>NW_023425536.1:2471236-3003736 GCF_014108245.1 Pipistrellus kuhlii | reverse complement strand
CGCTCATAGCATCAAAGTCTGAACAACAATTTTTCTAAAGAGCAATGCTTCAGGACCGGTTGTTACAGCAACTATCTATTATATTTGGCTTCACTTAATTGTTTGCAAAATTAGCTTTTTAAAGTACCATTTAATTCCCTTTCCAGTCTCACTTCTCAAGAAGGTAATTAATGAACTAACTATAATTAAACATGAAAGATAAAGTGCAAGGAACTTTTAAATTAAATCATCATCGACCCTTTTCTCTATCAATGGGGACTCGGGTACTGCAGGGCATTGAATTCATTAGAGAGCTCTGCATGCCTCCTAACGCCGCCCCTCCCCCTCCTGTCACCGCTTGTGGTTATGAATCTAATTTATTAGTGTAAACAACAGGTCCCATCTGAGTTAATTTCTCAACCCCGTGGGCTATCAAAAATGTATTTTAAAATATTCTAGGAACAGCAAAATAATATGATCTGCCAAATCCCTATGGCATAAGTGATCTATGTATGACCTTGAAGCTTGAGGCCTTGTGGGGAAATGTGTCCTGAGGCTGTTGATAGATAATCATTTCATACTCTAGGTGGCTACAGCCCATATGCCATAGGACTTGAAGAAATACAAGTCACTTCTCTCCAGAAAAATATCTCTGAATCCTCCTTCTGGAGGTTACAGATACATAAAATGTAAAATATGTCCATTACCTTGAGTGTGTTTATGGTTTCACAAGTGTATACGTAGGTTCAAACTTCTTACATTGTACACATCAACTATGTCTAGCTTGTTGTTGTTTCATGAAAAACCTCACCTGAGAATATGTTCATTGATTTTTGTTTTTTTAAAATATGTTTTTATTGATTTTTCAGAGAGGAAAATCAATAAAAACATATTGATTTTTTTAAAAACAAACAGCCAGAAACATTGATGAGAGAGATATATTGACCAGCTGCCTCCTGCACCCCCCCACCCCCCACCGGGGATGTGCCCAAAAACAATGTACATGCCCTTGACCGAAATAGAACCTGGGACATTTCAGTCCCCAGATGATGCTCTATCCACTGAGCCAAACTGGTTTCGGCTGTTCATTGATTTTTAAAGAGAGGGAAAGGGAGAGAGAGAAACATCGATGTGAAAGCGAAACATCAATCAATTGCCTCCCCCAAACACACCCAATAAGGTTTCAAACACACAACCTAGGTATGTGCCCTTACTGGGTATCGCCCTTCCAGTGCATTGGACAACACTCTAACCAACTGAGCCACCCCATCCAGGGCCAGGCAGTTTTTTGTATATCATTCATCCCTTGATAAAGCTGGTCTTAAAAAACAGAATTAGTATCCTGGGTGTATTGCTTTTCTTTTACTTTGCAAGCATCACCACAATTTTAGCAACTTAAAACAAAACTCATTTATTGGCTCAGTTCTGTGGGGTGGACATTGTGTGTGCTGTGCCTGGATTTCCCGCTCAAATCCTCACAAGGCTGAAACCGAGGTGTCAGTAGGTTTGTCCTGGTCTGGATCCCGAGGTTCTAGTCCACCCATGTATGAATGAGTCACAACTCAGCTCCTTGCCCATGTAAGACGGAGGTTTCTCTTTCTTTGATGCCTGTCAGCTGGAGGTCACCTTCCATCTTTTTTGTTCACATGACTTCTCAGTCAACAAAACATGCCATGGAGAATCTTTCTGTAATAGTCTGCTAGGGCTGCCACAACAAACCTCCAAAACTGGTGGCCTAAACAATAGATATTTATTTTCCCAAGGTTCTGGAGGGTAGAAGTCCAAGAGCAAGGTGTTGGCAGGGTTGGTTTCTGGTGAGGGCCCATTTCATGGCTTGTAGATGGCCTCCTTCTTGCTCTGACCTCCTGTGGCCTTTGTGTGTGTGTGAGGATGCGGTGGGGGGGGGGGGGTCTCTGATTTCTCTTGCTCTTATAAAGACACTAGTTACAACAAATTAAGGCCCCACATTTATGGCTTCTTTTAAACTTTATTTGCTTATAGGCCCTGTCTCCAAATACAGTCACAATGGGGGTTATGGTTTCAAAATCCTAATTTGAGGAAAACTGAATTCATTCTGTAGTACATTTTCATATCAAATTACTGTTACACTTTGAAACTCTCTCACCAGGCAAAGTCTAGCATCTTTTAAGGGCCCATCTGATGAGGTCAGACCCACTGGGAATACACTCCTTATGTTAAAGTCAACTGGTTTGGGATCTTAATTATCTACATCTGGAAAAACCCTTCAGAGCATTGCCTACACTAGTTTCAAATTAAATACTTGGAAGTTCATATGGTGAATGGAGAAGGTCTGTTACATCAGGAGGTGAGGATCTTGGGGACCACCAGGATTTGTCCGACCCCCTGAGCCAATGGAGGTGATGCCTGTTGCCATGTGGCACTGGTGTGACATTGCAAGCTGGGAGGGGGACTGACAACTCATTGTCAGTCTGCCACTAACTGACTGTGCCATCACATCAGCTTTCTGGGAAAGGAGTTGGATGACCCCTCTGGTTCTGATTTTCCAACCTGAGGTGTTACAAGAATCAGCTTTCTGTGCTGCTTGCCAGTTTTCCTTTCTCTTGCACTTTGTCCATACAGGCCCTTTGTTCTAGATACTGACAGCAGTAGCAATTTCCTCAAAGCTTAAAAACAATCACTGCACCAAGGTGAACAGGAGCTTAATTCTCTCCTTCTAAAAGCCTCGTAGTGCTGGAATTCCACATGACTCTTCATATGTCCCTGTAGCTTCTTTTGAAGGTTGTAGCTTATATCCATGAGGCTGTATTTCAACACCGTATGCCCCGTGTGTGGTGAGATCTTAGCATTATTGTTCAGTGTGGCCCTTGTCATTTACTAGGCGCCTTCAGAAGAGCAGATGGCAGCATGGCCATGGAGTCCTGCGCCCTGATCCTCTCATCTCTTGCTTTCCTATCCAGTGGCTCCTGCATAACCCTTCGGGGTTCTTGGCGCTTCCGCTTCCTCCCATTCTGACTGAGGAGCATCACTCTGGAGTTTCTCTGAGGTGCTGCCACCACCCTTCCCCCTCCCCCCACACTCCCAATGCTTACTAATTCATTGTCAACAGCCCCTCTGGAATTTACACAGCACTGTGAGTGCCCGAAGCAAAAGGAAAAGGAATTCACTTCCATCTTCATTCTTTACCAGCTTGTAGTGACTCCTGATACAAGGTAGGGGAGGATGGGGGTAAGGGGGAGAGATCAACCAAAGGACTTGTGTGTATGCATATAAGCCTAACCAGTGGTCATGGACAAAGGGGAAGGGGGGGGGCATACGTGGGAAGGGGTTTGGGATGGGAATGGGGATGAGGACAATTGTGTGATACCATAATCAATAAAGAACTGAAAAAAGAAACTCTCCAGCTTTTCAGACAAACTGAACGTTATTCATTATGTATTGCACTACCCGGTTACACATTCCCAAAGCGCTTTCAGAAGCATGGGCCGTTTACATGCTATTTCAATGAATACTGAGCACTCGTCTATGATAGGAGAACATGTTTGGAACCAATGTGGAGAAAAATGTTCATGATGCTTAACTGCCCCTATTCTTTGAAGTGAGTAATTGGCTTTTTATTATTCTGGTATGCAATCATAATTTTCATTTTTGTATTTGCATTATAGTTCTTTTTTTAAAAAAATATATTTTATTGATTTTGTACAGAGAGGAAGGGAGAGAGATAGAGAGTTAGAAACACCATGAGAGAGTCATCGATCAGCTGCCTCTTGCACACCCCCTACTGGGGATATGCTCGCAACCAAGGTACATGCCCTTGACCAAATCGAACCTGGGTCTCTTCAGTCCCCAAGCCGACGCTTTATCCATTGAGCCAAACCAGTTTCGGCTGCGTTATAGTTCTGTTTTCTTCTTCCAAGAGTAGCAGCTGACAATAATATTTTGTTGTTGTTGATGACAACTTCTAATGAGGTATTGGAATTAGCACTTTACAGATATTATCTCATGTACTTCTGATAAAAAGCATAATCAAGCAGGGATTTTTTACTTATGAGGGGACTCTGAGACACAGAGAGCCTAAGTAACCATGTACAGTTTATGGAAATACTAAGTTGTAAAGAAAAAGATGAGCCAATTATGTCTGAAATCAGAAACTGGTCTCTGTAGAAACTCACCATAAAATATTCTAATAGATTTTTAATTTTTTTTATTTATTTTTGCCTGGAAGCATACAGAATTGAATTACAATTCCATTTCCTTCACTTACTAATTTTGTGTCTAGGTCTACCTTAGTTACCCTTTAATCCTCTGTTTCCTTATCTCTCAATGAAAAAAATAAGACATTTCATGACAAGTACATTGCTTTTATTTCATATGATACATGCAATCAATTAAGTGGGACTATGTGGATTTCTGTTTTGAGATGGATGTTGTTGCCATTCCAGTGGGAAGTGATTGTGATAGATTAGTGATGGTCAATGGAGACAATTACCGTATTTTTCGGACCATAAGACGCACTTTTTTCCCCCAGAAGTGGGGGGGAAAAGTCCCTGCGTCTTATGGTCCAAATATAGCCTACACATATACTTTAAAAAAAAAGTTTTTTTACTTGCCCGGCTCTGTGTGGTCTCTGTGTGCTTGCCCGGCTCTAAAATGGTTCTAAATGCTGCTGTTTACTTTACAGGGTTGATTACATGTGTTTATGACTGTGATGTTGGGTTTTAATGCACATAAAATATTTTAGGACACTATTTGTTTCAGAATCTTTTTTTCTTCATTTCCCTTCTCTAAAAACTGGTGCGTCTTATGGTCCGAAAAATACGGTAACTAGAGTCATCATGGGCACTATGTATTTACTATCCCTAGTCTAGTGCATAATGGAACTGGGAGATAAGAGATAAGGCTTTCTATCTCCCATTGTCAGGTTTTCTTATTCCGTGAATACATATTTAAAATACAATTCATCATTTAAACTTCCTCTATTTGTCAAACATTGTTAACCACTATGTGAAAAAAGATGAAGCATGATCACTGGGTTTTAAAAATTCATATAAAGTCTACTGGGATCGAATAAGAGATAAAAATAATCAGGTAAAGGCTAACTTTTGTTGGGGAATAGAACCATAAAAATGCAAAAATTCTCAAGTCATTATCTTAATCAGACTCATTGGTTGTGTCTTAAGTCTAGAACTTTTATGGAAATTAAGAAGTAAAATGTCAGAGTCAGTAAAACATAATCTGACAAGGAAAAATTAATTTGCTTTCCTCTCAACCTTGTCAGCACATGTAACCTCTTCACTGTTGGCATAGTCACCCTTAATATTGGCATTGGCCTCCTCTCCCCTTATTTATTCTCCCAGCTGTCCTTATCCCAAAGTGAGTCCGGTGGTCCTACAGGGAGATCCCCCTAGAGAAAGAATCAGACCAAAACATTCCTGAATCAACATTTGTGGGCGATTTCATTCATCTCCAGGTCCAGACTAGGCCTAAAGTAGGCCTCACGGTGCAGCGGTCTTTGACTGGATCCTCTTTGTGTACGGGTCAGGCTGTGTGCACAAGTGAAACCGGGCGGAGGCAAAACTACAGTTCCAAGCACCCTTCAGAGGTGCTCTCAGGTAGTGGGGATGTCTACACAGTGCATCCAAAAACATCCTGTTTACCCGCTTCACACTCTGCTGTGGCTGAGAACCAGCTGACCTTCCTTTGCTAAGATGTCATTTTTCAAGTGACATTCAGCTCAGGGGGTGAATGGAACAGGTCACATTCCAGACTTCAAATAGGTTAGGAAAGGAGGGCAATGTCTTTTCTTCAGACCTGGATTTTCTTTCCAAAGACAATTGGTCCCTAGAAGGCCTTGAGTGTGTGTAGCAGTTTAACCCAACTGCAGGTTCCTAGGGAGATAAGTTAGCATTCACCACAATAGGGGGCCCCTGTTACAGTTACTACAATAGTTTCAGCTCTCCACGTGGGAGCTAGATGAGATGAGTTGGCTTTCAAAGGTAGAAAATGCATGTGTGTATGTGTGTGTTTTACACATTCTTCACCTAACAGAATGTGCTTGGGTATCTTGCTTCCTGGCAGTTTAGCAGATTCTATTATACTTCGAATTTTAATTGGAAAATGATGACTATAACTCTGGCTTTTATCTACATTAATTATAAAAATAGACATTGAGTTCCTTCGCAGCATTTCTAATTTTTGTGAATGACTATATTCATTTTTTAAATGATTTGCCCTATTTATGCATTTCCTTTTTTTTTCCAGAGTAGTTTTGAATGTCTTTCAGAGATTGTGTTTTTTTATTACTATGACTAAATAATACCACATGTTCATTCAAAGACTTGAAAAATAAGCAAGGTTGGATCTTTTTGAAATATCCATCTTGTTATTAATAAAATACTATCTTGTTAACTTTTGTCTTTTCCTTGAGATTAACATGAAAGTATCAAAATCTTCACTTTAGAAATGTTATAAAGATAATTTGATTACTCACAAGCAGATATATATTAACAGTCTGGCTAGCCTTAGCATGACTTTGCCTAACTTTAGGTTCTAATGAAATTGCTGCAATTAAAAAAGTTTATCCATCAAATATTTATGCACAGAAATCTATGTGCCAGTTTCTAAGTGTTAGGAATACTGTATAACACACACACACACATACACACACACACACATACACACACACACACACACACACACACACACACACACTGTTTAGGAACAGCCTGTATTAGGTTTTTATTGGTGCTATAGCAAATTACCACCAACTTAGTGTTTGTTTTTGTTTGTTTTTTTAAACAAAACATATTTATTATCTCATTTTTGGGGGGAGGGGGCAGGACACAGAGCTATTCATTTGGTTCTCTAGTTAGAGTTTTTCAAGGCCAAAATCAAGATTTCAGCAAGAGTTCATTCGTTTTTGGAGACTCTGAGGGAGCATCTGCTTCCAAGCTCACTCATCCTGTTGACAGAATTCAGTTCCAAGTTCCTTTGCTCCTTAATCTCTGTCTCCTTAACCTTCCTCTTCTATGTTTAAGGGCTCATGTGATTACATCAACATACCAGAAAACCCAGGATAATTTTATTTAGAGGTCAACTGATTATGAACCTTAATCTCACCTGCAAAATCCCTTCACAGCAGAATCTATCTTAGTGTTGGATCAAAGAACCAGGATATCAGAATCCTGGGGGGACAGCAGAACATAAGGCACTGCTTATGTTCTCTGTGACATTTTTGAAGTTTTGTTTTGAGACAATAGTTTGACCCATAGCATATCAAAATTCACTTAACAATGAAAAATTTTGCAGTATTTGTTATTGATGTATTTTTTAAAGTCATCTGCATCAACATAGAGGAACTCTATGTTTACCTATAAGTACACCGATAATGGAATTGTCAAAATAAACTCATTTTTTTATTTTATTTTATCAAGTTCTCAGTAATAGTGAACAACAATGGCATAGAGTCCACCTGAGTAAAAATAATGAATGAGTAACAGGAATAAAGATCAGGTATACATTCATATGTGACTGGGCCTTGCTGTGCTAAGAGGAATTTTCTTTGAATTTGACTGAAGAATACTTGGATAATGAAAAAATATGTACTCTGAGCCATTAAATATATTTGGCAAAACCTCCCAGATATTCCTGAACTTAAGTATTTTATATGCTGGCCACTTCTTCATGTAAAAGGGTGTTGTCCCAGGCCTGCTGAGAATGATCTCAAAACGTTCAAAATGCAGTATGTGTTGTCATATGAGGTTTTCCTTGATAAGTCACATTCTGATTTGTCTTTCTGTATCTTAATTTTGAGAGGTGGTGGCAGGGTGATGGTGGTAATTAAGGCAATGAGAATGAAAGAAGAAGTAGGATACTTATGGTATATGTCTATGCATTATAATATGTGTATAAAAGAATATTAAATATTAGAAGTGGAAAATGAAAAACATTTTGGGAAAAACACTTAATTATAATGGAAAATTACTAGAGTAGTACCATTCTAGTGGTTCAAATAAGTGTGATTACATTTTTTTAATTTATGTTAGCTTTTATAGAAAATAATCTTATATATTTTGTAGATCATAAAATAGTAGTACTTGCTCTTGTGCTAAGAAAAAATATGTTTGCTAAATATAATCTCCTTTAAAGTATATTCTTAGCCTTGTGAATATTTTTTTTTCTTTTTCAAAATTTATTAATGATATTTTGAGATAAAAATAGGTGTCACGTGTTCATAAAACTTCTTACTCTTACTGAAGATTGACAATAATGGTATTGGTATTGTGAAAGATCCTTCAAATTTACCAGTCTGCAGGGGAAATAAAGTTAAATAATTAAAACTTAGAATGCCTTTTTTAAAATTACACAGAAAATACTTGAGAGATAGAAGTGTGTGTGTGTGTGTGTGTGTGTGTGTGTGTGTATGTGTGTTGTTATGAATGTGTGGTAGATAAATCTAATATTTGAAATCAAGTTTTTGAAAAAAATATTTTTTAAATTTATTTCAAAGAGAAAGGGACAGGGAAAGAGAGGGAGAGAAACACAATGATGAGAGAGAATTACTGATTGGCTGTCTCTTGCATGCTCCATGCTGGGGACTGAGCCCACAACCCAGGCAAGGGCCCTGACTAGGAATTGAACCATGACCTCCTCATTCATAGGTCAACTCTCAACCACTGGCCAGGTTCAAGTTCTTTTACATATTCAACATTTAAAATAAGTTATTGAGTATCTAAAATGTGCTAAGTACATAGGTTAAAGGGGACATACTTTTGAAAGAGAGTGACATGATTCCTAACCCTTGAGAATTAAAATTTAATTAGGAAAAAATGGTTCAAAATAAAAGCATGGATAAAGACGTCTATATGAAAGTTTATAAAATGAGCATTAGACTAATCAATCTAAGTTTTAGAAGCAAATAAAAAAAAACATAATAGAATTTTACAATGTTTTTCCTCTTTATTTACATTATTAGTTTGCTTTTTTATTTTCCTTTATATATAAAAAAATCCCAACATTTGCTACAGTAGTTTCTTCATAAAGAGAATACACCCAATCAATAAGTTTATAGGTGGCCTTCAATTATTTTAATCAAGGTGATTATTTTAATTGACTTTTGAGCAAATGTGAAATGATCATGGAAACCAACAAGGGCCAGTGCCCATTACTGACCCTTCTTTTGGCATTTGAAGATAATAAGAGGAATATAAAAGCCACTGACTCCTTACAGTCAATTTAAATGTCTTTCAAATTCTGTTTTTTATACTTATCCAGTCTCTGTAAAGAATAGAACTTCTAATGGAAATAATGTGAATTAGTACAGAGGCTGGGATTGAATTACAATTGAATTACATCACTGAATATCCCATTGAAGAGCTTTCTAAGGAAATGAGAAAAAGTGACGCAGCATCATTAGAATGTCATTGGTACTCCCATACAGAAATTCTCAGGATGACTTCAGTTTATTTTCACACACCCCCAGGTCATCAAGGAAAAATGGCCCCCACCTGAAGGTGGGTTGAGGGCAGTTGAAAGACCCAAGTAACTATAGAAGGCTAGCTACTTATCTTCCTACTGTAGTATTACCTGTATTATTTCATGTAGAACTATAGATAACAGAATTCTATATAAATTAAGCCTAATATGCAAGTTGTCCCTTCAGATGCTCATTGACCAGGAGATAGACTACTTGCTATGATGTGTGCTGACCACCAGGGGGCGGTGCGGAACATTGTGGGCATTGGCAACGTGGCACTGGCAGTGGGCTGCAGTGGAGGTGCTGCCAGCCATGATGAGCCCAGATGAGAGTGGGACCATGGTGGGATGGTGGAGAAGGTAAGTGGGCAGTGCCAGGCCAAGGTGGGGACAAGTGAGGGCCCGATCACCCTGCAGATGGCAACCAGCGACAGCAGCGAGGGTGGTGAGGGAGTGGGAGTGGGTGGCACCAGGGAAAGGTGGGGTGCTAGGTGGGGTTGCAGGGCTGTGAGGCTGGGGATGCAAGCTGGGCCCAATCTCTACAGGTCACCCTGAGGGACCCACCCATGCACAAATTTTGTGCACCAGGCCTCTAGTTATAATATAAGAAAAGTAAGGACCAATTGTCTTTTTAAATCCCAGCCCCATTTGCTGTTGAAATGGCCATATATCTAAGTTCTCATCGGTGGGTCTGAGGGCTCATGGTATAAACCTCTTTCCTACATAGATCACAAAACACTGACGAAATTTTCCTCATGCTTTTCTCTCTGACACTGGATACAGATGGAGATCAAGCCAAGGAGATGGCACAGCCAGAGATAAAGGGAGCTGGATCCCTGGGTTTATTCAGGGAGGAAGGCCACCCTTTAGAAAATATCCACACACATTTTAAAATCTATTTATTATCAATTAAAAATTACCATATTGCCCTCATTCCAGAAAATAGACATATCTTTTGGAAAAGTTAATACTTACTATTATTTTTATACATTCTGTGACTCAACTCATAAGATCAGTAATAATAAAAACAGCTAAAAGTGGAAAGGAAATTTTTATTTAGTTAAATTTAAATTTGTCCTATTTGTAACATTCACAGTGGTTCCAATATTTTTAAAAAAGAATCAATATAAATGGTTGTGATTAATTTAATGTGATGTTTATTCATTCTTTTTCTGTTTTTAGGCAGATAACATTGAACATTTTACCCATTAATTAATTTACTTTAAAGAGATACTTTATTAAGTAATAGAAGTACAGAGTGACCAGGGCAGGCGAAGCCATGCCTTCAGGAGATCTGCAACCCTGGAGAAGACAAATATTAAATAAGTTATTGCTATTTGATCTACCAGAAACAATGTACAATGAATGGTTAGGTTTCTGAAACTTGTCTTCTCTCATCACCAAAATAAAACTATAGATTCCACAAAATAGAAAGTAATACATATTACCTAATCAATGATTACAATTCATTTATAAGCAAGGGAACTGAGGCTTAAGAAAGTACTGGTTATTCTACATTCTCTTTTATCTGGGTCAGGGTGTATAAGAGAGACAACTGATGGATATTTTTCACCTCAGTGTTTCCCCCCACCCATCCCTACCTCTCTCTTTAAAATAAAGGAAAACATATCTTTGTCCTAGCCAATTTGGCTCAGTGGATAGAGCATCAGCCTGCAGACTGATGGATCCTGGGTTCAATTTCGGTCAAGGGCACATGCCCATGTTGCTGGCTTGATCCCAGTGTAGAACATGCAGGAAACAACCAATCAGTGATTCTCTTTCATCATTGATATATCTCTCTCTTCCTTTCCCTTCCACTCTAAATCAATAAACATATATTTAAAACACACACACACACACACACACACACACACACACACATGCACACACACAAACATATCCTTGGGTGAGGATTAGAAATGAAGATAAAAAAGATAATCTTTTTCAGGATATGTTGATCACCAATGGATAGAAAAGCAAAGACTATTTAGGAGAAGATGCACATGGATTAAGGTCAGGTGTACATTAAAATGCCATGTTCAGGAAACTTTGAGAAGATAGGTATGGATGGAGCTTAGAATTCTTATAGATGAATTGTTGCTAGTGGTAAGAATGAAGAAAAAGCCTGGCAATATAGAGTACTCCAATTGCAGAAGGCATATTACGTTGTAGGAGATCGGGTGCCATTTTGCCTACAGTAGTAGAGATCCATGCTTTTACACATTGTTCCCATGGACAGATTTTCCATTCAGAAAGTTTACTCGGGCATCAGAACACAAATTAGAATTTGTAGGTAAGGTCTACAGTCTGTGGAACTATTTGAAATCTCTTTTCAAAACTTCAGATGAGATATAATGAGGGTAGAAACAGTGGCTATGGAGAGGGAGCGTGGATTAGATACCGAAGAGGGAACTGAAAGACCTTCCTTGTTTTTCATGGAGAGAGGAGGAGAGGAGGTGGCTCAGGATGAATCACAGGTTTCTGATTAAGGTTATAGGGTGAGTGCTAAACCAGTACAAGAAATACAGAATGAGCCATGTGTTGGACAAACAAAGAATCCATTAGGTTTGAAATATATTGCACTTGATATTCCTGCTGAAAATATACAGAAGAAAATTTATTACAAAGGTCTGGTTATAATTGTTTGGCCCAGAAATATACATAGGAACTCATTGTTTTGAAGGCTGAGGTAGAATATTTGATTTGTATATAATCATCTGTCGAGTGTATAGGATAAGAGAAGATACAGGGAAAACCTGTGTAAAGTAACAGAGAAGGAGAAAGGGAGCAGTGGAAGACTAAGGAAGGCAGAATAGGTCAGAGGGGACTCAGCAGAGCGGATTCCCACAGGCTTAGGAAATTCCTGCCACGGGAGAGGTCAGCAGTGTGATTGTCTCCCAGAGAGCCTGTGTAATGAAAGGCTGAATGAGACCTGTATACCTGGCAAAGGGAAATCACAAATGCAGGTATGAAAGCAGTTTTACTGCAGTGACCAGGGCAGACAGCTGGGAGTTTGGGGGAGGAGGAGAGAAAAATCAGAAAATAGATGGTTCTTTCAAGGGAACAATTTTGAAGGGAATAACAATGCAAATTAATATTAAGTCTTTACAAAGTTATGTAGGTTCAAAGAAAGTGTTGTTTTACTTTTTATTTCTAATTGAAGAGACTTGCATATCTGTGAAGGAAAGGAACTGGAAGAGAGAGGGTTTGAACCATGTTAGCATTGCTGACAAAGTAAGAAGCATGATGACTTAGAAAGGGGTGGGATCTAAAGCTTGGATAAAGGATGTAAAAAAAAAAGAGAGAGAGAGAGACAGAAGAGTTATAAAGATTATTGAAACAGGTAAGTGTGGTGGCAGAACATTTAAGACTCAAAGCATTATTTCCTTCATTGATTCTACATATAAAAGCAAACATTTTTATTTACTGAAATTAATTCAAAATGGATTATAGACATAAACTTAAAACCTGAAACTATAAATGTTCTAAGAGAATATATGAGAAAATATTTTGACTTGAGGTTAGGCAAAGGATTCCCAGATGTAAAACCAAAAGTGTGACTCATAAAAGAACAAACTGATAAACTGACTTAGTTGTAATTAAAAGGTTCTGCTCTGCGAAAGACATTACTAAGAGAATGAAAAGATAAGCCACATCCCATCCTGGGAGGACACATTTGCAAATCACCTATTTGATAAGGGTCTTGTATTTAGAATATATAAATAATTATCAAAACTTAATAATAAGAAAAATGCAATGCAATAAAAATGCAAAAAAAAAAAGTTGGAATAGACACTTCAACAAAGAAGATACAATTTCAATAAGTAAGCCCATGAAAAGATGCTCAATACCACTGTCCTAGTATAATACAGTTTTTAAAACACATTGGCATGGTATCATATATACCTACTACAAGTCTAAAATTTGGAAAGATTGAGCAGCATGACTGGCATGGTTCAGTGGTTGAGCCAGGAGGTCACAGTTCTATACCCCGTCAGGATACATGCCCAGATTGTGGGCTTGATCCCTAATAGGGGGCATGCAGGAGGCAGCAAAGAATGATTCTCGCTCATCATCGATGTTTCTATCTCTCTCTCCCTCTCTGAAATCAATAAAAACATTAAGAAAAATAAAATAAAAAGATTGATCATAAACATTTTTGGCAAGGATAGGAAGCGGTTGGAACATTCAAAGATTGCTGATGGAAATGTACAGTTTTGGAAAATAGCGTCACAGCTTCTTACAAAGTTAAACAAACACCTATCATGTGATGCAGACTTTTTAATTATGGATATTACCCAAGATTAAAAAAAAACCACATATCAGCCTGGCTGGGTGGCTCAGCTGGTTGGAGTATCATACAGTATACCAAAAAGGTTTCAGGTCTAACACCCAGTCAGGGCGTGTATGGGAGATAACTGATAAATATTTCTTTCACATCAGTGTATTTCTCTCTTTTTTCCTCTCTCTCTATAAATCAATAAAAACATGCCTTGGGTGAGGGTTTAAAAACAACAACCCACATATCTATACCAATACTTGTAGTGAATGCCCAGGGCATCTTTATTTGTAATAGTCCCCCAAAATTACTCAAATGTCCAGCAATAGGTTGAAAAATAGGATGAAAAACTGGTATATCCTTTTAATGGGATATTACTCAGTAGTAAAAAAATGAATCTATTGAGATTGCAACAACATGAACAGACTTCAAAGAAGCCATATCCAAAAAAGTGCCTTTTTTTTTTTTATATATAGAATTCTAGAAAATCCAATCTAACCGATAGTGACAGATAGCTATCAGTTGTCTGGTGTATCTGTATGCTAGGGTTAACCTAACAAAATAGCACAGATGAGATGCCTTAAACAACAGAAAGTTATTTTCTCAATTATCAAGGCCAAAAGTCCGAGACCAGGCTGTTGACAGGTTTGATTTCCTTGTGAGGTTTCCATTGCTGGTTTGCAGATGGCTGCTTTCTCCTTGTGTCCTCATGTGGACTTTTCTCTATGCACGCATGGCCCTGATGTCTCTCTGTGCCCAATTTCCTCTCTGTACAAGGCAACAGTCAGATCGCATCTGGCCCTACCCTATGGGCCTCATTGTAGCTTAATCACCTCTTTGAAGACCCTATGTCCAAATATAGCTGCATTCTGAGGTACTAGTAGTTAGGACATCAACATATATATATGTTGGGAAGGCATAATTCAGCCCACAACACCTGGGGATGGTGGACAGAGAGAGGGATTGCACAGGGACAGAAGGAAATCTGAGGGAAATAAAGCAAATGTTCAATGTCTTGTGAAGATGGATTAATGTGAGTATACATGCATTAAGCATGATCAAATTGTCCACTTTAAATGTATTCCATTTATTATGTGTCAATTGTATCTTAGAGCTGTCAAAATGTTAGAAAAGACATGCATTGAACCCTCATAAAATCTGATACAGCAGAAGATTAAATCTCATCAATATCATTTTAATGTATCAGGATATTTCAAGCCAGCTACCTGGTATCAGCATGTTTTGTTTTTAGTATCTTTGTGGGCAAACCTTTGCTGGTTGAAGATGTGCATGTCTCCTTCTGAAACCAGAGAACTCAACATGTGATTATGAAAGCATTACATGCGTTACAAAGTAAATGGAGCAGTATTACTATAAATCAGTTCAAAATATTTATTGTGTGCCCGATCAATGAAAGCAATCACTACAGCAATTTTCAGGAGAAATAAATTAATAGGACAAGGCTCTGGCTCTCCGGGATCCAAAAGTGTAAGGACATGACTCCTTCTTATGAATTCCATGCAGGAGACCTCATTTCCTTTTAGATTAAATACTTCCCCAGACACACAACTTCTTAAAAGAGCTCAGTCCAATTTGGGGACATGTCAATTTTTCAGACTGTAATGAAGGATAAATGGCAAGAATCAATGGTAATCACTTTAGCATAGATAATACAATCAGGGATGAATAATTGCTGAATTGTAGCATAGGCAATTTTGCTGAGTAGCATGACTGTGGGAGAGCATAATCTTCATTCAACAGCTCACACTGCTAAGAAATATTACTTAATAATCTGATGTGCTATTACTGGGAGAGATCAGTCTTAGGAAAATGGAAAACTATTACATACTGAGGAGACTGATAATTTTTTTCTTGACACATTTGGTTCAAAAATAAGTAAAAGTAGGAGACAATCAGAAAGCACTCAGAACACATTTATTTCTTAGATTATTTGAGAACAATGGCACGGGTCTAGTTTTCCATTATTTATTTCCATGTTAATTTAGCCTGCTGTTCTTTACTATGTTAGAGACTATTTGTAGCTAACACTAGATGGTATTGTGGCTCCTTCAATTCAGCTGGCTTCCTAAATGAGAGGGACTTTCTACGTGTGATTGGTGTGCAACACACATATTTAATGTGAGATCAATACCTCCTAGAAAAAAAAATAGCTCTCTGTTAATAAAATATGGCTTAAGGAAATATAAGACTAGCCTCTTTCTTAGTTTTAAACTTAAATTAATATGTTCATGGCACTCATGGTGTATATCCTCAAATACTAATATTTGTACTTTGTCAAAAATGCTATTGAGAAAAATAATAAAAGAATAGTTTAACAGGATAAATAAGTAAATGAATTGTGTCTGTTAGTGTTATAATAAAAGGGTAATATGCTAATTAGACTGCATGACTGGACAACTTCTGGACATTGACTTCCTTCTGGACATAGACACAGTGGCAGGGGCCTAGGCAGAGGCAGGTAGGGGCAATCAGGCTGGCAGGAGAGCAAACAGTTAGGGATGAGATCAGGCTGGCACAGGGGAGGGCAGTTGGGGGCGATCAGGCCACCAGGGAAGCAGGGGACCAGTTAGGGGCCGATCAAGCTGGAAGGCAGATGTTAGAGGCAATCAGGCAGGCACGCAGGTGAGTGATTAGGAATCTGTGGTCCTGGATTGTGATAGGAATATCCAACTGCCAATGGGATCAGGACTAAACCGGTGGTCAGACATCCCCTGAGGTGGCTCATATTGGAGAGGGTGCAGGCCGGGCTGATGGACACTCCACAACCCCCCCCCCCCCCTGTGCTGAACTTCATGCACCAGGCCTCTAATATATATATATATATATATATATATATATATATATATATATATATATATATATATTATGGACTTCAGAGAAGAAGGGAGAGGGAGAGAGAAACAGAAACACCAACAATGGCAGAGAACCATTGATTGGCTGCTGCCTTCATGTCCCACTGGGGACTGAGCCCACAACCTGGGTATGTACCCTTGAATGGATTTGAACCTGCAGACCCTTCAGTCCACAGGCCAATGCTCTGCCACTGAGCCAAACAAGCTAGGGTTAATGTTATATTTAAAATGTTGCAGAAATAGGCTAATCTTTCTCTAAAGCCATGAGAAAAAATTACCTATTAATTTATTTTTTATTTTAATGAGTTCTTCAAATCAGAATTTTATTTTGTAGATTAATAGCTAGCATTTAAATGTAATGTTGAAGCTTAAATACAAGACTGATCAAATAGTTTTGCTACTGACTAGGGCATTATTAATGACAACATTTCACAACCACATTGTATTCTGAAGGTAGCAATACCAAAGCCAATCACCTCTAGTGTGCACATTTGGCTTATTTACTCCAGAGTCTAGAAAACGCTTTTAGACATTTTCCCTTCACAAATGGCCTGCCCACATTTTAAGGTCCAGCTTAATGTCACTTTCTCAATGAACCCACTCCAATCTTCCTGTCTAAGTTAATCCCATCACGCAAAATACACATAGGGTAACCCACTATGCAACACTACCTTGGAAAATATGCATCTCCTATATAAACTTTTCCACACTGTTGAGCTAGGGACAATATCTTGCTCACTCTCAACTGAGGTTCTGAATGCAGGATAAACAGTAAGCCTTTAATAAACATTCATAAATTGATCTGACTTTATAAAGGACACACGAGACAGAAATTTCGAATGAAGCTCCTAGTTACCATTCTGTGAGTTAAGACATTAAGGGTACAAATATTACTCTTTACTCTATAATCATAGGCAAGGATTTCATTATGATGAAGAAACCATGGTCTAATAGGAAAGAGTAGTTACTTTTTTTTTTTTTTTTTAGTATTTTCATATGTTTTTTATTTATTTTTATTTTATTTTTTAAATATATTTTATTGATTTTTTTCCCCCACCTCCCTCCCATACATACCCTCTCTCCCCAGAGTTTTCTGTCAATTGGTTGTACTTATATGCATGTACATAAGTCCTTCGGTTGATCTATTATCTCCCCCAGATCTTCCTCCCCTTCCCACTGTAATTTGACAGTCTGCTTGTTGCTTTACTGTCTTTATATCTGTCTCTTGGTTCATCAGTAGTAGTTACTTTTCAAACTCATCAATATATTCCAATGGCAAGCTCCCAGAAGTCAGGGCTCTTTTATTCTATTCAAGACTTCTCTATATTTCCATAGAAAATGTTTCATGCCTTTCTGCATAAGCCTCTTTCAAAGACAATGAAAGTGGCCATTTTCCAAGTGTTGCTAGGACAACATAGAGGAGAGCCAGTTAGGGAACTAATTAAGCTTTGTGTGTAAATTAGCTCAGCCAGATAAAGTCTGAAAGAGAAAAGGGCAGCAATTCTATCATTTTACAAAAAAAATGTATGAGGTAGAAATTGGCCTTTCTTGATTACATATTCCAGGGAAATAGGATCAGAATGAGACTGACTTCATAGCCAGGGGCTGCGATAATTAACCAGAAGCATTGAGATGTTAGGATATCTAGAAGTTTTGAGTTAACATTCCAGGAATATCTAATTCTATATAATAAAAGGATAATAGGCAAATTGACCCTAACAGCAGAACAAGCTGGAATGGCCAGTTGCTATGTTGCCCACTGACCACCAGAGGGGCAGACGCTCAACCTAGACACTTCTTCCCCCTCCTGTGCAGCACTAAGGATGACCAGCTGCAGTTTAGGCCTGATCCCCATGGGATACCCCCTGAGGGTTCCCGGACTGTGAGAGGGCATCATAGCACTGGGCCTCTAGTATTAATATAAATTGAGCAGGAATCAGCAAATGTTCACTGCAAAGGACTAGACAAATTTTTAAATTTCCTGGCCATAAAGTTTCAGTTGCATTATTCAAATATGTCACTATTGCAAAATAGCCATTAATGACAAATAAATGGAGTGGCTGGATTCTACCCTTGGCTGCATTTTGCTGAGCCCTGGTTAATAAAATATAAATAAATTTTTATTTTAGCAATGTCTGAATCAAATAATAAATTTCAATATGTTGATAGATGCTAGCGTTTAGTAAGACAGTGACCAAACTTAAATGTAAGTAATTATGTATTACTTTGATTTCAATTCTTACAAATGGTTTATAAAGTCTTTTTCAGTTTTTCCAATCTGAATTAACCTCTTCTCATTTCTCCTACTCATATGATGCACTCTTTTGCAGCAGTATGCTTTTTAATTGGTGTCCATTTCATGCATGTATTTTTTTCTTCACTAAAATGTGAGCTCCTTGAAATTAGGGATTATGTATTATTCATTTTTTGTTCAAAATTTAAAATATAGCCCTAGCTGGGAAGCTCAGTTGGTTAGAGCACTATCTCAGTTCGCCAAGGTTGTAGGTTTGACCCTGGTCAGAGCACATATAAGAAAATACATAAGTAGAACAACAAATCAGTCTCTCTCTCTCTCTCTCTCTCTCTCCCTCTCTCTCTCTCTCTCTTTCTGCCTCCCCTCCCATCTTCTCTCCCTAAAATCAGTGAACTTTTTAAAATCTAATTTTGTTTAAGGAACAAGTAAAATGTTCATAAATAGCTAAATTTAAAAGTAGAAAATATTTATAGATTAAAATCTTTTTAAAAATAGGGTTCAAAAAGTTTGTGACTTAAAAATATCACTATTAATAGTACAGCAAAGGAAATCTAAAGACACCCCTGTCTTTCAGTAAAAATTTATGATTTTATGATGATCAGACCTGGGTGGTGGAGTGATACTGGTCAATGAATATAAATTTTCCATTATAAGATAAATAAATTCTAGGGTTTTAATGCATAGTCTAGTATTGTAGTTAATGACACTATATTGCATACTTCAAATTTGTTGACAGAAGATTTTTGGTATTCTGGCCACACAGAAAATATTACTATGTGAATTTATGTATTAATTAACTTGATATGGTACTTGCCTCCCAAAGTACATGTATATTAAGTTACATTGTATGCCTTAAAAAAATCACACTGTACAATGCAAACTGACTTTTTAGTTTACATAAATTCAATATTTTTTTAAAGAATCACATTGTACAAACTAAATATATAATTTTTTAAATCATACCTCAATAAAGCTGGGGAAAATACATATTGGCATCTAATGATAGCAGAAAACATATCAATGAATTAAGTGTATTTGATGATGATAATATTTATGAGAGCTGATATTTATTACATTCTTATTAGGTGCTAAACACAAATAAAATAAGACTTAAAATTTTCCCAGAAATGCTTTGAGTTATGTATTGCCATCAAATTTTTTTTTTATCTATTGAAGAAAAACAAAGGTTATAATGAGTAAATAATTTGGCTAACGTCACATAGCTAGAAAGTATAAAATTAAGAAGGCAATAAAGTGAGACCATAGAGAAGGGGAAAATGCCTAAAATTTTTCACATTTTCCAGCAAAAATTTTCTAAAATATCGAAGAAATGTAATATAGAATGAACTTTCTAAAATAATAGCAAAAATCCCCCCAAAAATCTATTTCTTTTCAGAAAATCTAAGTGGGGGGGGGGGGGGAGAAGGACTTGTAAGCCTGAATTTCAAAACCAGTTTTTATTTTTTGGCAACTGTTGTTTGTCTTTTAGAAAGAAGTAAAGTCTGAGTCGAAATGCAGAGAAACATCTCTTAACTTGGGAATTTTTGTTTTCCTGAAAAACTGATTTGAGATAAATTTTCAGATACACACATGAAAATCCATATATACATAATGGTGAATCTGGGTTTGCAGACACGACGCCGGACAAATATTGCAAAGAGTCTAACAATGGTTTTGTTAAATGTGGTAAAGATTTAAATTTATCTTTGCAGTAACAATATTTATATTGGCTCATGGTCAGTGATGTTGTATTGGTATTGGTTTTTCTATTAATAAATTCATATTGCGATATTCAAGTTATCTATTGGCAATGTACCCCCAAATACTTCCTAATAAAGGAAATACTTGCAAAGTGGATGTATAATTTGTACTTCATGTAAATACTCCCTCGGGTACACAGTACTGATAAGAACTAGATGGGCAAATTTGTTTTTTTTTTACATCAGATTCAAATATGACATTAAGGACAAATTATAACATTTTTTCCCCTCTATTTTCACCTATACAAAAATGTATTGTGTACATTTCATATTAAATGTACAGAAACATAACATGCATATGTGTCAATTGATCCACATGCATATAAATCTAAGAAATTATGGCCAAATATATGTGTGCGTCCTAATGTGTTTTTCTTCAGAATTGATCTGTAAATAGCACAAAGAAAAAGTCACTCTATAGTTCTATGAACAGTAATTTTCAGCTGCTGAGATAGAGCCAGAACTTTCAAGTCATCAGTCAATAAGTGATCATCAAGTTCCCAGAGTTCTCTTACAGATAGAGAAGATCAATAATGCCGTCTACTCAATTCTATAACAGGATCAAGAAAAATATTTCTAAAATACACACCCCTCTGTTTTTTACCTAGAAAGTAACTTTCTTGTTCCATGTTTATTCATAGTAATAACGAGTTCTGTAAAAAAGTCATCTCGCCCTGACTGATTTGGCTCAGTGGATAGAGCGCTGGCCTGCAAACTGAAGGGTCCCAGGTTCAATTCTAGTCAAGGGCATGTACCTTGATTGTGGGCACATCCCCCATAAGGGAGTGTGCAGGAGGCAGCTGATTGATGTTTCTTTTTCATCGATGTTATTAACTCTTTATCCCTCTCTCTTCCTCTCTGTAAAACAACCAATAAAATATATTTAAACAAACAAACAAACAAACAAACACAAAATAGTCATCTCAAAGGTGTGAATACTTTTCTCCTGGTAAAATGAGAAGTGGCAGAATTAGAAGCAAATGCTGGGAAAAATTCGTGTTGGGCTCTTCATTTGCAGAAATGAAATGAAGGCGGAGCAGAGGATGATCTGCCTGACAGGACATTGAAGGTGTCCCCAAGGTACTCACAGAGACCTTAGAGGGACCAGTAGGTACAAGATAGTTAGTGAAATCTCTGTCCAGTTCTTAGCTGACCACTGAGCAACCAAGCAGGGGTTGTATTGGTTACCCATTCCCAAGTATACAGACTTAACAGAATTAGTTAAGACAAGTCCCTAAACAAACAAACAGCAGCCTTAATCACAAGAACAAACCTGGGACTTGGAAGATCTGATTGACAGAGTAACCACATTATATTATCGACATGTCTAATTTTCAATGAAAAGTCATTAGGAAGGAAAAGAAACAAGGACATGTAGTGACTCTTTTTTTTTTCTTAAATATTTTATTTTAAAAATATATTTTTATGTTTTATTGATTTCAGAGATAGGAAGGGAGTGGGAGAGGGAGATAGAAACATCAATGATGAGAGAAAATAATAAATAGATTGGCTGCCTCCTGCATGCCCCCTCCTGGGGATGAGCCCACAATCCAGGAATGTTCCCTGATTGGGAATCGAACCATGACCTCCTGGTTCATGGGTCAGTGCTCAACCATTGAGCCACACCAGCTGGGCTGTGCAGACTTTTCTTTAAAGAAAAACTAGACTATTCAATGACAGAAAAGTGAAGGCCAGAACCTCTAAGAAGAACAAAGAATCTCCTTTTATGTTAGAAGGGACTTGTATGAAATCTAGATTCTTAGATTTTTATAGAAAGCTGACGGAGGGACTGTTGAGAAAGTACCAAAATGAAAGCCATAAGTAGTTGATTATTTAAAAATCATCAGACAGTCTGGACATACTCACATAATAGGAACATTTTGGAAATAAAGGATGTGGAAAGAGAAGAAAAAAAAAACCTGCTGTCAAAATTCAGTGCATGTTTTTGTATATAACTTATTGCTGAAGGTGGTTTGGGCAGGTTTTATGTTTCATTCTACCTGCTGTTTTTGATACATTGCAATAATCTGGTTATTATTTAACAGGAAAGGAGCAAAGGGAAGACTAGATGGGATAGGCGTGCCATTTGTACAGCTTTGCTAGTTGAGCACTCTTCAAGTCTGTTCCCCGCTGGTGGATGCGCGAAGGGACTGGACAAAGGCAGTTGGATGCCTGCCCAGTAAGGTCTGAGTGGTGTGGGAAGGTATTTATATCTGTGTCAATCACACCTGGGAGCCAGTCAATGGCCAGATGGGTACGTCCAATGCCAGGGTGCGAAACCTGCATATTTGAACTCCCAGCCAAAGGAGCAGGCTTTCTTGGCTTTACTCTCTTGGCTCTTACCTCTCCTGCCTGCCTGCCCTCCTGGGCATCCTGGTGCTGGGGCACGCTCTCCTGCATGTGCCCATGTGGCTACGGCCAGGTGGGCTCTACACAACGGGCTAATAGACTGGCATTACACTGATGCTTTGCACCGGACCCGGCTGCATCATGGAACGGAAGCTCTGGATGCTGGCCTTGCTTTTGGCTTTGCAGCACGCACAGCTGCCCGTCTTTCAGGGCTGGGGTAAGGGGCTTGGGACTTTACAGCCCGAGAAATGGAAGTCCACGCGAGTGAAGTCATTTTCCACGGCTCAGCGTGCCCGCGGGGCTTCTGAAAATGCTATTTCAGCAGTAGCCCGTGAACCTGAGCCCCGCGCATGTCAGGACAATCTGGCTCACTGATTTCTCTGGCAATATCATCCCTTATAAAAGACAGGTTGTATATCAAATTGATCCGAATCGGCATTCAGTGGATGTAATAAATCAGCAAGAAAATTCACCCAACTGACACACCGTACTATATAAAAACATAACACTCCCAAACAGATGAAATAAAGCTGGGGAAAACTTCTTTTATCTTAGTTTCAATACGTTTTTAAGCAAATGTGTGGAAAAGTCTTTTCTAATAAGTGAGAATTTCAAAAACAAACATTTTATTATAGTTGCTCTAGATATATGTTAAATATCTATGGTTTCCTTCCTTTTTGCACTTGAAATTCCTTTTGTAAAGAGAAAACAGCATAGTTTAATTTGCCTTATAATGAGTAAAAAATATTCTAATGATTCCAAATCTAATAACTGCTGGGTACTGTTTAATCTTGTAGTCTGTGTCTATGTGTGTGTGAGTGTGTGTGTGTGTGTGTGTGTGTGTATGTGTGAGTGTGTGTGTGTGTGTGTGAGTGAGAGTGTGTGTGTGTGTGAGAGAGTGTGTGTGTGAGTGTGTGTGTGAGTGTCTGAGAGTGTATGTGTGTGTGTTTGTGTGTATAAGTGTGTGAGAGAGTGTGTGTGTGTGTGTATGTGTATGTGAGTGTGTGTGAGTGTTTACATACTAGATTTAATGCTGCTGCCTTTGAGATTAAATCTCATTTGATTAGATTTTTTTCACATGTGATTTTATATTTTAACATATTCTTGAAATTTTTGTAACAAGTATAATGGAATTTTTGAGCTCAAAATTAAAACTCTTCTTGTCCAAATATTTCACATAAAAAATGAAGAAGTCCAAATTATTTAAGCCATGTTATCTACATCACCATCAGATGCTGACTTATTTGAAATCCATATATTTTGAGGCTCAGAGCTAATAAATAAAATACTGATTATGTTTAAATATGTCTTGATTGGAGGTTTTGAATTTTCATCTTGCTGACTTTGAAATACACATTATTTCCTTGTATGGGGCCCTCGAATTTTTAAATCTCAACTAGTCATTGCCAAGTAAGAAAAGAGAAACCATAACAGTTGTTTTAAAGAAATAATTTAATATAGAATGTTGTTTAAACATATATTGAATACTTGATGAGGCAAAAGGGATAATAGAGGTAGCAGCAAGAAAAACCTACCACCCCTGAGCTGCCCAGTCTCCTAAGGAAAGAGCCTGTCTCAGGAGTCTAGAACGTGGTCTCAGGCTTATAAGGATGGGTGCTGTCAGGATAGCATTTTATTTCTGAAGAGATGTGATGAGGCTTGTGTGTGTGTGGGGGGGGTAGGGTTCTTAAAAAAATACAGGAAATTAAAACCACCTACTACTCTGGGAGGCCCCTACCAATCTTTTGAGTGCTTTACAATTTGGTTTACAATGATGGATTCTCTTAGTAGCATAGTGTGTGGTGTGAGGTATAATAATAGTAGTGTCAGTGAAGATAGCCAGTTTCATCAACAAGGGAACTAAGGGAATCAAATATTAAGCCTAATAAACCGGGAAGCTGAATCAGATAGTCAGATAGTGGCCCTGCTTTGGTAGGAAGTTACAGCATTCCACTAAGCTTGATTTACTAGGAAGCTATAGCAGTCACATGCTCCAGGAGACTTAATCCCGGAAGCAGGCAGGAAAATCTCCTAGGAGAGGGTACTCCCTGCGGGAATCAGATGAAAGGGTAGGAGGTAGGGAAATGCCTCTGTCCAGCGCATGCCCAGTAGAAGTCAGGATGGCGCTGCAGGGGGTGGTGCTTCTACCTTGAGGCATGAGCAGTAGAAGCCAAAATAGTCACATAAAGGGGAGTGGAATCTAGCCTGGGAAAAGAATCAGATTGGATAGGGGAACCCCAGTAGGCCCAGGAAAGGGATTGATTAGGGGGGAGGGTGCTAAACTCATGCCAAGAAGAATCCGGTTGTGGGTTGGATCATTTGAATGACAGTTTGCTCCTTACCAGGAAAATATACAGAGTATTATCAGGGCAGTTGGCATTGGAGCAGCCATCCTCTACATATTATAACTACATTTAAACCTCTCCAGGCATGTGCCCTGTGAAACTCCTTGCCCCCAACACCATAGAAGAGCTCCCTTTCACCAACAATAGTAGCAGCTGCTAAAGTCATAATTAAGAGCTTATTCTGATAAGTGCTGTATAGGCATAATTTTCTTCAACCATGATAATAGTCCTATGAAATTTGAACTAGCAAATCAAGATTAACGCTAACTACATTCAGAAGCATATATTTCCTTGCCTGGTTGTTGTATGATATTTACCAAGTTACTGTGCCATAAAGTGGGGCTATGGCTTTTGATTTAAGTAAATAGCAGTAAAATGTACAGCAACTAGAATAGTATAGTTACAAAACCATCAGGAGCTATGTCCTAAATGTTGGAGAGTAGTTGCCAGAATTGAGCAGAAAATGAACACGAGGTAATCCCTGTGTGTGTGTGTGTGTGTGTGTGTGTGTGTGTGTGTGTGTGAGAGAGAGAGAGAGAGAGAGAGAGAGAGAGAGAGAGAGAGAGAGAGAGAGAGAGACTAGGATGTCAAGGGATTGAATGTAGAGATGTGGAGGCCAAGGTTTGAAATAGGCATTAAATTAACAGCAGTTAATGAGGGCAGAAATTGTATCTCCTTTCATTTTGATATTTGACAACTATCACCTACTGCTTGCCTTGTGAGTACTCAGTAAATGTGTGTTAAATGAAGTGGTAGACTCAGGACACAGAGCCTTCTTCACCTGAGCCCTCGCTAAGTACACTGTTCTTTGAAACTTCTCTGTTCTTGAGACTTTTTTTTCATGCCTCACAGAGTCAGCGTGGGCTCTAGAATAAGGGGTCTAGATTTCAAGACCTTTGCACAATAACTCCAAACTGTATAATTTTGGGAAAGCGGCTTATTCTTTATCAACCTCAGTACCTGTGTTGATTAAAGAGATATATTTGCCTTTCCTTGCCTCCCTGGTAAGCATCAAGTAAAGTAGTAAATGCTAAACATTTGATACTTCTAAAAATATTAACTTCTACAGAGATTCAAACTGCACATTATTATTTCATGGCAATTAAATCCAATTGTAGGTTTTTAATAATTTTACATGGATCAGTCATCAAGACTGGATATTCTGGCTTTGTCTATTCTGAGTTATTTATACCCACACCCCTGATTTTTTAAATTTATAATCATGATCCTTTAGATTCTGGCCTGCCAAATAATATAACATTTTTGTGAGCACAAAGAGGCTATGAATTAGATACAAAAGGCAAATAACACGCACACTGAGATGATCTCTCCCCTTTTTATCCTGCTCCACATATGCTGTGGAGAACCTCAGGTGCATGGGCCTCTGGGGTTTGGAGTGAGGTAGTCCTGGAATAGAATGGAATCTTTCTGATGGCTACAATTTCTAATTACTCCTGTCCCATTCTAGAGGGCTGCTCCAAACTTAAAACTCCACCAAGAAGGAAGCCTTAGCTGGAAGTACACAGGTTTTCATTTAGTGATGGGTGACGATGAGTGAATGAAACAGGGAGAGGTCTTAACATTCCCACAGAGATGGGATGCGCATTAGGAAACGATGCTCATTACTCCATTGGACAGTCTCTGGGGATGTGGTTTTCCAGGTGACCTGTCTGGTCACGCATCCTGCTCACATGTCCATGGCTATCCCTTTGGTAACTTCATGAGTAGCAGTTGAGCCTGGCTGTCTCAGATAGAAAAATGTAACCTCACGGAGGGTAGCAAGTTCCTGGTTATAATTATGTGCTCTCCTGTTGTTAGAATTAACTTTAGATTCACATATACTTATTCAGGCTAGGGGTTCACATCTATAGGTTTGCTGCACACTCATGAATGATAGGTGTTTCCCGTTACTTTTTTTGCATTCATTCTATAATAATGCTATGCCTTCCATCCGTTCTCCAGCTCCAGTCATAACAATAGCATACTCAGCAAATATGCTCACTAGATGTAAGCCAGGTATGCAGAAGGAAAAAGGAGGAGCACTCACCCACATGTGTCCACACCTTTGCTCTGTAAATGCTGCTGGGAAGAGAGTGTTACACCTGCACTGCACACGGGCTGCAGGGTCCTTTGCCTCCATGTGTTTCCCTTGGGAATACTGACATATTCTCCCTTCTCTTTCTTATTTTGACGTATATATAGGACAACCTTCCCTATGTGCCAAGATACAATTTCTCTGCCTCCCTCAACAATCTTTTTCCTGGTTTCTGCATTTGTCTTTTGATCCTCTTCTTCCCCAATCAATCCTGTCATTCTTTTCTACATCGCTCCTTAGTTTTGTTGGTCACTATATTTTTTGCAGTCTGGAATATCATTTAGTTTAGGGGAAAAAATGCCTGTCATAATGGAGCCATTTTAAAAGGCCTGGACCAATATTCCCTCTATTCATTGAGCCAGGTCCTGCATCTTTTTACCTTGGCCTTAATTAGGAGAAAGCATGTGCTGTACATAGACTGAATTGTGTCCCCTCTTCGTACCCCCGTCCAGATGTGTATGTTAAAACCTTCAATCCCCTTTTCCCCAATGTCATAGTGTTTGAAAATAGGACCTTGGGACATAATTTGATGAGTTCCTGAGGGTGGGGCCTTCATGGTAGAATCAGTGCCCTGTAAGAAGAGATGCTGGAGAGCTGCCTGCCTCTCTCCACCTACATGCACTGTGCTGGGTTATGCAAAGTCAGTGAGAGAGGGGCTGCCTGCAACTCAGGAAGAGAACTTTCACTAGGCCTGCACAGACTGGCACCTTGATCTTGGATTTCCAGTGTCCAGAGCTCTGGGAACATAAATGTCTCTGTAAGCCATCCGATCGATGGTCATTGGTTATGGCACTCCAAGCAGACTCTCCAATGCCTAGTTTCTTAACACATTCAGTAGTTTTATATAATCTTCAAGTTCATTGTTTAAATAAATAAATCATTGGCAATTTTGTTAATAATTTTAAAACTTATACATATAAATGCTATTATTAAATATACTTTAATAGACAGTAATTCAAATTATTAAAAATCAGCATTTAATAAAATAGTTAAATTATTTAGATTGTTTCATCATTTTTGCATTCTCAGAATGCAAATCTTCCTTAGAAGTTATATTAATGTGATACTGTCAACAGTTAAATTTTTTTCTCCTAAATCCTATCTTAATGTTAAACAAATGCCAATTAAAAATATTTTGATTATTCCAAGTAGATTCACTGATTTTCAAAATATTCATTTTATGATACAAACATGGAAATTAACTTGAATGCTAATATTCCCAATCAGATAAAAAAATTATTTGAAAACATTAATGTTTATTCAACAATATTAATGCTGTGTTGTTCTACTTCTGCAGTTTGTTGCTAGTCTCACTTAAGTAAAATTTATTAATACTACAATATTTATCAAATAGCATTTATCAAATACTATGTTAGTATGAGTAAATGTTATAAATAAAAATTAATACATATTTTTGTCTCTGTGCTAATGTATTAGAAGTCCTCACTATCATCTGTAGATTCTTGGAAACTTTGACTGTAAGCAAAACAACACATAACACATCAGTTTTACCACTAATATACAGAAATATATCATAGGAACTTAATATTTGTGTATATTAATTAGCCTATGGTAAAACTGGTAAAAGGCACAGTTTTAAAAACCTATCAATGACGTTAAGTGAGATTATGCTATTTTCACAGGCCCATGTTGTATAGTCAACATATGCATGCTTTTGCTTTTAAAACCAAAAACTGCTGAAACCGGTTTGGCTCAGTGGATAGAGCGTTGGCCTGTGGACTAAAAGGTCCCAGGTTCAATTCTGGTCAAGGGCATGTACCTTGGTTATGGACATGTCCCCAGCAGGGAGTGCAAGAGGCAGCTGATCGATGATTCTTTCTCATCGATGTTTCTAATTCTCTATCCCTCTCTCTTCCTCTCTGTAAAAAATCAATAAAATATATTTAAAACAAAACAAAACAAAAAAACTCACAAAGGAATCTTTGCTTAACCTACTGGTGTTAAAAAGATAGATATTTGACAGAATTTTAAAAAAAGATATTTAATCTATTTGTCATTGTAGAAATCTGATTATAACTATGCTATAATATACATTTTATAGTGGAATTTTCAGTCTGTTATGGATGAAAGGATGGTATTTGATAGCCAGTGTGTGTGTGTGTGTGGGGGGGGGGGGATATAAAGTTTTATAGTTAGGGTATTTTCAGAAATCTAGTGAATATTTTCGCAGAATTTATGGATATTCAGAACAACCTAGGCTATGTATTATAAGAATTTTAGTTTATAACTGAACAATTACTATTTTTATAATTTCCATACAAAGCACATCTCAAGAAATAATGTTCAATTAGATATCAAAAGCTCCTTGTTAAGAGCAACCATAAGGAAGCAACATATTGTAAACAACTTTGCATAAGATCACATGTACCTTCCAAAACTGCTTATGCTACAGAAAGCATAATGAGAGTTAGAAAATTATGTGAAAACATTGAGTAGAGCATCTACAGTAATTGCTGATAGAAGGAGAGCTATATCATGAAAGTTAGGACAAACATGGTTTTATTCATTATCTATTTACTGTAGATACAAATTCATGTTCACCTACTCAGTGCAGAATGGCTAATCCACTTTGTTGTATTACTTGAAATGACCAAAAAATGTCTTTTACCCAAGAAGAGGAAGTTGAAGAGTGTGCCCAGCTATGGTTGTATGTTCTTTGGGCCATATGAAGTCCAGCCTGATGGAGATTCCTTATGCCACTGTTGTCTACTCACTCCTAAAGGTCAAGAAATACAACACAGACCAAAACAAACAAATAAGCAAAAGAAGACAAAAAAAGAAATTCAAAGATATTCTTATCCTTTCTTTCAACATTTAACATTAATGGAGAAAATCATCCTATATAATAATCCTATATAATAAAAGGGTAATATGCAAATGACCAAACTATTGAATGACTGGTTGCTATGATGTGCCCTGACCACCAGAGGGCAGACACTCAGGGCAGGAGCTGCCCCTGGTGGTCAGTGTGCTTCCACTGACCAGCCACAAGCCTGGCTGATGGCTGGTGAGTGCAGTGAAGGTGGCGGGAGCCTCTTCTGCCTCTGTGGCAGCCCTAAGATGTCTGAGTGCTAAAAGGCACAGGATGGGCTGAGAGGACCCTCCCCCATTTCCCACCCCAGTGCATGAATGTAGTGCACCCGGCCCTTAATATTATTATATAAGCTCACATTTATGACTTTTTATCACAACCTGGCCTTTAATGTGTGGTGTTCTCTATATCTATTCTTCGACTGCCTCCCTTCCCCTTTTCCCACAAGCTTGGATGACTAAGTACGATTCACGTATCATTCTTTCTTAGAAGTTTAGATGCTTCTCAAAAGCCATGTCATCCCTTGTGTTCTGCTTTTCAGAAAATGATTGTGGCTCTGGGCTTCAAACACTGGTTACTCTCTCCTTTCTAATGGCAAGCCTTTTACGTCTTGACTGTCTCTCCCAGCTGAGGGTATAACCGTGCTACAGTAGCCATTCCATTGGCCCTCGTCTGCAACTGGCCAGGCCAGCCTCCAGGCTGTGCAAAACCCTCACCAAGGAGTCCCCCGCATGTGCCCTCAGACCAGCCCAGTGAGGGCCCATATGGCACCTGCCAGACATTGCTTTTGTGACCTATGCTGGGAAGTGTCTGCCCACCAGGCATCTCCGCCTCTCCTGGGCACCAGTGCCACAGCCGCTGTGTACCGCGATGCTGGCAATGAGCCAGCATGATGGCTGGGCGCTTCAGCTGCTGGCATTCACTTCCGCCACGTCTGCCAAGCCTGCTGACATCACCTGCCAGGCTCAGCATGGCCCACCTGGTCCTGTGGCTTCTGCCATCTCTTTCCAAGAGCTGCTGGGAAGGAATACTCACAATCTGAAGCTTCCAGGTGGTCTGTGAAAACATGGGAAGAGTGAATCCCACTTCATCTCTTAATATTCAACAGTGGAACCCCAGTTCTTGAAATTAATTCATTCCTGAAGGCTGTTTAAGAAGAAATTTGTTGGAAAATAGAATCCTTTTTCCCCATTAGATAAGAATGTAAACTGAATTAATTCACTCCAGACCCCCAAATGATTCCCTTTTTTAAGCTTTCTTATATAGACTATATAATATATATATAATGTACTGTTTAATCTGTAAACAAACACATTTTACCTCAAATTTATAGAAGCACCCTCTCTTCACCTTAAGGGAATCACTTTCTGTACCATCCTAGGGAGGCCTTTCTGGAGGTCAGCATGCATTACCTTTTCCCCCACATGTCACTGCTTCTGAGATGCTGTCACCTGCTCACTGCCTTTTCTTCATCCAAATCAGCAACTGTTTTTCTAACCCCTTCAATTGCCTGTGATCACTGTTTCTTTCACATCCTTAGCGACATTTGCACTTTTGATGGCCTCTTTGTGTTTTAAAATTGTGCTAATCATCCATTTCAGCCAGCAACAAAAGCAAGAAACAAACAAACACAACCATCCAAAATCACAAAAACATTCACAGCACAATTTCCTGAGATGTTAACTAGGCAAGGTTTAACCTGTTAACCAGGGAGTTCCCTTTTTAATGACGCAACCTGTAACAGGCGTGTACTCTTTCACTAGGACGTGTCAGTATGTCACGCCCAGAGGACGTAATTTCATATTATTTTTATTTATTTATATTTAATGAAAATAAATGAAATATATATATATATATATGTATATATATATATATATATATACTTGTTTATATATATATATAAAGCACAAAGGAAAATACAAAATTACAAAAAAAAAAATAGAAAAGAATACCGACAAAAAAAAATGGACACTTTGAATTAAAAACTTATAAATTTTACAAACAATGATAAAGATTACAAAAAATAGCCGAAACCAGTTTGGCTCAGTGGATAGAGCGTCGGCCTTCGGACCTAAGGGTCCTGGGTTCGATTCCGGTCAAGGGCATGTACCTTGGCTGCCGGCACATCCCCAGTTGGGGGTGTGCAAGAGGCAGCTGATCAATGTTTCTCTCTCATCTTATCAATATTTCTAACTCTCTATCCCTCCCCTTTCCTTCCTCTCTGTAAAAAACCCGTTCTCGATATTGTTTACGTTTGACGGATTTATAGGCCCCCTCGGTTAACAGGTTAAGCTGTAAACTGGCTCATCTTGGCAAAATCTCCTTTGTTTATGGCATGAGAGACTTTTGGTTGTGCTGATGTAGCAGCATGAAAGGGCTGTCAGGTCCAGAAAGGAAGTTGCCTGAGACTTTTTTTCCATAAACAACTTGGTGGAGAACCGAATTGTTTCATAGGGGGACAGCCAAGGATTGACTGTACTCCCACAGAGGGATCCTAATGTACCATCTGATTTCTTACTGTGTTATACTGACATTTGTCCATTTCTAATTCAAAACCCTGTTTTTGCCCAAGCAGTCCTTGTCCTGGGCTGCGCTGGGTGGGCCTGGGGAAGTGAGCTCCCAGGCACTATAAGCTGTCTGTGTATTCAGAGAGGCTCTGAAGGGGAAAATGAAAACTTTTGGGGGGCTAGCTATCTGAATCTGTGCCAGTAATCTGCCTTCTGACTTACATCCTTGCTTGCTGATAAGTGATAAATGTACACTCTTGTTTGCTGATAAACTCCATTCTTATCAAACTCCCTTCTAATCTGTGATGCCTGTCCTGCCTTGCAGAATGTTTCCCAGAATACTCCCGTTTTACAGAGGCTGTAAACCATGAACCATATACAATCCCTGGAGTGGCTGGCACCAGTACTGGTAGGCTTCTGGGTATGGTCTCACTTCTCCCATCCCAACACAGGGGGCTGTAAAGCCTGAGAAGGGTCCGGAAGCCTGACCCACATTTTGGGGACAATGGAACTAAAGGGTTTAAAAGGAAGGCTTCCTCCATATTCGTCACTCAGGATTTGGAGACTGACTTCCCTGAACCACAGCACTAGCGCCTCTGCAATAAAGACTACTTTCCTGAATATCCTCACGAGTGCCCGGCTGATTAATTCTCCCGCGCCACCTGGAAGTTTATCTGCAACAGCTCGGCAGCCCAGGGCACTCATCTGAGGGCACTCCCAGACGCTGGCTGTTAGACTAGAAGCACAGGCACACACGCCACAATAAGAGGCACCCAAAGGATTAGGAGCATCCCAGGAGGTCATAGCAAGTCCCTGCCAGGGACCCCTGCACCGATTCCTAGTGTGACAACAAAACAATCCCAGGGCCAGCAAAGCCAAAAAGGCCCCAAAGCTTTAAAAATGTCATGTGCATTTGAGTTCAAAGGAGACTTTTGGTTTTCTAAACTAAACGTGACCTAGAGGATTTTCTATGATTTATTTCATAACATCATGTGTCTTTGAGATGTAGGGTTCTTAGTGCCTACGGACAACCTCCCACCCTCCACATGCCTGAGCATGAACCCCTTGCAGCTATGGAGACAAGTATTGCCTTCTAGATGCTAAAGTCACTAAAAAAACAGTTATGATAGCTGTCTTTATTAATTTCTTTTTATTGTCTTGGTAACAATTATTTAACTTGTAAAACATATCAGACTTACAGGAAGCACAGAGAATAATATACCATATGCACATGTTCTCATCAACAGTTTAAAGAGACATTAACATTTGACCAAAATTGGCTGAATTTTCTTTTCTGTACCAAAAAGATAATGTTATGAATTCACCTAAAGTGTCAGGCTCCATTTTCACCCATCCTCCAGAAGAATCACTCACTGAAGAAGGCATGTAATATTTCTTAGCTTTGATCTTTTTAGATTGTTTTTGTAATTTTGCTACATTTGTATGTAAATATATACACACATGAATATTATCACTGCATATATAGTTTTTCATTGAGCTTGTTTTGCCCAACACTTTTTAGATAACTTCTTTTGAGACTTTCAGGTCTAATTTCGTTTAAGCAGCGGTATAGAACTGAGTTTCATAATATTTCCTGGGTGAGGTACACAGTTATGCTGTGTTCCTATTTTACTGTTAATCAAAACAGTGCCAATTGGATTTTATGTCTGCTGTGTACCTCGGTAAGGTTTTCCTAGAGCAGATGTGACATTGCTAGGTTGCAACCTATGAACATCTTCCACTTGTATAGGCTTACTTTTTTATAAATACATTTTAAAGAAATTCTTTATTCACAAAAAATATTTATGAATTATCTCAAAAAACATTATAACATTTAGTTTAAAATTATTACACAGTGGTTCTCAACCTTTTTAATGCTGCGACCCTTTAATACAGTTTCTCATGCTGTGGTGACCCCCAACCATAAAATTATTTTTGTTGCTACTTCATAACTAATTTTGCTACTGTTATGAATGATAATGTAAATATCTGTGTTTTCTGATAGTCTTAGGCAAACCTGCTAACGGTTCTCAACCTGTGGGTCGAGGCCCACTGCTGTAGAGCCTAAGACCATCAGAAAACACAGATATTTACATTATGATTCATTAACAGTAGCAAAATTACAATTATGAAGTAGCAATGAAAATAATTTTATGATTGGGGGTCACTACAACATGAGGAACTGTATTAAAGGGTCTTGGCATTAGAACGGTTGAGAACCACTGACTTAAAACATCATCCTTAAGGAAATGGGCAGTAATGATTTGGGTTGTTTGTGTTTATTCATTCGATGGCTTTTCTTTAAACAGAATCTCACATTCACTTGCTGTGAATTGTGATGACAGCATTAAAGATTGTTAAAATGGAGTTAGCTGTAACTTGGAAAGGGCAAGACCTTTCAAGTTTGTTCCCACCTTTCACTCACAGAGTATTTCTAGAGCAGAACGTTTTTCAAACGTATACATTTGCAGGTAGGTTTTCTTTTCCAGGCCTTTCAGAGCAGCCACAAATGCTGGCCATTAGAATAGAAGCACGGGCACACAAAAGCCACAGCAAGAGGCACCCAAAGGTTTAAAGACATCCCAGGAGGTCAAGGCAGAGTCCTGGTAAGGTCCATTGCACTGTTTCCTAATATAAGAACAAAGCAATCCTGGGGACAGTGGGATTTAACATGTGTGCAAATATATTTAAACACAGCACATCTCTCTATATAAAAGCCTAAGTGACAGTCCCACTGTCCAACTGGTCACTATGATGCCCACCGATCACCAGAGAGCAGACGCCCAACACAGGAGCTGCTGTGCTGCAGTGACTTGGCAGCTGCTGCTCTTGGGTGATACACTGGAACCAGAGAGAAGGGAGCCCGATTCTGGGGTGCATCGCCCAAGAACCTCCCTCTCCCAATCCGGGACCCTTCGGGGGGTGTCAGAGAGCCAGTTTTGGCACAATTCTTGCAGGCCAGGCAGAGAGAACCCACCAGAGCACAAATCCATGCACTGAGCCTCTAGCGTTAAATAGATATGACCCAAAACTTATGCTCAGAAATATAGCCCTCCAACCATCACCTCAAGTGCCATGGTTGGAAATGGACTATAAAATGTATGCTTTTAGAGCTTCCTCAAATTTAATTATTCCATATGAAAATCTGTCTTTTGAAGAATAAACTCTACAGTGCATATGGCTAGATGCTGACAATTATAAAATGCCCAAAGCTTGCAAACACATGAAAGATGCAAAGTTCCAAGCTTTCTTGATAATAGTTTCTCTAAGACTTTCTTTTTCAGGTGTTGTTTGGAAGAGTGTGATACTAGGGAAAAGGCCTTGCTTTGTTAACTGAATTAGAAATTAATTATATTTTCTAAACCATCCTCCTCTGAATCAGGTTCCGTCTTCCTTATTTTCCAACCTATATGTACAAAGTCATGTTCATGGATTTAAAAACAGCCACATACCCTGCCCAGTTTGGCTCAGTGGGTAGGGTGTCAACCTGCAGTCTGAAGGGTCCCAGGTTCAATTCCAGTCAAGGACATGCACCTTGGTTGTGGGCACATCCCCAGAAGGGAGTGTGAAGAAGGCAATTGATGGATGATTCTAACTCTGTATCCCTCACCCTTCCTCTCTGAAGAGAATCAATAAAATATATTTAATAAATAAATAAACAAACAAACAAATAAATAAATAAATAAATAAATAAAAGAAGCCATGTTACAACTTACCAAGAGTTGGTGTAGGATTTAAGAGCATAGTGTAGATTCTGGATTCAATTCCCAAGTCTGCCATTTATTAGTAATATGTCTGTCCACAAATTACTTCACTTCAATGTCCTCATCTGTAAAATGGGTTTAATAACAGCACCCTCTGCACAGAGCTGTTGTGATAATAAATAAATTACAGTGTCAGAGAAGAGTGCTTGCCATACAACAGCGGTTACATGTTTTCTCAATATTATTACGATTACTCCAGTTGGAAATAATTGTGATTAAGTAGCACACATTGCAGTGGAGATTCTCTAAGGGGTGATGTGTGTCTCGACTTCTCAGTCTGTGCACCAGGATAGTGTTCATATAATCTTATTAACCAATGTCATCCCAATAAATTCAATAATAATAAACAAACAAAATGGGTGTCAAGTCTTCCCCAGAAGCTTCTTCTTCAAGGGCTTTTTAAATTAACTTCATCGGGGTGACATTGATTAATAAAATTATATAGATTTCACATATACAATCTAATATATGATACATCATCTGAATAGTGCCTTGCTTTTTCCAAGTCAAGTCTCCTTCTATTACCTTATAATTACCTTATATTTGATCCCCCCCCCCTTTTTTAATCCTTTTCTAAAGCCAACTGGTCCTGGAGTTTCACATGACAGTTATGACACAATAATAGGAACGAAATAGAGTTTTCCAAGTTAAAGTAATGTCTGGCAAACATGGGTCGTTCTCGTGAATGACTGCAGTGAGCTTCTGCTGCTGGGGGCTGGAACACAGCAGGACGGGGGCTCCTAGGATGTCTGCCAGGCACTCACTCACCCTGTGTCTGGGAGGCATGGATGAAGTCAACTGCTGACATTTCCAAGGAAATGCAGGTGAAATGCTTATGTATCATTTAATAACTAAGACATAAAGCACACATCCGATCACGTATCCCTGCAAAGTTCTCCTTCTTCACCTACAAACCTCTAAGCTTACATCTCTTATGCACCACCGGATCCCCTGTAATTTCATCTCCTTCTTCATTGCTCCTTGCCTTTAAAACATGAAACAAAGCAAACAACCCAGAACATTGACAAGTAAACTGTACTGACCGATCCGTTGTGTGACTGCTTTCTGTTGTACTGACAGGATAGCCATCACATTGGTAAAACAATGAGCCATTTTGTCCCCCTTTAGTTGGGCTCTTGGTGCCACTAAACACTGCTGGCCATTCCCCTGGGTAGGGCTCTGTAGCCACTCATTGTATCTTATGTGAGATTTCCACTTCATCTGCCTAACAAAGTATAATGTAAATCATCCACCTTCACTTTCATTATCCCTTCACTTATTAGGATATTCAGTGACTTTATCTACCTGTCTGAGTTAACTGCCATTTATATGTTGATGACTTTGAAAAATGTATTTAGTCTTGATTTCCCTGATGGGAGGGAAACCAATGTGAGCATTTCCAGGAAATACAGGTTACATTTTTATGTGTTGAGATGTCCTTAAAAATATACCTTAGGGAATATTTATGATTTGTCTTTGTATCTTTCATAGGGCAACACATATTACTTATAGTGTTAAGGACTTAGAAGGTACTCAATATATATTGAATGGAAAAAATTTCACTTCTTAAATATTTATAAAATGCAAAAGCAGCTACTCTATTTGCCTATTTGAATTAAAAACTATAAATTTGTTAATGCCAAGAGTAACTTTTCAAGAAAAATACCTTCTCATAAATTGAAAAACTTTCATCCTTGTTTATAAAATACAGCAACAGAGCTCTGTGTGCCCCTGAAGGACAAGCCATGTGTTCCCAACACATTCTCAGAAATGTAATTCATTACCCAGCTGTTCTGTGGTTAATGATCATTATTATTCCTGGAAGAACATACAGCTCTAATCAATCACTCAGAAGATCAGTAAGGCAGTTGAGGAGATAGTGCTCCCAGTAAGTCAACATTCCACATCTCTGTTTCCATTGCTTATTTGTGACCCTGGAAATAACTCCATGTTTGTTGTGCTTTGGTCCTTCTAATTTTAAAATAAGGTCTTACTAAGTAGTACAAAAGTTATATATGCAATATAACTTTTGAAGGAAAAGATGAATTATATTGATAAAAAAATAAATTATATTATTTAGGATGGTTTTGCTCTAAATATTGAACCCATTGGATTCTAATAGTAAAAACATCACTCTGGTGACAATGGTATACTAGGTGATTTCTCCCCCTTCATCTTCCCCCTCCACAAGCCCTATATAATAAAAGCCTAATATGCTAATATGTTCAGCCAGTCGCTATGATGTGCACTGACCACCAGAGGGCAGATGCTCTCACCATCAGAGGGCAGATGCTCTTAGCTTGCTACTGGGGTCTGGCTGGAGAGTTGGGAGGCACGAGAGAGTGCAGGGACCCCACCAGTGCATGAATCTATGCACTAAGCCTCTAGTTCCTAATAATAGGCTAACAAAATAGGTATTATCTTTGCTTGGGTAATTAGGAAATTACACAAGGAGTCTGAGAAAATAAGGTTAGAATAGAGGCAAAGAGGGTAGAGATGTTAATGGGGAAAGAGCCCAGAACAAGAATAAATAGTTTCAGAGAAATTGGAGGAGTAAAGAACTTCATAAAAAAAAAAAAAAAAATGTTCCATAACATCAAATAACAAAAGAAAGTTTTACAAGGTGAGGCAGGAAAGTGACTCAGGCTAGGTAACTGGAGAGTTCTGGCAAACTTGTTAAGTCATTTATTTATTTATTTATTTATTTTTTTTGCAGAAAGGCAGAGGAGGAACCAGAGTTCTAAAGGTGAAGGAGTAAGGGAGCTGAGGAAGCTGATCGGCAGACACACACCACCTGGGAGGGCTGATGGGAGAGTAATTGCTCCAGGGACGTAGCTTCTCCAGAGGGTTTTCATTATGACTCTGTTATTTTGCTTGTTTTGTTCCTTTTAAATAATTTTACTCTAAGAAATTCACGTGATTACAACATGATCGAGGATAGCTGGAGAACTGAAGACCCGATAAGCAGATGTGAGGACGAAGAAGGACCGGAAGGTGGTGAGAAGGTTTTAGAGTCCAGATGGAGGGCTTAGCTTCAGTCAGGAACCATAAGTATCATATAAAGTGTCAAGGCAGATGGAGACAAGTATAAAAACAGGAAATTGGGGGCAGACTGGAACGTTGATTTCTCTTAGTGACAGCACAGAAGGCCCAGATCCCCAGGGCTTCAGATCCCTGGGGCTCACTCAGGGCCTGATGAGTGATCAGACCTTGTCCTAAAATTCAGTGAATGAGGATAGGAAGGGCTCTGCAATAGGATATTTCAGATACTCAGAGGGAATTCCAAGCCAGTTAGGTGCAGACATGGCAAGCGAGTTCCATAGGAAAGGGTTAACTCAGAGGGCCTGGATTGCCAAAACATACCCATTCCAAAGAAAGGGCTCTGTTTAGTTCTGGCTATTGGCTGGCTCCTGGGAGGAAGCTCAAACCCTTGAGATGAGCATTTTTATACTTCTATTAGCTGTGACCAGAAACGTTTACCCTAACACTGTGAGTGACAGGGGGCTGCTTTCACCCCCAATAAAGATCCTAGACACTTAAGCTTGAGTGATCTTTCCTTAGCAGCACTTTGTCCATATTGTCCCGCAGCCCTGCTGGGAGAATTGTGTCCTCTTGGGATTCTGCTGGGAGGGGATGCTTGGAAGTTTACTCCTGGTTTCTCCTATACTTCACTCTGTGTACCTTTTCCCTTGGCTGATTTTAATTCCTCTCCCTTCACTGTGGTAAACCAATCAGAAAGGATTTATGCACCCTTATGTTTATAGCAGCACAATTTACCATAGCTAAGATTTGGAAACAGCCTACGTGGCCATCAGCAGATGAGTAGATTAAAAAAACTGTGGTACATCTACACAATGTAATACTAAGCTGTGGTAAAAAAAAAAAAAAAAAAAAAAAAAGGGATTTTTACCATTTGCAGCATCATGGATGGACCTGGAAAGCATTATACTAAGTGAAATAAGCCAGTCAGAGAAAGATAAATATCACCTGATCTCATTCATTTGTGGAATATAATGAACAACATAAACTGATGAATAGAACCAGATCCATAGATAGAGAAGCATTGATCAGACCTTCAAATCTCAGAGGGAAGGTAGGGGAGGGTGAGGGTAAGGAGGAGAGATCAACCAAAGGACTTGTATGGATGCATATAAGCCTAACCCATGGACATAGACACCAGGGGGTGAGGGCATGAGTGGGGGGGGGGGGTGTACAAAAACTGTTAATTGGAATATAAGAGCGCTTCTGAGTCCTGTGAGTACCAACCCACAAGGAAAACATTGACTACTTTTTAGACAGTATCTGTCCTTATGATTTTGTCATTTGATTATTTATTATTTACTCATGCTCAGAGCCCCCCCCCCCCCCCCCCCGGTCCAAGTACTGCACTAGGTACAGACCACATGATGATGAGTGCATGTCTCAGAGTAGTCTCAAGGATTTGGAAGACTTATAGAGGAAGCTAATTAAGAGAAAACCAGCACTATCAGGCATGATCAGTGCTAAATAGTAAATATAAACAAACTCACCAATAGACACACAATAGATCCTGGGATCTCCATAGAGAGAGGTGCTTGCTAGAAGGACCATGAAATGATCCAATGGGAAAAGAGCAACATAAAGGCCCTGATAGTGGGAATAAAGAATATATATATATATATATATATCGATATATATATCAATATATATATATCGATATATATATATATAAATTCTTTATATATATTCTTTATATATATATATAATATATATATTATATATAATATATATATATATATATGTATATATATATATATATATATATATATATATATGCAGATTATTAGGAGCACCAAATCAGTACTTTGTTGGCCCACCTTTTGCCTTCAATACTGTGGCAATTCTTCTTGGCATTGACTCCACAAGATGTTGAAAGGTGGTGCAAGGAATCTGACACCATGCCTGACGAATAGCACTGTCCAGTTCTGTGAGATTTGATGGTTGTGGAACCAACTGCCTGATGGCTCTTTTAACTTCCTCCCACAAATGCTCAATGGGATTGAGATCTGGTGATAGTGGTCACCTAAGCAAGGTAAAGTCTTCCTCATGTTCTTGAAACCACTTCTGCACAATATGAGCACCGTGGTATGGTGCACTGTCTTGTTGGAAGAAGCCATCTCCATTGGGATACAGCCCAGTGTTTCCCAAACTTTTGACATATGTGTACCACTTCTATAATTTTTGTAACGCTAAGTACCCCTCATACTCATGAGAATGTAGAATTAGGCGCAGCTAAACACGGTGCAGTGCATATCCCCACCAAACTCCGGTGCAACACGTACCCCCACCATACTCTTCCAGTACCCATACCACACTTTGGGAAACACTGGATATGCCATCAACATGATAGGATGAACTTGATCAGCCAGCAATGATACTGATACTTAGGTATGTTGTGCTATTCAGATTTTGTTCCACACGAATTAAAGAGCCCAAATCATGCCAAGAAAACATGCCCCAAACCATAACACTGCCCCCACCAACTTGAAGGATTGTACTCATGCATGTGAGGGTGCATACTTTCATGCTGTTTCTGTAATATTCTCACTTTGCCATCTGCATGATGCAATTGGAAATGTGATTCATTGGACCACATGACTTTTTCCCAATGCTCAACTGTCCAATCCTTGTGTTCCTGTGCAAATTGGAGACATTTTATTTTGGTAACTGCAGACAGCAAAGGTGTTTGAACAGGCCTTCGGCTTCCATATCCCATGTGATACAGTGTACCGCCGCTAATTTGCCTACAAACATCAGGTGGTCATAATAATATGGCTACTCAGTGCACAAAATTTGTTCAAGGGACTCAGCCCCTCACTGCCTGGGCCAAGCCCTTGGAGCTCTGGATTCGTCCGGAAGGTTGTTTTGCCGTTCAGTTTAATTAGCATATTAGCTCTTTATTATATAGAATATATTAGAACAGAATAAAAATAACACTGACTAGAGAATCAATGACTGAGATGAAAATTGGTAAGAATTAAAATCAGAGCTTGAAAGTATATGTAATCTAAGAATACTCTTTTAATATTCCATATTGTCATGGATAATCTCTGAATTTAGCACATGGGCATTTTTCATGTTAATGTTTTCTTTACACTCTGATACTTTACTGTGGTGTTTTAATTTGATATAGTAACTATCAGTCATTGCTACCATATTAACTAAAATTCTTTACCCTTGAACTAAAAACACATGGAGGGTATAACGCATCTGAACACATGTCTTCATCTTTATATTTCCTACAGTAGCAATTATGCTATAAATTTGTAGCATAGTTCTCCATAGAATTATAATTATAATTCTCAAAATCTCTGTGGTAAATACTTCTTATCCAATTAAAAGCAATTAAGGGACATATAAATAAGATATGCAAAATCATCTAGAAGCTTTTCACAATGAATCACTGTCTTATTTAAACACTTCTTGAGATAGACACCCATTAATGACACTCCTCTTTCCTCAAGCACCTGCTCCTGGTAAAAACAAGGGCTATATTGATTTTTCTTTTCCCAGGATTTTAGTCTCGACAATGTGAGAAGATTAATTGGAATTAATGGCATTTGCACAGCTAATTACAGTCACTTCTTAAAGTCAAATCAATTCCTTTAATCAGAGGAGTGACAAATCTCTGGTAACATGTTAACGCCTGCACCTAAATGCTGTGTGGATTGTTAGATCATGGAAAGAGGAATGCTCGAGGCTAGAGTGGTGAGAGATTAGAAATTTATTCGATTATCTGCACATCAGGAGGCTGAGACTGGATAGCTCCAGCACTGAGTGAATGGACTCAGAGGCTTTTAAAGGACTTTTGGTGGGCTTTTCTGGGTGGAGACTTCTTTATGCATACCCAGAGGGGAAAGAATGGAATGCAGTTGCCACAAGTGAAATGTGGTCTCAACAAAGAGAATGTCCATAGTGAAAAGGCCTGAAAAGCCAATTCCTGGGGGAGGGGTATCGATTCAATTGGATCAAATCTAACAAGGATAAACCATGTATTTGTAAACATCAGGCATAAAATACAGTAACTGCATGGGTTGGAAAGGGATTTCTCTGGTACTTAGTAATTTATAATATTTTTCTTATGCCACTTACATGGACACAATGAGTGTTTATAATCAAATGCACTTGAATAGCATTTACATGTATGTTATGTATGGTTTATCTTTAAATCTCCTTACAGTGCTTGGCATGCATAAATCCCCAGGATAGTTCTGAGGCAAAAATTATGGAGTACAAGAGGAAGCAGAAGGCATGATGTTGATGCTTTGTTTAGCATTGTCCTCATTGGCTTTAAAGCAAATTCTGCCACCTCCTTTGTCCACACTGGTTTTGCATTTACAGAAAAAGTGTTCATTAAAGACAGAATGATTCAGACAACAACAAATAAATTTTGAATACAAGTTCAGATAAATATAACATTTTTTTTCTATATTGCTCTTTGTTATCAATGAAACAATGATATAATATCAAGCACAGGAGTAGAGTGAGGAGATAAGGGACATGCACAGTATTTCCCTCTGTCATACCAAAAATAACATCTTAATATCTGGGACAAAAGGGAGGCATAGTGAATCTGTGAAAAATAAATCGGGGTAGTACTTGGAAACATGTAAAGACATTTTGTAACATACATGGTAGTAATCCCTGTTCCATGATAGTGTAAACACAAAACACTTATTGTTGTGGAGTCGAATCCTGGAGTCAAAAATAAGACCACTGAAGGCTGCTAATTGATTAAAAAAGCATGCAAGGATTTATTGAACTGGCCAGGATGACCATGAGAGCACCACACGCAGGTGGAGTCCACACTCGTGACCACAGTCCTTTTAAAGGTCTAAACCACAGAAATTTTCCTTTGTTCTCAATTCTAAATTATAAAGGCTGGGAACAGCCCGCAGGGTCATTCCCAGCCACATCCTGCTGAACTTTGGAATGTGGCCCTATCTTGCGAAAGCAGATAGTACAGAAGCAGAGCTGAGCAGTTAATCTCTAAAGGTTATCTACAGTTTCTACTTCTGAAGCTACTAAGTCAGTGAGAATCAGTCTCCTCTGGTCCTGGTCCACAGGCAAAGGAAAATTGCCTTAGCCTCCAGATCTCAACCTGGAAGCTGAAGCAACTACCCTATTGTTTAAGCAAGTAAACGAGTGCCGAAGCCAGAATAGCAGGGCTAAAATTCAAACAGCAGTTTTTACCTAAGTATAGTTGCTATCATACTTCATTTATCACATGTTCAAGGCTGTGTTTCTATATAGACACACCATAAGCCCAGTTATAGCTGTAATGGCTTCCACCTCTTTATTAAACACATTGCCTCAAATATTTCCCTTTCAGAAGTTTCTCTTGACAAAGTATCACTGCACCCTTTCATGTGCAACTACAAAATTCAGAGAACTGCCCAGCTGGCATAGCTCAGTCATTGAGCCTCAGCATATGAACCTGGAGGTCATGGTTTGATTCCTGGTCAGGGTACATGCCTGGGTTGTGTAGGAGGTAAGTGATCAATGGTTCTCTCTCATCATTGGTGATTCTATCTCTCTCTCAATCTCTCTTCCTCTTTGAAATCTATAAAAAATACATATTTAAAGAAATAGGGATCCAATGCCTCATGGATCAATTCTCAAACAACAGGAGGCAAGAAGGGATGAAGGAGGTACATGCAAAACACTTCAAATAATCTTTCAATAGGTCAATTAATGTTTATTCTAATTATGAAAAAGATTGATTATTCTAGCACTGTAAGGATATCAAATAAATGCAAATATCAATGTATAATAGTGATAGGAATGTGGATTTGAAAACGAGAATGCCCTGAGATGGAATAGTTTTTCTGTCACTCTGAAGTAAAGTATATTCTATAATGTGTTTCACCCTCAGGAAATAGAGATACTTTATTTCTCTGGTAAGGTAAATTTTTCCATAGATATGTTTTTTCAGGTAATATCTAAACTAAATTATAAACAAGCTCCACAGGTTAATTTTTATTTCTTTTTTTGAAATGAGATATAAATGGGTTTTGTCAAGAAGTCTTCTTTTGATAACTTATCCTACATTTATTTCCCCCTAATTAATCTTGTTTGATTCCTCACTATAGTCTCTTTTCCAAACAAGAGTGATTCCTGGCCTTCTCCCAATGAAACTACTGGTCAATTGGGACTGTGTCTTTTACCAGTTCCTTTTACCACCCCCACTAACAGACTCTTATGAGATTTCTTTCTGTGTGGATATTTCCCTCAGGAAGCAGAGTTTCTCATACATAATCACATAGTCATGGATTCCATTAATTGTTTCAACCGAAATACGTACTTCACTGTTATTAAACCTTTAGCATTTCACTTCATCCTTTGTAGCTCTATGTTTTCATATAAATCCACATTTAATTTGTTTCCCATTAGCACTCCTAGAAGTCATTCAGTTATAATGGTTTCTATCTTCTCTGCTCATTTAATATCTATTACCATTTATGCATTCCTGGAGATATTAGTTTGCACCCTTTCCAGTAGAATTACATTTTGTTAGTTTGGGCTCAGAGTTCTGAGACTTTTGCATCTATTTCATTTGATTTCTCTCAATCACAGGTTTTTCAACAGTTCCAGACTTAGTATTGTTGAAAATTTCTGCACATACCATGTATTCCCTCCCACAGATGACACTTGAGTTTTGACATAAGATCAAAAGTAATGCAACCTATAGGGTTTATCCAAAGGTTATATATATATATATATATATATATATATATATATATATATCCCCTTTTAATTATCACCTTTTGTTTTCCTTAAGTTCTTTGGATAAAACATGTTTCTGTTTTAATGTGATGTGAACAAATATTAAATCAAAAGAGACAGATGGAAAATAAAGCCCTTTACAACTATGACCCACCATTTAAGCATCTATTCACATTTGGCTCCCAGGGTGTATACAGAAGGGAAAAGAAAGTGGAATTTTGTGGAGCATATTTTAATGCAGAGGTGGAAACCTCACTTATACCCATTTATCATTGGCACTAGATCAGTTCAGGGTCCCAGCTACCTGAGTAAGCATATAGCTGTGAACACAGAGAGAGCAGGAGGTACATATTTCTGTAGCAAAGAAGCACAGTGAAGTTAAAACAAATCCAGGAAAGTGACACCATCACACAACATTATTATTCATCAAGAAGATCTCTTTACTATGAAAAATCCATTTCATGCTTGTCGACTTTGGTATATCACAAAATTAGGTTTGAAATTGGTTAAAAATAAGAGTGATCACAAGAAAACAAAAAAGGCATTTGATGCTGGCATTTGCCCACATGTTAACATAATCTAATTTTAGCTCATGATCCTAATCGGTGCCATTTCTCTTCTTGGAGAATGGGTGCTCATTTCTTGCACGCTGTTCTTGTCCTGATAAATGCTGACTATTTTTTTTTCTTCAGGAAAAGTTCCACAATTTATACTACTGTAAACAACATTCATTAATACTTTGTCCAAACTACAGAGCATTTAGAATGTATGTAATAAAGAACTAAAGCACAAAAACAGGCTTTTCACTCTTGCTGTAACATTGAATCTTAACACCTTAGCAACCATTCAACAAATGGAAGATTTACCAGATATTGCTTTTATACCCACCACAGACAAAACAAGTAATTTGGAAAGGAAGATAAATGTAAAAATTGTTTGAGTTTCATATTTGCTATATTGTAATAATTTTCTTAGTCATAAACTTATATTCATATTCAATAACATAGGAAATTATCTTGCTGTTTCTGATTGGTACATTATAGTAAACTAGAGGCCCGGTGCATGGATATATGCAGTGGGGTACCTGGGCCTGGCCTGTGAGGATCAGGCTGAAACCGATTTCTGGGTCCCAGTGCAGGTGAAGCAGATTCGGGGTGAAGTGCCCCAGAAGCAATCTAACTCACCATTGAGTCCATGAGAAATGGGGCTTCCTCCTCTACTGGTTGAAGCATCTGCCCCCGCTGGTCATTGCACATCATAGCTACCCGGTGAATGGTCCAATGGCAGGACAGTCAGCTTAGGCTTTTATATATATAGATGAACCATCAAATATTTTCTTATTCATAAAATTGTAGTTCTGTTTTAGAATGATAATAATAGCTTCAGCCTCTTTCCCCAACACACACACACACACACACACACACACACACACACACACAAATGCATTATGATGTGATTGAGCATTCATGTTTCTACATGTAAGCCACAGATATTTGGGGTGTTAGAGCAATGAGTCTTCCTTGAATAATATATAGTTATTCCAATAATATATAGTAATGTAAATTTGCATAGGGTTAAGAGCATGGATTTTGTGTGAGATGTATCTGAGTCCATACCCTGGCTTACCCTTTGTTAATTGTGTAGTAAATTAGTTAAACTCTCTATGTATCAGTCCTCTTGTATGTAAAACCAGGATAATAGCTATCTGACAGGTTTAAATATTGAATAACATTATATATACTATGCATAACAAATATATTACTAATGCCTAGTAATATTTGATGAGCTAGCTTTTTAGAAACCTTTTTTTTTTTTTTTTAATAGAAATTGCAGTTCATTTAGGTCATGCTTCATCTAGAAAAGACAAAATTGAGAGATTTAAGTAATGGACATCATCATTAGGAAATGATAAAAATGAAATCTCAATTTTATAATTCAGAACTTTATTATGTCCCAGACTCTTAAAATTTTACAGAGAATATTTCTCCACTTTATTCTTGATTACTATAACAGAACTTTGAATTCTTTTCTCCAATCTAAAAACTCTATTATTTCCTCTGCTGGAGGATATATCTCAGATATGTTCAGGCCTAGAAAAATGTCTGGGTTTCTAACTGACAAGAGGACCATATTTCATTGTCCAGTGTCCGTATCTTTCCTGGTTATTCATGACACTCTCAGCTCTCCCTGTGGTTACTCTCTGTCCCTGTGTTCCTCTTCAGTGCTACTGAAATGATCCTGCTCACTCTCTTTAGAGCCCCCAAACCCCTGAAAGCAGAGAAAACACATCTTTTAACATGATATTTCACCACTGGTATGTCACAGACAACAGTTCTTAGACATTTTGTACAGGTGTCATTATCTGAAGGATAATTGCTTTTCATAAGGCTCTCCATCATTCATGTTCTGTAGACTACATTCAGGCAGTCTGTAGTGGAGGTTATTTGGGAAAACAGGCATTATTTCAACTTTGAACTTTTCCTTCCTTGAGTACATGGTGAAAGATTTATATAAGGGAACAATTTCCAACAAAAATCAGATCTACAAACTCAGGTCCTTTCATTTTATCACTGTAAGTTGTCCCATTCAATATAAAAATTTCACTTGATCTCCTGAAGTGTGTTGAAGGCGAATCTAGAAAAAGGAATTTGGGCATATGAGAATATGTGAGTAGTTCAGCATGCTTGGAATTTAGTGCAATGGAGAATGAACTAGAAAGTGATAGGAGTTCGGTATAATATAGAGGATATTGACAGAGATCTCCTATCACAGGCTTTGTGGTAAAGACAATGAGAATCCTTTGGGTGACTTTAAGTAGGGGAGGTTTATGCTCAGAAGCTATACACAGATTACTTTCAATCTGTTTCTTCATCTATTTAAAGATCAAAGATTCATCATATTTTGAATGCCATCTCTAAAATGGCATTCATTTACTCAACTTACATAGGAAGAATTAAAGGTTCCAGATGTTCTATGCCTTGTCCAGTGCTCCCCTCCCTGCTGGTTAGCAGCAGAGTAGGTTCTAGAATGTGGGCCCCTAGTCCCAGACACATGCTCACAATTGCCTACTTCCTTCTTACTTCTTCCTTCTGAGCTTTACACTTGCACCATTTTTGCTTCCATACTAAATATGTTAATGTAAATGGAGGCACTTTTTTGATTTTTCACAATTCTACTAAAATTAAAAAGTAACAGTGTAAATATTAGAGTTTACTATAGAATAATGTATGAGTATGAATATGTAGCTTATTATTCATTGTAACCTAGTAAGTCTGTTTGATATTTAATGCACTCAACATGTCCTAACCCAACTGTCTTTAAATGTCTATACATTTATCTATGTTGTCTGTGCCTATCAATCTACTTGTCTATTACATAGTTCTGTATTTCTCATCTCTATCATCTATCTACAATCTATCAACAGATGCTTTTACTGAATTAGAAAACTATATGAAGGCTTGCCTTCTAATTGTACCCACAGCCAAACTCAAATACATATCTGAAAGTATTTCCTATTATTCAGAACATTTGTGGTAGCTTTTCTGAGCTTTTCTATGGTAGTGATAGGTGAGGACTTGTCATCTCCCTTCCTCCCTCCCTCCCTCCCTAGGAAGGAAGGAAGGTCGGACTCTTCCTCCTTCCTTCAGTCCTTTTCAAGGTCCTTCCTTCCGCCTATCGCTCCTCTCCTCTCTCTCTCTCCTCTGCTACTCTCTTCTCTCCCTCTCCCCTCTCCCCTTCCTCACTCCCCCCGCCTCTGCCTCCCTCCCTCCCTCCCTCTCTCTCCTTCTCTCTCTCTCTTTTTCTCTCTTTCTCTCTCTCTCTCTCTCTCTCTCTCTCTCTCTCTCTCTCTCTCTCTTTTCTTTCTTTCTTTTCTTTCTTTCTTTCTTTCTTTCTTTCTTTCTTTCTTTCTTTCTTTCTTTCTTTCTTTCTTTCTTTCTTTCCTTCCTTCCTTCCTTCCTTCCTTCCTTCCTTCCTTCCTTCCTTCCTTCCTTCCTTCCTTCTTTCCTTTCTTTCCTTTCTTTCTTTCTCTTTATTCTTCCATTGCCAGAGCAGCCTTTTCCTATGTTATGAAGGAGACACAACTAATCTGAGTGAATAAAAATTCAGTTTCTTCCTGGTGTATCCTTTTAGGTTGTATCAGTTTGAAGGGAAAAACTGGTGTCATAAACTCATACCCAGCTCACTCTTTCACTCTCTTTTCTACCTGCTTTGGTCTCTAATAGTTATCACTATGCATTCAAAGCTGTGCCTCAAGTTCTTATTCTGCACAGACAACCAGAAGGTCATAAGAATCCAAGATTCAATTTGGGGTATAAGGTTTTGAAATAGAAAATTGTGATATAACACTATTATAACTTATTTTTACCAGAGTCCTATATTTGGATAATAAATAATTTGATTTAAAAACACACACAAAACAAACAAACAAATAAAAAAAACTTGGGCCCTGACTGGTTTAGCTCAGTGGATAGAGTGTCAGCCTGTGAAGTGAAGGGTCTTAGGTTCAATTTGGTCAAGGACATGCACCTTGCTTGCTTGCGGGCACATTCCCAGTAGGAAGCAGCTGATTGACGTTTCTCTCTCATTGATGTTTCTAACTCTCTATCCATCTTCCTTCCTCTCTGTGAAAAGTCAATAAAATATATTTTAAAAAAAAAAGACTACAGTATCAGTTTCTGCCTTTGCCTGAGACTTCCCAGCCTATTGGCCTGTCCTACAATCAATTTCAGACTTGCTGGTCCCCACAATCCCATGAGCCAATTCCTTAAAATAAATATATTTTTATCTATCCATCCATCCATCCAGCCTTTTGGTAATCTCTTTATGGATCTACTTGTCTATGTCTATCAATTTACTTTTCTTCTATATATGTACAATATGTATGTATGTATGTATTATCTATTTTTCTATCTATACACCTATCTACCATCATCTATCTGCTATCTATCTATTATTTATCTAAACATCTATCAAGACATTCTTCCCCTAATGCCTCAGTTTACTGTTGTCCAGTCTGACTTCGTACCCAATGCATAAATCTCTTTTATATATCTGACAAAAAACAACCTTCATTTAAAAAGTATTTTTGTTATGGAAAGCATCTTGCTTCATGAGATAGCCTGTTGTGTTGTTGCATTTCAGTGTTCTATATTTCAAGCTTATAGTAAAATCATTAATCCAGATTAACTCCTATTATAGTCTTTAAAATGTATTTAAATACACTGAGGGGTCTCTTTTGTTCATTAAATTTTAGGATGCCCACTGAACAAATTAGCACAACACATAAGATGACGTGTGTTAAAGTTCCATGAAAATATATTTTCTTCCTATAAGTTCTCTTTGGCTAAAGACTGTGAAGGACTATGCCATATTCATAGGATTATCCTTGTGCTTTCTTAGATACTCAAAATCCCTGTGAAATTTGATGTCAATATTGTGGTCAGTGAAATCCGACTTTCTATTACTTGTTGGTATTTTCTTTTCTTTCTAGTGCTTTGGCTTCAAGTTAGAATACCCTTCAAAGCCCCAAATCTTAGCCCAACCATTTATATCCATCTTTCTAGCATTGGCCCAGCTGTTCAAGTTTAGGAGATGATGGTCGTACTGAGCCAGGGTGAGCATACGCTACTCTGGACTGACAGGGACCCCCCACAATTCCTCTTTAACGTTTTGAAGATTATTTTTTATATCTCCCTGACCCGTTCCCAAATAAAATATTGCATTTATAACTCAAATGATTATTATTGTTTCTCTAGAACCTGCACCATGTAGTTTCGCTTCCTCTGGGTCTCATAGTAACTGGTCAGAACCTGCTTTAAGTGTGGCATTCTCAGCACATAGCTTCTGGGAGCCTTTTGAAGATTATCAGCCTCCCAACTGAGATTCAGAATTGATGAGATAAAAGCTCTGCTGTTATGGAGTCAGTTTTTGTTTAGCTTGTTTGCAAATGACACTCACAGTAGTCGGCCCTGGCTGCTCTGCCCTATGACTGATCCCAGATTCACTGTTTAATAACCTTTTAAAAATGTATTCCTCTTCTAAATGAATAATAGCCTGAGATTATTAAAACACACACACAGGCTTTGAAATATGAAATATCATGGATGATTCCTGGTTCTACTATTGTCAGTGGAGTGGGATTCTTGCGATGTTGTGAGGAAAATGATTTCCTGCATCACGCATGGGAAGATGAATGATATTTATTTGGGTGTAAATACACCGGTGGGTTTCCAATGCCCCATCCCCATCCGTCCTTCTTGCCATGGAAAAGGTCCCACCATGCGTCTTCAGCACAGCCAGCATGAAGGCCACTGCCATGGTCACTGCTCCATGTTAAAGAGCAGTTCAGTCCAGCATCCGGGTATGGTGTCCACACGGCCCTGGGCCACCTGGTTGCTAAGGCTATATGACTACGGAGAGAGTACTCTCTAACACAGGGCACGGGTGGGTCTGGGGGCAGGAAAGCATGTTTGTCCACCCGGAGTTAGGTATTCTCAGTCTTGAGGAAGCCAGAAGCGTTTTCAAGAGAACCAATGAGCTTCTGAGACTGTCACAGGCTTACATTGGGGACCACGCCCTAGCCAACTATTTTCCCCCAGAGTAGACTGACAAGTCTCTGGGGTCAAGTATTATACCTCCCCCTGAGCCATTTTGACTTTATTATACCTGGGCTTCTCTCCTCCTTCTGTTCCCAATAATTCAGCCCCAGATGGGAAATGGGAGGGGCATTAGTCTCCTTGGAGGAACAACACTCTGTTAAGCTATTCCTGGTGGTGCCTCCCAGGTGACCATGCTTACAATGTCCAACTCCCATTCTTTCCTTTGTTAATAATGACAATAACACTACCAAGTGGTAACTAATGGGTTGCTGAGGAAAAGCGCTGTTGCCTGGGAGAGATTTTTCCCCCTCATTGTAACAGGGGCCAATGCAATAATATTATCTTGCAGTAGTAGTGACCATTATGAGCAGCACTCCTCCATCCTGATTGGGCACACTGTAAGTCCATCTTTCCCCTGGATCACATGGGCTTTTACCTCTCACTAGACCAATGGTTCTCAACCTTTCTAATGCTGTGACCCTTTAATACAGTTCCTCATGTTGTGGTGACCCCCAACCATAAAATTATTTTCATTGCTACTTCATAACTGTAATTTTGCTGTAGAGCCTAAGACCATCAGAAAACACAGGTATTTACATTATGATTCATAACAGTAGCAAAATTACAGTTATGAAGTAGCAACAAAAATAATTTTATGATTGTGGGGTCAACACAACATGAGGAACTGTGTTAAAGGGTTGCAGCATTAGAAAAGTCGAGAACCACTGCACTAGACTTTTAGGTGTGGTAAGTCTCCTAACTTTTGAATGTTGCCTTTGAAGCTTCTTGTCATGTTCGTTATTTCTAGAATACAAGAAAGATGCCACCTTGTCAAACATGCCATCCTCCTGGACATCACCCAGGCTACCTTCCAGTGACACCAAACTCACCTGGACTTAGCATAATCCCTCTGCCCTGAAAAATATTCCTTTCCCATTTTACTTCCCATTCCTGTCAGCCAGAGAAACCTTCTAAGCTTTGGGAGGGGCAAGTCTATGGCCCTCGGACAACCTTCACCCATTTCTCCTTTGTGAGATCACAGGAGGTTCCTTTTTTTCTTGGGGGAAATGATAGCATTGAAATTTAACCTGGCTATTAAATAACTAGGAAAAGCAAAGGGAGGCCAAATATTATAGACTTTCATTTGTGCAGCTTTTCCAGGAAGCTGCAGTGTAACACACCCCAGGTCCATTCCCTGCAGATCACTGGGGGAAGGGATGCACACCATTAAAGTTGGAATGACAGAGCAAAGGTCCTTGCCTGTCAATTACATCTGGGAGCAGGTCATTTGCATGAGTAGGCGTGGGCACTGCAAGCACAAGAAGAGATGATATTTAAACTCCTCCACAAAAGAGTTTAGTCTCTTGCTCTTGGTTTGCTCTTGCTTTCTTGGTTCACCAGCTCCCTACTCACATGACTCCTGGTGACCGTTATGAGCAGCACTCCTCCAACCTGATTGGGCACACTGTAAGTCCATCTTTCCCCTGGATCACATGGGCTTTTTCCTCTCACTAGACCTTTAGGTGTTATAAGTCTCCTCACTTTTGATGTATATGTATATTCAAATGGTAGTTCCATTTTTAGTTTTTTGAGGAAACTTCATACAGTTCTCCACAGTGGCTACACCAGTCTGCATTTCCACCAGTAATGCAAAAAGAGTTCCTTTTTCTCAGTATCCTCGCCAATACTTGTCATTTGTTGATTTGTTGATGATAGCCATCCTTACAGGTGTGAGATGATAACTCATTGTTGTTTTGATTTGCATCTCTCAGATGATTAGTGATTTTGAGCATGTTTTCATATGTCTCTTAGCCTTCCTTCTGTCCTCCTTCTAAAGTGTCTATTTAGGTCAGTTGCCCATTTTTTTATTGGATTGTTTATCTTCCTTTTGTTAAGTTGTATGAGTTCCCAGTAAACACTGGAGATTAAACCCTTATTGGTAATGACATTGGCAAATATATTCTCCCATGCACAGACCCCACAGAAATACAAAGAATTGTTAAAAAATACTATGAACAACTCTTCCAACAAACTAGACTACCTAGAGGAAATCGACATATTTCTATAAAAATACAACCTTCCAAAACTCAATCAGGAAGATTCTAAAAATCTCAATAGGCCAATAACTATGGAAGAAATTGAAGCAGTCATCAAAAAGCTCCAAGCAAACAAAAGCCTGGAGGCAGATGGCTTTACAGGGGAGTTATACCAAACATTCAAGGATGAAGTAAAACCTATCCTTCTCAGACTATTCCAAAAAATTTAAGAGGAAGGAACACTTTCAAGCTCATTCTATGAAGTCAGCCAGCATCACCCCAATACCAAAAACCAGATAAGAACAACACAATGAAAGAGAATTATAGGCCAATATCCCTCATGAACTTAGATGCCAAAATTCTCAACAAAATTGTAGCAAATCAGATCTAGCAGTACATCAGAAAGATCATACACCATGACCAAGTAGGATTTATCCCAGGAATGCAAGGATGGTACAATATCCGCAAATCAATAAACGTGATACATCACATAAACAAATTGAGAGATAAAAATCACATAATCATATCAATTGATACAGAAAAAGCATTTGACAAAATTCAACACTCCTTCTTGATCAAAACACTCAACAAAGTGGGAATAAAAGGATCATACCTCAACATAATAAAAGCCATATATGAAAAACCCACAGCCAACATCATACTCAATGGACAAAAACTAAAACAATTTTCCCTAAGAACAGGAACAAGACAGGGATGTCCTCTCTTACCACTCCTGTTTAACATAGTACTGGAAGAACTAGCCATTGTGATCAGACAAGGAGAAGAAATAAAAAGCACCCAAATTGGAAAGAAGAAGTAAAACTGTCCTTATTTGCAGATGACATGATATTGTACATAGAAAACCCTGAACACTCCATCAAAAAATTATTAGATTTAATAAATGAAATTGGCAATGTAGCAGGATACAAAATTAATGCCAAGAAATATATGGCATTTCTTTACACTAATAATGAACTTATAGAAAGAGAGACTAAAAAAGCAATCCCATTTACCATTGCACACAAAAAAAGATTAAGATACCTTGGAATATAATGAACTAACGAGGTTAAAGACCTATATGCAAAAAACTACAGGACATTGTAGAAAGTGATAGAGGAAGACATAAATAGATGGAAGAATATACTATGTTCATGGATGTTTAGAATCAACATCATCAAAACGTCCATACTACCTGAGAGGGCAGGGCGGGGTGAGGATAAATTCCTGACTCCACTGTGAGACAGGGCAGAGTTATCCTCCATTTTGTGTAACTGGACCCTAGCCCTCACCCAACCAATCAGGGTCAGCCAAAGCAGTGACATTACCACCGGAGTAAAACCACAGGGCTTGGTGAAATTCATTCTCTCTTCCACCATGCTGTCCACGTGAGTGGGACCGAGCCCATGCTAGCATGGAAGAGGCTCTTTTGTTTATTGCATCGGACTTGGCTCCCTGGTGGTCCTTGGGGGTCACAAAGTCTGGGAGTAACACTACTCAAAGCACTCTATGGATTCAATGCAATCCCCATTAAAATGCCAGTGGCATATTTCACAGACCTACAACTAACTTTCCAAAAATTCATCTGGAATAAAAAAGACCCCGAGTTGCTGCAGCGATCCTGAGAAAGAAGAACAAAGTAGGTGGGATCTCAATAACAGATATCAAGACGTATTACAAAGTCACTGTTCTTAAAACAGCCTGTTACTGGCACAAGAGCAGACATGTAAATCAGTGGAATAGAGTAGAGAACCCAGAAATCGACCCAAACCACTATGCCCAATTAATGTTTGACAATGGAAGCATGAACATACAATGGAGTCAAGATAGTCTCTTCAACAAATGATGTTGGGAAAATTGGACAGATACATGCAAAAAAATGAACCTAGATCACCAACTTAAACCACACATACACACACACAAAAGAACAACAAACAAAGAAAAAAACCAACAACAGCAACAACAAAAACTTGCTAGTATTTGGGTGTAGAAAATAAACGTGCTACATTGGCTCTTGGTCACTGTCTCTACATCAGAAGAGGGCAGCAGTCCACCTAGTCCTTGCTTTTTCTTTCTATTTCTGTGTCTTGTATCTTTTATCTCTCAATCCCAGCCCCTCCATTCAAAGAACTGGATCACCTCTCTTTCCCTACTGGATGCTGAAAAGAGAGACCTCACCACCACCCAGGTTGTGAGCTCCATCCCAAGTGGGGTCATGCAGGAGGTAGCCAATTAATGACTCTCTCTCATCATTGATGTTTCTATGTCTCTCTCCCTCTTCCTTCCTCTCTGAAGTCAATAAAAACATATTTTAAAAAAATTCATTTCTGAACAATTGTGCAAAAGTTTCTGTGGGATAACCTCCTAGGGTGAGCCCAGCCAAGTGCAGGAGTGCCCTGTGGGACTTGGGCAGGTCCTGTACACTGTTCTCCCAGAGGAGGGGCCTTTCTCCTCCTCCCCAAGGGTTCATGTGGGGTCTCTGCTGCCTCACTTTGTCCCAGGACTGGTCCCCACCAGACCAGAAAGCCCATCCAGGTGGAGGGACATCTCTGACATGTACAGGCCTGTGCACTACCTCTCATGCTGGAAGTATGTGTGTTTGCCTATTGTCCCTTCAGAAAACACCAGCTTTTAACAGTTTGCTGCACCACAGGGATGATTCACCTTGGCCTTAGGTTATGTGGAATGTTACACAGCTTGTGGTTTGTCTTCCCAGATTTCTGCATTTTTCTAGATGTTTCAGGAACAGGAAGAGACAGCTATTGCCTGACTGGCTTCTGGGCCTGGGGTCACACTTAGCTCAGTGATCTCTACCCTAAGATTATGTGCATGCTTACTGAAAGGGCTTTCCCCCCATCCTGCCCCCAATCTAATCTCTAATCCATCTACAAATTACCTTTCTAACAGCAAAAATGCTATTTCAGATAAACAGGTGAGCCAACACAAAAAAGCACTGATTGTGAGATTCCATTTCCAGGGAACATCCAGAACAGGTAAGAGAGAGAGACAGGAACCAGATCAGGTGCAGGAGGCATGGGGAGTGAGCACTGTTGGTGCAGGGTCTCCTTTTGGGATGATGAGACATCTGGCAACCAGACAGTGGTGATGCTTATGCAGCATCATGAATGTACTTCATGCTCAGGAATTTAAAATATGAACAACAACATTTCAATATGAACAATGACCATTTAAAATATGTTTATTTATTACTTACAATAGATCATACAATGGGAAAATTAAGTATAAACACAGAAAAAAGAAAATAATAAAAGCAAAAATCCCCCCAAATCCCCAAATAAGATAAATAAAAAGATAAAAAAGCAAATCACTCCATGGAGAACATAGAAACAAAAGAGAAGAAAAGGAAAGGAAAAGGTCAAGGAGTGAGAGCAAAACAAGGTTGTCCCTTGGGACAAGGTGAGCACATTCATCAAGCAGCCCTTGAGCTGGGCCCTCCACAGGCAGTGCCTTCTCCAAGGCAGGAACCAGCACGGGCTCCAGGGAGGGTTCTTCATCCAGTGGTGGTGGGGTCTTGGTGTCCTCTGGGGCTGGCCCTGGCTCCACAGCTGCAGCTGGAGATGCCTCGAACTTCTTCTCCAGATGGACTTCAAATGCGACAGGAGAAGCTGCCTCTGCCTCCTGGGCTGGTGCTGGAGTTGGGAGAGGAGAAAAGGTCACCCAGATGCCTGCATGTCCATCTGTCCCCCAAAGACAGAACACAGCTAGATCCAAGGACGCACTAAAGGATGTGCTCCCCAGTGGCAGTCCAGAAGATGGGTTTAGTCAGTCTTTGCTCCTGGCCAGGCTCAAGGGATGCTCCTTATGTGTCTGGCAAGAGCCTCTCCCCATAAGCTCACATGGACCTCCCCAGACCTTCCTACGCCTCCCCTTCCCCACTTTCTCACCCTTGGACCCTTGAGCTGGGCCCTCCACAGGAAGTGCCTCCTCTGAGGCAGAAACCAGCTCCAGTTCCAGGGAGGGTTCTTCATCCAGTGGGGGTGGGGCCTCAGTTTCCTCTGGGGCCGGCCCTGGCTCCACAGCTGCAGCTGGAGAGGCTGCTGGAGGTGGTGAAAGCTCTGCAGGTGGAGATGCCTCCAGCTCTGCATCCTGATCCTCCTGATGGACTTCAGGTGCAACAGGAAGAGCTGCCTCTGCCACCTGGGCTGGTGCTGGAGTTGGGAGAGGAGAAAAGGTCACCCAGGTGCCTGCATGTCCATCTGTCCCCCAAAGACAGAACACAGCTAGAGCCCAGAACCCAGCACAGAACGTGCTCCCCTCCTGCAGTCCAACAGATGAGTGATCTGAGGCCCATCTTTGTTGCTGTCCAGCCTTTGGGGTGCTCCCTGTGTGCCTGACAACAATCCCTCCCCTTGAGCTCCCATGCAGCTCCACCCCCATTCTCACCCTCACTTCCCCAGCTTCTCACCATCGATCTCTGCCTCTTTAGGCTCCAGGTGTTCCGGGCCAGTCTGGTTGACTTGGGAACTGTAGTCCAGGTCACTGGTGAAAACTTTGAGCTGCCGGTTGAACCTGGGCTGCTTTGGGGTTGGAGGCCTGAAGCGCCTGGCCGGCTCAGGTGGAGGAGTCCCTGGTTGTCCTTCCACGGGCCCTGGATCCCCAGAGCCCCAGGTGGCCACACTCACTTCAGGCATTTCCTGGCCCTCCGTGGTGTGGCTCACTGGCTCCTCAATGCAGGACACGGGGCGGGGGTTTTCCTCCACCACCTGCTGCTCTTCCTTGACCCGGGTTGAGCTCTGCAATGACAGTGATGGCAGCCGGTCAGGAAGACAGAAGCCCAGCCCTAGTCACTGCTGCTTGTGCCTCCTGTACCTTCTGCTATGGACAGGCCCTCCACACTTGAACCGCCTTTACACACACACACACACACACACACACACACACACACACACACACACATACCAGTCATAGGGCTGCTAAGGTGGGATCAGAGTTGTGGCCTGGCCCCAACAAAACCTTCCTGTGTTACCTCCCGGTCTCTCCATGCAAAGGGCCACAGGCGTTGTCTGGACTGAGACCGAATCCAACGGCGGGCACGTCGGAATGTATTCTCATCACTGCCTCTTTTGAGGCTTCGACCTCGGCTTTGACCTCGGGACACGGGAAGACAACAAGAAAACATGGTGTCCTATCCAGTGCCTCTATCCAAGTGAAAGGGAAAGGGGCAGTTATAGAATGTAGCTGCCTGGTTACTGGGTTCTGTTAGACTCCATCGTCAGGAAGTGAGGTCGTGGCTCATGTCAGAGGAGATGCTCAGGGTAGGGGACCCAAGAGCGACCTCACTTCCTGACGATGGAGCCTAACAGAACCCGGTAACCAGGCAGCTACATTCTATAACTGCCCCTTCCCCTTTCACTTGGATAGAGGCACTGGATAGGACACCATGTTTTCTTGTTGTCTCCCAGTGTCCCGAGGTCAAAGCCGAGGTCGAAGCCTCAAAAGAGGCAGTGATGAGAATACATTCCGACGTGCCCGCCGCTGGATTCGGTCTCAGTCCAGACAACGCCTGTGGCCCTTTGCACGGAGAGACCAGGAGGTAACACAGGGAGGTTTTGTTGGGGCCAGGCCACTACTCTGACCCCACCTTAGCAGCCCTATGACTGGTGTGTGTGTGTGTGTGTGTGTGTGTGTGTGTGTGTGTGTGTAGAAGGCGGTTCAAGTGTGGAGGGCCTGTCCATAGCAGAAGGTACAGGAGGCACAAGCAGCAGTGACTAGGGCTGGGCTTCTGTCTTCCTGACCGGCTGCCATCACTGTCATTGCAGAGCTCAACCCGGGTCAAGGAAGAGCAGCAGGTGGTGGAGGAAAACCCCCGCCCCGTGTCCTGCATTGAGGAGCCAGTGAGCCACACCACGGAGGGCCAGGAAATGCCTGAAGTGAGTGTGGCCACCTGGGGCTCTGGGGATCCAGGGCCCGTGGAAGGACAACCAGGGACTCCTCCACCTGAGCCGGCCAGGCGCTTCAGGCCTCCAACCCCAAAGCAGCCCAGGTTCAACCGGCAGCTCAAAGTTTTCACCAGTGACCTGGACTACAGTTCCCAAGTCAACCAGACTGGCTTGGAACACCTGGAGCCGAAAGAGGCAGAGATCAATGGTGAGAAGCTGGGGAAGTGAGGGTGAGAATGGGGGTGGAGCTGCATGGGAGCTCAAGGGGAGGGATTGTTGTCAGGCACACAGGGAGCACCCCAAAGGCTGAACAGGAACAAAGATGGGCCTCAGATCACCCATCTGTTGGACCACAGGAGGGGAGCATGTTCTGTGCTGGGTTCTGGGCTCTAGCTGTGTTCTGTCTTTGGGGGACAGATGGACATGCAGGCACCTAGGTGACCTTTTCTCCTCTCCCAACTCCAGCACCAGCCCAGGAGGCAGAGGCAGCTCTTCCTGTTGCACCTGAAGTTCATCAGGAGGATCAGGATGCAGAGCTGGAGGCATCTCCACCTGCAAAGCTTTCACCACCTCCAGCAGCCTCTCCAGCTGCAGCTGTGGAGCCAGGGCCGGCCCCAGAGGAAACTGAGGCCCCACCCCCACTGGACGAAGAACCTTCCCTGGAGCCCGAGCTGGTTCCTGCCTCAGAGGAGGCACTTCCTATGGAGGGTCCAGCTCAAGGGCCCAAGGGTGAGAAAGTGGGGAAGGGGAGGTGTGGGAAGGTTTGGGAAGGTCCATGTGAGCTTATGGGGAGAGGCTCTTGCCAGACACATAAGGAGCATCCCTTGAGCCTGGCCAGGAGCAAAGACTGACTAAATCCATTTTCTGGACTGCCACTGGGGAGCACATCCTTTGGTGGGTCCTTGGATCTAGCTGTGTTCTGTCTTTGGGGGACAGATGGACATGCAGGCATCTGGGTGACCTTTTCTCCTCTCCCAACTCCAGCACCAGCCCAGGAGGCAGAGGCAGCTTCTCCTGTCGCATTTGAAGTCCATCTGGAGAAGAAGTTCGAGGCATCTCCAGCTGCAGATGTGGAGCCAGGGCCGGCCCCAGAGGACACCGAGACCCCACCACCACTGGATGAAGAACCCTCCCTGGAGCCCGTGCTGGTTCCTGCCTTGGAGAAGGCACTGCCTGTGGAGGGCCCAGCTCAAGGGCTGCTTGATGAATGTGCTCACCTTGTCCCAAGGGACAACCTTGTTTCACTCTCACTCCTTGACCTTTTCCTTTCCTTTTCTTCTCTTTTGTTTCTATGTTCTCCATGGAGTGATTTGCTTTTTTATCTTTTTATTTATCTTATTTGGGGATTTGGCGGGATTTTTGCTTTTATTATTTTCTTTTTTCTGTGTTTATACTTAATTTTCCCATTGTATGATCTATTGTAAGTAATAAATAAACATATTTTAAATGGTTATTGTTCATATTGAAATGTTATTGTTCATATTTTAAATTCCTGAGCATGAAGTACATTCATAATGCTGCTAAAGCATCACCACTGTCTGGTTGCCAGATGTCTCATCATCCCAAAAGGAGACCCTGCACCAACAGTGCTCACTCCCCATGCCTCCTGCACCTGATCTGGTTCCTGCCTCTGCCCTTACCTGTTTTGGATGTTCCCTGAAAATGAAATCTCACAATCAGTGCTTTTTTGTGTTGGCTCACATGTTTATCTGAAATAGCATTTTTGCTGTTAGAAAGGTAATTTGTAGATGGATTAGAGATTAGATGGGCGGCAGGGAGAGGTGAAAGCCCTTTCAGTAAGCATGCACAGGGCCAGAAGCTGGTCAGGCAATGGCTGTCTTTTCCTGCACCTGAAACAACTAAGGTATTTTCCGGTGTATAAGACGACCCCTAATTTTACAGTTAAAACATAGGTTTAGACCTATATTTGCTGTATAAGACTACCCCCCACTTCTGAGGCAACACCAGTTCTTTTTTTAATAGACTGCCTCTCTGATTCTGGCCAGTCTGAGCCGGCTTTTTACTAGAACACAGTGTTGTCTTATACGCCGGAAAATACAGTAAATTGTGATCACTTCTCCCTCTTGTCCCTAACACCATGCTGGGCAGCTAGAGGGAGACAATGATGATGTGAAAGTTGAATGAGTGACAAATAAATTCGCTACCTCAGGGGTGTTTGTGGAGCTGACCACAGCACTTCTGCCAAAGCATCTGTCCCTGTTGCAAAGTAATATCTATAAGAATTTTAGTAGTTTTGTGTGAATAGCAATCCAGTGTGCCAGTGAAGTATGGGTGCATTTTGCTCTTTCGATGAGACATTTTCAGGTGCTCATAATTGTACTATATGCTCAGCCAGTTTTCAAATATATTTAAAAATGATTCATGATGAGTTAGGCAAAGCACATTATGCAAATTACATGCCTATAATATAGTTTAACTCTAAAGACTCAATTCTTATCACACTTTAAAATATTAATCATCAGGCTCAATATCTGATTTTTAGGTTAAAAAAACTGGGATAGAAAAACAGATTTTCCAGTACCCAATTGTATCCTAATGCATTTCTGTCTAGCTGGAATTAAAATAAGTCATTGAGAAAAGATATTAGGTTATTTTGTGAAGTAGATTTGGAGTCTATGATGACAGTTAATAAAATTTCCCTTAAAGAGAAACTGAAATTTAATCACTTGGTTGAAATTATAGTTGTCCATTTAGAATTCCAACTACTGAAATTAAACGATGACAGCACCACATTTAAATTTTCACCTCAATTCTGTTGCAGGACAAAGCTTCAGAATTTTTTAACAACCCACATGGATAAGTAACTGATGGGCAGAGGAAACAATGGAGTTTTACCAACCTCTTTCCAAGACAGAATCCCTATTGATGGGGTGAGCACATTTCCAAATAGGTTTTTTGTTTTACTATATTCACATTCAGTGAAGTTTGTAAAATCCTATATTTAAATTATGCATATGTTTTGTTTATTGGATCAATGTTAAGTAACATCACACCTTTAGAATGTCAAATAACTTACAAAACTATGAAAACCCTAGGACTTGACTTTGTCATGAGTATCATCACTTAAGCTTTAAAAGGTAAACTAATAATAAAATAACAGTTGCTGTGGTCTGTATTCAAATAAAAGCAAAACTTCCCAGAAGATGACAATTGTTTATAGGCTCCTGTAAATTAGGCTCATGAAAAAAGCAGCACAGTGTCTATGTCACAGCCCAGATGTGACACAGGCCATTAGTCGGCTTGTTCACATATAAGAAATAAGTGATTAAGACTTTTTTACTTTCATGTGACTTGCAACGCATAGACAAATAACTCCTGGGTATCCAATGCACAGTGTAATAAATATAGACAGCAATATTGTCCTATAATTATCAAAGTTGCTAGGAGACTAGATCTTATCTGTTTCCACCACAAAAAAGAAATGATAATTATGTGATGTGGCAGAGGTGCTAGCTATCCCTACATGGCAACTGCAAGACAATATATATTTGTATCAAATCAACATGTTGCACACCTTAATTTTACAAAATGTTACATCCTCACCCAACCATATGTTAGTACTAATTTTTAGAGAGAGAGGAAGGGAGAGAGAAGTATCAATCAATTGCCTGCCATATGTACCCCCTACTGGGGATCAAACCTACAACTTAAGTATGTGACCTGATCAGGACTAGAACCTGTAACCTTTTTGTTGTATGGACAAGCTCTCCAATCAACTGAGCCGCCTAACCAGGGCTGTCAATTATATTTTTAAGTAAGAAATAAATTAAGACATTGTCAACTATTAAAACATTAAGAAAAATAAATATTTTTAAGGGGAAATGATTTCCTAAGATTTTCAAAATTAACATCACTTGATGCAATGTATTTCTCATTAGAAAAAAAAGTTTTAGCTCCTAAGACAAGTGAGAATCATATAATTTCTATTGACAGTCTTTATTCTGCAGTTAGTTAACATAGAAAGTATTAAAGTTTGCCTACACCTCATCGTTATTTCAGCTCCTACTAAGATAAATATAAATACCTTAAATAATAATTCCATATAGAATAATTAAATAAATTACATTCCAATGGTTTGCAAGTATATAATTAATAGGTCATTGCTATGTCAATCATAATTCCTGACCTAGACTGTAATCTTAAGCAATCTGCCCTGAGTTGGGATGGGGGGAGAGGAGGGGTTCAGCTTCTCCATGTAAAATGAAGGTATTGGACCTAATCTCTCTGACTGATCTCTGCAATTCTACTGAGAAGGCTAAAAAGGGATAATTCCAATGTAATCCTGACATTTGGGGGATAGTGATCTGAACCAGCAGCTCAGTGTACACTCTTGATAACCTATAATTAAGTCCCTATCTCCTTCTCAGATACTGGTCTTGCAGAACCTGTTACTGTGAACAGTGCACTGCCCTGGAGGGTTATTAATGCTGGCAGTTAATTGAATTATTACTCTGCTCACTTTTTTGCCTAAGGTTCACAGATGTGTTGCCTTTAACTCTCCCCCTTTTCTTAACTCCAATTTCCAAGAAAGGAGTCTTTCATAGCGGGGTGCTGAGCTGTGTCTGCTTTGGGGGTGGACAGGGCATTGGAAATTCTTGAGTGAAGAGGCACTGGATGAATATCATTAAAAGCAGGGACAAATCATACAGATTCATATCTGCAAGGTCCAAATGCAGCCAATAATTTGTTTGACATATCAATATAATATCAAAAATCTCTTAATTATATAAAATACAAAGAAGTAAAAGGCTGTCTCAAGTATTTATGATAGATAGAATTTCTGAATACAAAATCAGTGCCCTGTCTCAACACCCTCCTGGCTCCAGCCTCATCCACTTTTTCAGAGGATAATCTCTAGGAAGACTGACTAGCGGGTCTTCTACTACAGCTGTGGGTTTTGGGTTTGGTTATTGGGAGCAGTACCCTGAGCCCAAACTTCCTAAACCAAAGTGAAATTACAGATAAATTCAACTCTTCCTAATGTTTTTTGTCTTAGCTGTAACTCATAAGGAACAGTCTCTCTTCTCTAGAAAAAAATATGCAATATTACCCAATCCTCACTCATCGTATCTATACCAAACCCAGTAATACAATAAATGAACATGAATTATATGAAGAAACAAGAATATGGAGCATATACTTAGCAAAACTTATTCAACAGAAACCAAGTTAGAGATGACTTAGGTACTATACATAGCAGACAACTTTACAATAGCTATTATTAACGTGCTCAAAGTATTATAGGAAAATATAGAAAAATGTGTGAACAAATGTTCAAATGGAAACCTTAACACAGAAGCAATGGAAATTCTAAATCTGAAAAAAAAAAAAAAAACTTGACAGGAGAATGATTCCCACAGAAGAAAGAATTAATGTAAACACAGGCTAAATAAATGCCCAAAAATGAGACAAAAAGGAAAAAAAAAAAAGATACAAACCCCTGGATTCAATCAGTGAGATAAGAGACAGTATCAAATAGTATTATGCATGTGTAATTCGAATCCAAGAAAAAGAAAAATGAGGCAAAAAAGCACATTGGGAGAAATATTGACCCAAACCTACTCATTTTAATGAAAACGTTAATCTACAAATCATAAACAGAATAAATGTTCAGAAATCTACATCTAGGTACATCATTATCAAATTGCAGTATGTTAGAAATAATAGAGTAGATTTTAACACTATTTTGAGTTAGTGGTATTTACTCTATACAGCAATAAGAATAGCAATTGTACTTTCATCAAAGGATGCAAGTCAGAAGATACCCATCAGAAGAGAACCTAATTATATCTTTGAGAAATTAAGCCACAGTGAAGGAAACCTTTCACGGATTAGAGGTGAGTTTGAACATAAATTTCAGCAGGTAGAGCACAGGAGCCAGTGGAGAGTCAAGAAGCAATAATGAAGTTCGAAAAAATAATTAGGTGGAAGATAGATGTATGAAAGTTGGAGTGTAAAGCACCCAGAATGTAGCCTTACACAAATACAATACATTTTTGACAAAGGCATTAATATAATTCAATTGGGAAATAAATACTTTAAGCAAATGACACTGGACAATTAAATGACTGTACGGAAAAATTTCAACCAAAACTTCTATCTCTTATTACACACAAAATTAGCATACAAAAATTTAACTCAAGATAGATTATCAACCTTGATGTAAAAGCTAATTTTATGAAGTTCCTAGAAGAAAATCTAGGGGAATATCATTGCAATGTGACATGTGGCTTCTGATCTGAGAGAATGCAAAAAGCATTGAACTGCACTTCATCAAAATTAAAAATTTTAACTAATCAAAGCACAGGAAGTGAAAAGCAAACTACAGACTGGGTAATCATCTTCTTAGTACATGCATTCATTGAAGGTATATTATTTACAATAATTATACAAAGAACTATTTTGTCTATAACAAATAAGACAGCTCTGTAAAATAAGGGACAAAAGGCACTTCATAAAAGGTATGTAAATATGTCCTAAACACATAGAAATATTCCCGTCATCACTCATCAGGGAAATGACTATTAAACTAGAGAAAGACCCCCTATACACTCACTATAGTGGCTAATATTAGAAAACAATCAAGTCACACTTTGGGGAAGATGGACAGTCACTGGATCTCTTACATATTTCTGGGGATAGGGTATAACAGTTGTAGAAACTTCAATGAAATTAAACATACACCTACTTATGAACCAATAATTCTATTTCTGGTATTTATTGAAAAGATAAGAAGCACAAAACAATATGTATGAAAAGTTTACCACACTCTATTCACTATAGCAAAAACCTTGGTATTTCCCTCTGTTGACTAGAGCACATGTGTCAAACACAAGGCCCGCGGGCCAAATCCGTCCCGCCAGGCCTTGCAATGTGGCCCGCACCGCGCTGTCATCACTGCACTCCGCTGCGTTTCCATCACAATGACAGTTTATGACTGTTCAGTAAACCATTCGGCCTGCGATTTAGGCTGGATTTTAGATTTTGGCCCCTTCTCTGATTGAGTTCGACACCCCTAGACTAGAGGAAGAATAGCCAGACTGTGATATGATCATAAAGGCATTCTATTCAGCAATTGAAAGGAAGGCACACACAAAAAGAAAAGGATACATTCAATGACCTAGAGGACCTGGGGGGAAATGTCTGTTTCAATCCCTTCTCCTTGAACCAATTTCTCACTTTCATGGGATGAAAGAAATTAGATAAGTAGGTTGCTTTGTATTTTATTATAAATGTTTGTAAAATTTTCTATCAAATATATTTGCTACAAAGTATTTTCCTGCCATATGGAGATATAAATGTAGATATGCAAACTCTGCTTGTTATTAAATAAAACAAAATAAATCCTTGGCAATCAGGAAGTGACATTTTAATCATTTTGTCTCTCAATGATAATTTGATTCCTTTATAAACAGTTTTCTTTTTTTTTTTTCTTTCTTCTTCTTTTTGTTCTAGGAAATTAGCTAGAGTTTTGGAGTAGTAATAAAATGCATTTTTTTTCTTTAACATAAAGGAAATAAGCACAAAGTTAGTGTTTTCTGGAAGAATGCTTAATTTTTTTAATAAGCAGTTTACTAATATTAAGCAGGAGATGCTTGTAGTTGAGCCGACCTTCATTGGTCCCTGTTTGATCCCATGAAGTGTCCCTGGGAAGTCTCTGTGAGAGGGACACACACACAGGAGATAATGCCCCAGAAATTCAACAGATTTTCTTTTTAATATGCATTCCTGTCTTTTTTCTCAAATACCAAAGCTGAGGTCTCTTCTGAGATGGAATATGCAAACGTATAGGGTTCCCTTCCACCTTCCAGAGTGTCATATTATACCATGTTATGCCATAGTTTCCATATTATAGTTTGCAATATGAACCTAGAGATAAGAAGCGCCAAGAAAACAGGGCAGGCCTGGCTTTCTCTGTAAGTAAGAGCTTGCCTGAGACCATTATTACTCTAGCAGCCTGAAGAAGAGGAGAGTATTACTCTGATTTTTTATTTTATCCTCCACCTCTAATTATACACACCCATGTTGACCATGCTGGTTCAATGAGTGCTGTCTGATTACAGTACCTAATGGGATGCCAATATTTATACAGCACAAATCCAATTTTACACAGGGGAAGCTAAACCCATTTCCACAGAGAAGCCACACAAACAAAAATCCTGATAACCCTTTTCATTTTAAACTTACGTTTTAAAGTGCTACAAAACATAATGAATATGTCAAAGACATGAGTTTTAAAATGTCTTCTCTCCGATTTCAAGGACTCTTTCATAAACATCTTTAGATGATTTCATAATCCTTAAGTGGACACGTAAACTAGAATCTTACATTTATCAACATATTCACTCAGGAAGTTTGCCAATTACTAGTATTGTTTGTGACTAGAGTAGCTATCATAGGTCATTGTGTTATCTTTTGTTAAATGGAGAAACACATTTCATAGAATGCTTGAATGTTGTAGAGAAAAGTAGAATAAATTACCTTTATAAATGTTCGAGTTCCCTAATGTTTCCTCTAAGATTGTTCAAAATCCTTTTTGTTTATGGATTTAATTTCTGTTTAGTATAAGCTCAAATACTATTATTGCCTTCTAGGTGTTATCATTTGTATTTAATGATGGCAGCATAATCAAGATTTTAAATTAGCTGCAAAATCAACACTCTTGCTTATTTCTGTAAAGGGTAGGAGCACTGCTAATTTTCTGAAGAGTTTGAGCAAGATATAAATATATAACAAAATCATTTCCAGGAGTCTTATTTTATAAGGGAGAAAATAATGACAACACTGGTAATGCATTTGATGAGAGAAAAAATTGTAAATATTGGAGCAACAGCATTATTTCACTGTGTGTGTGTGTGTGTGTGTGTGTGTGTGTGTGTGTGTGTAAGTAAACAGATGTTGCAACCCTGTGATGATCACTCACCTATCTGTTCCTTCAAAAAGCACATTTGCAATATCCTTGTTCTTATGTGAATAGCTTCAGGGGAAAAGATCAAATGGAACCAAAAGAAAAATCATTCTGAAATTTCTATCTATTCCTGATCCATCTTGATCTCAGCTACCCAGCAGCACTTTTCCCGTAAACCTGATTATCAGAAGAGAAACACTTCTTGCCAGACTGCAAAGAAAAGCTTTCTAAGCCCTGACTCCTGTTTCCAGTAAGTCAGAGAGCCGGCATGATATATTTGTTTGATTTAGGATAGAGTTATGTTTTTTGTGGTGTTTGTTCATATTATGTTTATTTTTTGGAAAACAGAAATTCTTAAAGCTGTGTAACTCGGAATGGTTTTAGATAAGCTCCATGGAGGCTTTTATTTCAAAGAGCTTAACATTGGGGCAAACAAAAGACAGTCTTCATCTAGAATCAGTCCACGATGCTTTTCCAGCAGCACGGAATAACTTGTGGGAACTCCTGTGCCCTCTCTGAGCCACTCTCCCTGGTACAAACCAAGCGTATTTGCAGAACAGCTGACCTTTCAGGCTGCAGTCTACTGCCTGGGCGCAGACAGAACCACCAGCAAACAGCTCTTCCCCTGCCCAGTGAAGCCGGAGAGGGCAGCCTTGCAGGTGGGCCTCTCAGAACAAAAGCCAGTCTTGTGACCCAAGTGGCTACAAAGCCCATCACCAGTTTTCAACCTCCATTACAGGATCCCCAGCACAAAACAGTTGCTCTAAGTACAAAAACAATCGCTAATTTACCACGGGTTTAGTTGAGACAGCACTGATATCCTGCCAGTGTATGATGTGGGCCCTTGAACTAGACACTGGGACCTCAGTTTATTGTTCATAACAATAAGGGGTGCAGTTCAAATCTGCTGCTAAAATCCGCCCCCCCCCACACACACATTATAAGCATGTTTATTTTCCCAGCCAACTTCACAGAAGATGTAAATAGATGGTGGTACAATGTCACACCTATGTGATGGTCACATAGGTCAAGATGAATAGAGCTTTTGGACTTTTCACCAAGGGAAAATGGTGCTTTTTTAAGGTATGTGGTTTTTAAGCCACATAATGGATTGATGTTCTCAAATAGGTGCTCTCTGTGCCTTTGGAAACCCACAGATGCATGTATATCTGAGAGGATCGCATCAGCCCAACACCACCCACCCATGTGCTGTTTTCCATTTTTAGAAATAAAGTGTCTGTCTGGGACCTATGTTTTCTCATCCCCTCAGTGGGTCATTTGCAGCATTCCTGGAAATATCGTTTAACTTGGTAGCTTTTCATGGAATTCAGAAGGATGGCATCTGATTAAGTTCGTGTACCAGCTCTATAAAAGGAATACCTGGGTCTCTAGCAGCCTCCTCTTGCTCAGGCACAATCCCAGCTGGTTCTTACAGGCCAAAGTTAGGGAGACTTTTCTTTTTAGCTCTAGAACACTGGGCTGGGGGTCTGGTGTGGGGATGGGACCCCTAACTCCTCATGGGGGCTTCTGTAGTTAAAATAGTTCTCATTTAACACAGGCACACATAGATGTCAGGGCAGCCCTTTCCTGCACCTCCACCCCTCCTACCAATCTCGGCATGCTCTTTTCTTTACTTCTCTAGTTGTAGGATTTCCTTATAGCCAGGTTTCAGGTGGTTCTGAATGATGGTTGTTCTATATTTTAGTTGTAATTTTCACATGGCTGTGGGTGACGGAGAGTATTGGCATTTATCTATGCCACCAACTACAACATATTTGTTCATGTTTGAAAAATACTTTCCCTGCCCAACCATTTCTAAAGTCAACTGAGATAAACATGAGTCTATCTATATATATATATAAAATGCTAATATGCAAAGTGTCCCCTCAGGAGTTCAACTGGGAGACCAGGAGTTTGATTGCTTGCTATGACATGTATTGACCACTAGAGGGTTGCATGGAACAAAGGAGGGCCCCAGCCCGCAGCCAGGGAAGGAAGGCCACAGCTGACAGCCGGAAGGCCCTAATCATCCCTGATCCCCAGCCAGGCCTAGGAACCCTATCCATGCATGCATGAGTTCCGTGAACTGGGCCTCTAGTTAATAATAAAATGACGGCCTGTGATTATGACCTATGTGTTAATCATACATTGGCTACACTTTGAGCTTTTCTAAAACAAACTTTATCACAATCATAAAATTGTACACCTGGAAGCTCTCAAATACTCAAGAGGGATGTTTGAATAAGGTGCCTGAGTATTGTCTGATAAAATCAATATGTATTTATATTGTCCCATCTTTCAATTTAAGGTAACCTACATCAAAATATCCATTACATTAACATAGAAACTGAATTCTTATGTTAGTCTCACTATCATTAGATGTGTTGCTTTAGGGTAGCTTCTAAATAGTGTATGTCTATATTCTATAATTTTAAGAAGAAATTATTATCTTCACAGTGTTAATGGTAGAAAAAATTACTTGAAAATGTATAGTGCTTAGCAAATTATGTGCTACTCCAGAGGTATTTAGTGATGACTGGTGATGATAATAAAACCACTATTTCATCAGAAGATGTACATTTTTTACAAGTATAATCTAAAATGAATGAGGTCTTTCTGTTTAGTTCTATCCAACAGTCTGGTTTATCAAACAAGACATCTATGAAGAAAAAGAGCAAAATACTATTTGGAATGAGATTATCTAGACTTTAGTCCTGGCTTTCCTGTGACCTTGGGAAGGTCTTTTACTGATTATGAACCTACATGCAAAAGAATTCTGGTCTTAGCTACCTTCCTGACCCCTCTCTCTTCATTCTCCATGTCCTCACTATCCTTTAGCTGACTTTTATTTAACAGCTTTTTAAGGAATAATTGATATACAAAAACTACATACAGTTCATAGTGGTTGAATTTTGTCTGTGCTAAAACCTACCTAATACCTTACTCCTTAGGGCATTTACTTGGAAAAATCCTCTCAACATCTATTCACCCATATCTTCTGGCCGATTTCATCTATTCATTCAATTTCTAATATTAAAAGTTCTAATGGGAGGTCTTCACTAGTTAACCTATATAAACCCAACTCAGCACCCAATCTTATTAGCTTCTTAACAATTGTCATTATCTGAAATTATTTTATGTGCCACTTTGTTCACATATTATTGTTTGTTTATACCTGATAGAATGACATCTACATGAAAACACAGACCTTGTTCCTCTTTTTAATGTATTATATCCTGGCACAAAGTAGATTCTGACTAAATATAGGTTAAATGGAAGAAAGAAAAATTACTATATTCTGAAGCAGATACTTGAGGACAAATACAATTACAGAGGAGAAGGCATCTCCTGATCTGTAACGTACATTACAAATTACTACTATTAGGTAGACCTTAATGCTTTCATGTTACATGTCCAATTTATAGACTTATTGCATAAGAGAACCAGAATATGAAAGCAGGAAGTCTGACTCAGGGCCAATAATTATAGTCATGTTGCTTCAGTTTATGTGCAAACAACAGAAACTAGGCAATTTAATGATGGCCAGATTCTTTAAACAAAGTAATTATTTATTTCTTAGCTCAATTTGGTACATGAAAAAGATTTGAGGCTATCAAAATTTCTAGTGGATAGAATTCAATATGAGCTTCAAAACCATAATTTATTTTAAGAATTTGGTATAGAATATTTAACTTTTGTTAATATCTAAGCCCTCTTTGATTGCCAAAGCCTGGTTGTTATCATCACATTGAACTATTCTTTACTTTTTTATCTTCCTAAGGCTGTGCCAAGTAAAGACTTACTGGTGAAAAAGTGAGAAGACAACCTATAATTTCTCAACCAGCTTTTCTATAACTTCCAGAAAGAAATGTGGCATATTTTGATTTCTGTGTTAGAGCATATTTGCCTGGAGTGAACTCTTTTGGGATTTCATTCACAGCTGCTGGAAAGAAGATGACTTAAGAGAAACCATATGTGCTTATTTTAAAACTTTTAGGCACTTGACAAAATGTGAGGTTTTTTAATCATAAAATATTCCTTATATAACTGTCTTAGATGTGTGTCAGTGTCAAGTCTTTTAATGATATAATCAGGAAGTTAAGTGAATATGATTTTTCTCTATTCCCCTGTGAGTGTTATTTTATGTTCATTTAATTGTCCATATAATTTTTGCATAATGATGAGTAAATTTTCCTTTAGACCTACAGCAAACCTATGTATACAGCATATATTTTGTTCATCAGTTTCTTTACAGTTTCCCAGGGAGCTACAACTCTGATATATTAATATTCATTCTAGATCAGGGGAGGAGAAGGTCCAGCCTTCAGGCTGAATAAGGCCCACAAAACCATTTGGTCTGGCCCTGCCATGGCATTGAGGGTGAGTTAATTAAATACTTTTCACTAAGTATAGCAGGCTAATTTTTAAATTGATAGTTTTGCATGGTCCACAAATGATGCTATAAATATCCAAATGGCCCTTGGCAGAAAAAAAGGTTCTCCACACTTGCTTTTAGAATAATGGGAATCTATTGGGGGATGAAATGTTAAGAAATTCAAAAGTTCACTTTTAGTCAAATGTGGCAAATAATCAAGCAATTAAAAACTGCATAGTAAGAGAATCCTGACAAATATGTTTGAAAAGTGATAGATTTAAATCTGATGCACCAACCTTGCTCATATCTTAAGAGGAGTACTGATAGAGTAGTAAAATAAGAATGCTGAGTAGGCTCAAATGCATATTATATGGCACTCAAGATAGAGGGCATTTAACCTATGAAAGAGGCGATTACAGAAAGACTTATTGCTCTCAACATTGGAAGCAATGTCATATTGAAGAGTCATGGGAAGCCATAATTCTGATAGCACCTTATTTGGTTCATTCTTTGCATAGTAAATGTTGTATTGGTAGGTAGTGAGTTTCCAATAACTGGAAATGTTAAAGCATGAATAGAAAACTGCTTACTAGCAATGTCATAGGTAGGAGTCAATTTGAGGAGGTTGACAAAATGAACTTTTAATGTCAAGTCCTAGATTTTTGTGGAATAATAACTAAGCAGGATCATAGCCCTGGATGTCAGAGACCTGAAATATAAAACTAGATCTCTCACAGACTTGAGGGTCATTGACCATGTCACTTAAGCACAGTTTTATTATCTTAATGTCTCCTTTAAATCCAGCCAACTACTCAGATGGTACTGCTCTTGGAAATTTTAACTTTTCCCTCAATTACCTGGGGCCAGCCAGGCCAGCAGTGTTCAGCAGGGTGGCCCAAAAACAGTGCCAGGGGCTGTGTGGGCCCCACTCCAATCTACATCTAGATTCTCTCTGAACTCTATCTCCATTCAAGAGGTTGACCAGTTGCCTCAATGAAGTCCATAATTGACTTACATATAGTTGTCTAAGGGTCCTCCTGTTTAAGTCCACCTGTAGCAAGTTGATTACTTCTACTGAACAGCATGATATTTATTTCAATGGATTTTATGAGCTGGGCTTTCTGAATGATGCTTTCTGATTCTAATTGTTTTATAAAGAGAAGGATGATCTCAGGTTCTGAATAACCAATGATCCACTGACAAATGCTGGACTTATCCGTGTGTGGATTCATGTCTAAGGTCTCATTCATCTATGTTTCAACTTTGATGCAGACTCTAGTGTACAACTGAGAACTGCAGGACTAGCAGGAGGTCCTTACCCTGTGTACCCCCTGCCGCTGGTACTCATGGGTCACCCAACCACCTCTCCTGTCTCTGTGCCAAGTTCTCTGGTAGTGGCAGAGCCTATTTCTTCCAAAGACTTCATGACTTTTGCTCTGCAGACAAGAAAACCTTTCAGTTAATGCCTTTGCTTGTTGTCAGTCAGTGATGTTGAGCTCTCCCAGGTCAGTCTTAAATCATGCTGGATAAATGAAACCATTTATTCTTACCATGGGCCCTTTGTCTATCTTTCCACTGTTGGTTATATGTAGAAAGCAGGGGTATGGTCAAAATTGAAATAAATTGCCTTCTAAGAGAATATTGGTCAAGACTTAAAGAGTTCAAGAGAATGAATTATTAGAAGATATGTTACTCTATTTATACTATATAAAATTCTGAAAGGTAAATTTAACATGACCATAAAATAAATTATTATTTAAATAATTTCTATTTAATGTAAGTGACACTTAAGGTTTGTGGTTAATGTCAACAATGCAGAGTAATAATTCTGGGAAAGTCAATGGAAGTCAGTATTCATGGTTAGCATAGCAGATAATGCTGCATTATGAGATATTATGTAATTAGCATTAAATAAATGGTATTGGAGAACTACAGCAATAAAAGAGTTCCTACTATTTCAATAAATACCAGTTCTATAAAAGCATGAGATTTTGAATAATAACTATTGCTACATTTTTCTTAAGTTGGGAGGTGTGAAATTAGACAAGAACAGCATGTCAGAACATAGAAGATAAAAGAGAGATATTATGACTGGAGGAGAAAGAAGAGGGGCTTGAGCACTATGTAGAATCTTCTTGTCTACTGAATGGAAAATAATCCTCCTGTTCCAATAAAGAGGTAATATGCAAATTGACCACTCCAACACACAAGATGTGGTAAAGGATGGCAGCCCCCATATGGACAGAAGATGGCTGCCACAAGATGGCCTGCAGAGGAGAGCAGTTGGGGAGACCAGGCCAGCAGGGGAGGGTATTTAGGGGCAATTGAGCTGGCAGGGAGCAATTAGGCATCAATCAGGTTGGCAGGGGCGTGGTTAGGGGATGATTATCCTGTCAGGCAGAAGCAGGGATAGGCTTCAAGGGGTCCCAGATTGGAGAGGGTGCAGGCTGGGCTGAGGGACACACCCTGCCCTCTGAGCACAAATTAATGCATCAGGTCTCTAGTAAATATATAAGTAGCTCTTTTTTATTCAATGTTTTAGATTTTCATCATTAACTTACTACTTTTGGGCTCCATGAGTTTTCTAATAAATTTATAATCAAATTATTTAAATGGCACCCCACAAAAAAATAACTGCTGAATGTTCCATATATTATAGGGTGGTATTGCTCATCTATTTTAGAAATTGACTTGGATTCTATAAAAAGGTTATGATTTAATGTGAGAATTTATTATTTATTTCATAAATATATTTGTGCATCATCTTTAGCAAACAAATAATAATAATACAGTGGTGCCTCGCATAAAGAACGCCTCGCACAGCGAACGCTGCACACAACGAACTTCATTTCATGATTCATACAACGAACTTCGTTTCACACAACGAAGTCGCCCGAGCTTCCACGACTGCTTTGCCCGAGCTTCCACGACTGCTTCGCCCGAGCTTCCACGATCGCTGCCGATGTATTGCATCCTTCCGCGCAGGCACTGCAGGCAGTCGTTAGTCACTGCGCTTAACTTAAGCACGTATCGTGGCAATCGTTCTTCATTACGAATTAAATCACGCACGTATCACGGCAGTCGTCCTTTTAAGTTAAACTCAATATTTTTTTATATCATGGCTTCTAAAAAAAGCAGGAAGGTGATTTCTGTTGAAATGAAACAGGACAATGCTCAAAGGGAAGCGTCATCTGATAATGAGGAGCAACAGTCAAACAATCAACCAATCCCAACTGCTGACATCAAGAACATCCTGGTCAAATGGAAAGCAGTTCAGGAGTTTACCAATGCCCACTATCCGGATTCAGCTGAAGCAAACAGGATCAACGATCTTTACTCTGATACTCTTGTCCGTTATTTCCGGCAGATGTTGGAGAAAAGAGAAAAACAAACGACTTTGGACAGGTTTTTCATGAAACCATTGGCCAAAAAGCAGAAAATGGATGAAGATGTGCAAGATTCGGTAGACTCTACTTAGTCTGTCTTAAAATTAAAAAAATGTGTGTTTTTTTTTTTAAAAAATTATGTTTTTAGATGTATCTAAATAAAAATAATAACAAAAAATTTATCTTTTTTTATGTCATCTTAGCATATTTTATGCTACAGAACGAATTATTTTTTTTAACATGTATTGTTATGGGAAAACGAGTTTCACATAATGAACTTTTCGCATAACAAACTTGCTCCTGGAACGAATTAAGTTCGTTGTGTGAGGCACCACTGTAAAGTGTTGTGTAAAGGTCAAGATAAAAAGATCTGGATCAGATTTTAGTGCTAGTAAAAATAATAGTTGGATTTTTGTTGAGTCTATTAGTTAATTATACATTTCACTAACAAATAAGTTCTGTAAAGAATTTCTGTATACATGCAAGATCAGAGAAAAATGATGGCACGAGTTGATATGATTTCTAAGGGTTTTATTAGTTTCCTGTGGTTTGAGAATTGGCCTGTGGTTTAAGTTTAAGTTTGAGAGATGAATTATTAAGTTATTCTTGGAGCTCTGGCTTTCTTAATAAAAGTAGATTATATAATAGAACTATATTAGCTTTTTCTGTGAGAAATGAGCTCATGAAATAAATTACTTATAAGACATTAATAGTTTTGTCATCATTGAGCAGGAGCACTAAAGGTGTTTGACTTTACCCATTTTTGAATTGCCAATTTTTCTAGAATGAACATGAATTATAACCAGGAAATATAAAAATAATTTTTAAAAAAACATGCCAGTCAGATGAAAGCTGTGATTATATGTAAGGAAACAGATGTTTTTCAGAAACAAAAGGATAGGATTTTTTAAGGTTCTGTCAGGTGGAGCACAATGATTTTTTATGCAAGTGGATTATTTTTTGAAGTAAATTCTTCCATGTAGCTATTTTCCAAAGACCTGCTGTTGTAGTAATATATAGAAATCTTTAAAGATGCTTTAAAAATGTCTAAAACTGTTTAAAAAAAAAAGGTTTGAGTTAACTTTCTTGAAACTTAAAGTGTGATATTAAGGACACATTCTCACTGCCCTGAATGTGTGTACCCCATAGATAAGGATTTGAACTTCAGTTACTGACTCAGAGTGACTTGCTAAGACAACCATTTGTATGAGTGATGTACTCTCTCTAGATAACCACATGTAGCCCCTCACCCTGTTTGAGATTAACATGTGTGCATTGATGTCACTCATTGATAGCCACCTGAACTGCGGGGATGAAACAGGCTTTAAAAATAGGTCCTGGCCAGCTAACGGTGCTCGCCTGTCAAGACAGACACAAAGACTCATCCTTTTGCCAGTCCAGCATGCAATGCCGCTCCACACTTCTCTCCCTGCCAGACTCCAGAAGAACGGCTAGTACCTCCCACTCAATGGAGACAAGATGGAGCTCTTGGGTGAAGAATGTCAGCCCCCAGCCCAGCCCAACTGTAGGACCCCAGAGGAAAGCACCAGTGGGATCTCGTTAAGCCTGTACCTGCAGCTTCAGGAACTTGTATGAGTAGTAAAGTGCTGTATGATTTGCAACTGTATATTTTCATGTGGTATAATTCCTCTGGTAGTTAGTTGAATCATTTTGCATACGCTTAAAATTGAAATTAAAGTTTCTGGTCTTTTCGGTCCTAAGCCTGCCCTTGGTTCTGTTTATGTAGAGTAGCCTCTTTTTAAGCAACTACTTGAATGTCCCAACACCTGTGTGGTTAAAGTTTATCAAAAGGGACACCTTACTAAACACCCCAGATCCTTTCCTGGGATCTACTTGGGACACCTGCTGACCTAGTGTCTAAGCCACCAATAGAGGGGGAAGGAGTGAGTGATTAATGTAAGGTGCCAGATTTAGGGGAAAAAAGAAAAAGAAAAGAAAAAGAAAAAGAAAAAGAAAAGGAACATGCCATTACATTTAAATTTCAGTAAACAACAAATGCATTTTCTTAGTGTAAGTATGCCTCTTTTAGTGTCACTATGTGTCACACAATATTTAGGACATACTTAAACTAAAATAGTATTCATCCTTTATAAGAAATAAAAATTTCACAGGGCATTTTGTATTTTATCTGGCAAGTGCACCCAAGGGCTTAGCCATTGGGAAACTCATATCTCCTATCTTTCCCAAGGCGATGAAGCTATCTCCCAGGGTTGAGCTGATCTCTCTGTAATGACAAAAGAGGAAACAGAGAGAACCACCAAAGCCATCTAGATCTTTCTCTTTACTTAAGGAGTAATGAGGCTAAAAGAAAAGCAAAACAAGCCAAACACACCACAAAAGCTCAGCCTCTGGAGCAGCAGCTTAAAATACAGAAGAAATAATGGAACCAGGAGGCACTTTAAATGTAGTATCAGCAAGGCTAGCAACCTCTCAGACTGGTCTTTTAAATAATGTTTTCATGGTGAGCATAAATTCATTCCACCTAAAATGTTGCAGGCACAAGAGGGGTAGTTTTTCACACTTACAGACCTCAGAAAACTACATTGATGTGGGAAGTCAGGGTGGGAAAGCACATTAGAGAAAGGGGCTGAAAGCCATCAACTTTGGGACCTCAAATGAGAAGGATGTGAGTCCGGAGTGCATCAGGGACCAGGAGCACGAAGTGTTATCTGCAAGTTAAGTCTACACTTACATTGAATAGTGTTCCACAGTGTTTTTAAAGGGACCTTGTCCAATATTCTGAGGTGAGGATAGTTTTCATATAGTTGAAAATTTGAACAGTTAAATATTCCAGATTAGTGATTATTTGTGAGGGGGAACTAATAGTATAACTATGGCCGAAAAAGAGACCACTTGCTAACCTGGCTAGCTCAGGGATGGTCTACATGGCAGTTTTGCAAACTCAAGTAACCATGAAGGATGGTCTGAAATTAAAATTTGAATGAAAAGCAATTTATAGTGGGAAATCATGTCCAAGAACAGTATTTTTCTAACAAAGGACAACTTTACTGAGCCTATTGGCTTTTTGCATCTAAGAAAACATATCTGAAATGTCAGGTTAAATTGTAACTTCCCTTTTCTGGACCCCTCGGGGCACAACCAAATGCACCTGGGCTCCAAGATGGAGACCATAAATTCCTTCATTGCTATTGTTATGTTAATTGTTGATTGCTGACTATCCTGCACCCTCCTAAGTAGAAGAAGCATGTGTCTATCATTTTACTTTTTATTCACTCCCAGAGATTTCCTCACTTTGCTTTCTCCCACCTCCCAAATCTATCACTAATGGACTTCATGGAACCCACTTATGTCTCCTCCTTTGATTGTAATGTATAAAACAAGGTGAAGAACTGTCATTCTCTGAGCATTATCCCAATTTGTTGAGATTCTGCTTCCAGGCAATTGTCAACAGTTTGGCCCAAATATACTCACAAAGATTCTTTACAGGTTTGAATGTTTTTATGTTAACATTAGAGGCCCAGTGCATGAAATCATTTGAATCTAGTCCGGTGTGCCTCGGGACCCAGCATCAAGTTCCACCAGCACTGCCAAACACAGTGTCAAGTCCTGCTGGTGCCATGGAACCCATCAATGCACCTCCTGGTGACCAGTCTTTGGTTGTTATGGCATTACTGCCACTGGGTTTTTATTACATAGATAACCATAATTTATTTCAGTTATACAATAAAGGTGTGTGTCCTACATTATTTCAAAGCTATAGTCAGCTCTCTTGTTTTCTTAGAGTACTATAAATGTAGCATCAGCAAGCTTAGCAACCACCTATATCATAAAAGGCGTGTGGTCATGATGCCATAACAGCGTCATGACCAAAGAGCAGCGGCTTTATCTGTGGGTGGGGCAGGGTGTGAGCTTCTAGCAGCAGAGAGCTACTGATGACGAAGTGCTGCAAGTAGCAGAGGACAGGGCAGCAAGCTACAAGTGGCGATGGGCAGGGGGGCCAGCAGAGGCAAGCAGAAGCGAGCTGGGCCTCTATTAGGTAAATAAATCCTATGTTTTCACTCCTTATCTAGCTTTTCTTTATAGCTTAGAGCAAGCAGCTTGCCCTTAGGAGAAGGGCTACTTGGCACTAGCCATGAAGATACTCAGGTTCTGCTGCAAATGTGCAAATTCCTGTTTGAAGAGAGAGCTAGCACCCAAACCAGGAGAGGAAACAAGAGAATCAGTTCCCCTTCATATCCCTCTCCCTTCACTCCTGGGAGAGATAGCACATCCACAGCCCCTTCTCCTGATCTCTTTGTTCTACTTTGCCTCTCCATCCTTATAAAACTCGGCTTGCGCTGAGGTTTTTGAGGCCTACAAAAAGTCCCCCATTTTCTTGAGATGCTGTCACTTGACTAAACCTCCTTCTTTCTCAAGAGTGTCTGTCTTGGGAGTTTGGGTTTCTTGGCCACAGGTAGTTCAGACCTAGGTGTGGGTCATTTTCATGACTTCAATAGCATATCATTTGAAGGTTAATTTGTTGAATTAAAAAAAATGCATTATGAAAAGTTGGAAAGTAATTCCCATTCTACATTTCATCATTAATGTTTTCCATTTGGATGGGGGGAAATTTATGTTGAGGATCCCTATTATTTTATCATATATTTTAATTATGTATGCATTAATAGAACACCTTAGTGAGAACTATTTTATGTAAAATTTCTCTCTCATCCTTACGAGAGAAAGATGGAAAGGAGAAGACCCAGAAGAGATGGCTTTGTGAAGATAAAGGCAGACATTGGAGAGACATGGACTCAAGCAAAAGCACCTTGGGATCCACCAGAAGCTGAAAGAGGCAAGGAACAGAATCTTGCCCTAGCTGGTTTGGCTTGGTGGATAGAGCATCGGATTGTGGACTGAAGGGTCCTGGGTTCCATTCTGGTTAAGGACACATGCCCAAGTTGAGGGCTTAATCCCCAGTAGGTGATGTGCAGAAGGTGGCAGGTTAATGATTCTCTCTCATCACTGATATTTCTATCTCTCTCCCTCTCTGAAATCAATACTTTTTTTTTTTTAAAGGAACATAATCTCCTTTTAAAGCTCCATGAGAGAGTACAGAGCTACCAATATCTTGATTTGGACTCATTGAAATAATGAATTTTTGGCCTCCAGAACTGTGAGAAACTAAACTTCTATTGTTTTAAACCACCAAGCTTATGAAAATATGTTAAAGTAGCCACAGGAAATGAATATAGGAACCTAATATCTTCTTGACCTGAATATGTGGTAGGTGTTTTTGTTATCTTATCCTACTTATTCATCAGGATTTTCTATAGTTTGAGAAAAATTATTTTATCTTAATTTTATAGATGAGGAAAATGAAGCTGATGTTACTTTCCCAAGGTCCCCCAAAGGAGCAGCAGGGTCAAGATGCAAGGCTTTGTCTACCTGACCCCACAATCTGTGGTGCTTTACCTGCGCAAATTTTCTCACATATATATTATTCCCTAAACACCACCTCAAACACTAAGAAAGCCTGTTATCCCGATAGTGATACATTTTCATTTATGTTACCTAAGAAACATACTAAATCAAGTGAAAGTGTCAAGCAACTTGCACACTTTAAATAAAATGACCACATTGCCCTGGCCATTGGCCTATACACCAAAGGGTCATAGGTTCAAGTCCCACTCAAGGGCACATACCTGGATTGTGGGCTCTCTCTCTCTCTCTTTCTCTCTCTCTCTGAAGACCAATGGGGGGGAAAAATGCCCTGGGTAAGGATTAACAACAACAAAAAATGACCATGTTTATGCATTTATGGTTCAAATAATTTCCTGTTTGAAAAGGATAAAAAACTATACTAACTCCATCTTTTTCTCTATCTGCTTTGTATTTTACTTTGTGGTATGCTAACAAAAACACATTCTAGCCTGGATCTGATTTTGTTGTTATTGTTATTATTTTTTAATACAGAGAGATGAGTTGGGGTTTTTTGTTTGCTTGTTTATTAAAGTATGTTTATTTATTTCAGAGAGGAAGGGAGAGGGAGAGAGAGAGAGATAGAAACATCAGTGATGAGAGAGGATCATTGATTGGCTGCCTCCCACGTGCCCCATACTGGTGATTGAGCCCCCTACTGGGGCAGATGCCCTTGATTGGAATCAAACCCAGGACCCTTCAGTCTGCAGGCTGTTACTCTTTCCACTGAGGCAAACCAGCTAGGTCTGTTATTATTATCTTAAATTGGGTGTAGATGTTACCCAGGTTTTGGTAAATTATAAACTGATCCCACAAAATTCATTCTCCTTGCTCATTGGTCTACCTTTCGGCTTTTAGATTCAGTTCTGCTCTAGTTCTCAGATAAGTATGGATTCCCAGGAGGAAGTAGTATGGTTTGTTTGTTAGTTTTGTTCTTAATTTAAAGGGTAATCTCAGCCCAAGCAGGTAGAATTACAGTTTGCTGGGAGAGACTCAGTCCAGGTACCTGTAACGATGACTAGAGAGGGTCTTTCACTGTAGACATCATTAAAAAATGTTCATTAAAATGGAATAAGCCAGTTCAAATTGTAAAGAAGTGATTGTTCCATTATGTAAAATGTATGGCTTGTGTAGTTTCAGTCACATGGACGTACATGTATTCATGACCGCGCAGTGCTGTGTTATATGGGAAACGCTGCTGCCGCTCAGCCTGCTGGGTTAGGCCGTCCTCCTTGCCCTGGATGACGCTGGACTCCATTCTCCTTGTACTGCAGCCACTGAACTGACCCTGGTTTTCTGAGTCCGATCACTTGCCATTTTCTGTTGGGATGTTGTTTTCCCATTTCATGACCTGAACTGTGATTTCAATATAGTCAGTCCTTTGATGAGGGCTGCCTAAAGGTTCAAGTTCGTGTTGTGCCCGGCCTTTGGGATGGTTTAGCTGACTTCCTTCTGCCATGTGCAAAGCAGGTGCCTCCCCTGCTTGCTAAGTCAGGGATGGCTTTTGCCAGGCTGCTTGGCTCCGCAGCTCTCTCTCTATCTGGAGCACGCTGGCAGGGCTGCTCCATCAGCATCCTCTTTATGCGAGGGCAATAGCGATTGTATGTAAGTCCTGGCAGAAAAAGTTACTTCTTAACTAAAAATGGATTCCATCCTGAAGACTGCGGTGATGCTTGCTGACAGCATCACTTTCCTGGCATTATCTTTTTACCGGTGAAATACAATTCATAAGCAGTAAAATGCACAGACTATGTTTTTTTCTTTTTCTTTTTATCCGGGTGACGCGTTAAGAAAATTGTACAGATTTCAGGTGCGCAATTCCACAACATGTCATCTGTCCACTGTACTGTGTTTACCCCCAAATCATGTCTCCTTGGATCCCCATTTATGCACCCCGTATCCTCCTCTCCTTCCCCTCACCCCACACCCGGGCAGTCCCCACACTGTTGCCCATGTCCATAAGGTTTTTCTCTCTCTTTTTTTCCTTTCTTGTTCAATCCTTCCACCCTCCTCAGCTTCCCAATCCACCCCCACCCCAGCAGCTGGCAGCCTGCTCTCTATGTCTGTCTCTATTCTGCTTGTTCAAATTGCACAAACTTTAAGTGCACAACTTGGCAAATGTTAGCATCAAGATAACTAATAGCCCTGGCTGATCTGACTCAGTAAGTTGAGTGTCATTTCTCGTTGCCAGTTCAATTCCTGGTCAGGTCACCTTCTTAGGTTTCAGGCTCAAACTCTGACAGGGGGCCTGCAGGAGGCAGCTGATCCCTGTTTCACTCTCACATTGAGAGTTTTTTTCTCTCTCTCCCCTTCTCCCTTCTTCTTTCCCTAAAAATCAGTACAATTTTTTTTTAAATATAAAGAATATTTTTATTATTCTTATAGGATGGCCCTTTTAAAATCTATCTTCCCCCTGTCCCTAGGGACTCTTGTTTCCTTTCTCTCTTGGAGTAGATGAGAGGCTTGGCAAGGTAAAAGCTGACGTGTCTGAGACTGGGTGGATTACAGGCATAACAAAAGGAGAGCGGGGACCTGAGGACATATGGCTTTTCTAGTACGTTGTATGCTTTGAGGTTTAAGACACACATGCACTTGCATCGTCGACACTGACCAGAGGTGTAGGCACATTTCAGGGAGCATTTGGGTCACTGAGGACTGAAGTGTAAGTCACAGAACCATGGAAATAAGAGCAATGAGAGTTGCTCTTGGGAGTTGGTCCAGAGCATCAGCACCGTATGCCTTTGAATGGCCCATGCAGCCTTAGGCAATGGACATCTTTGTGGGGACCATTCCTCAAGCTTACAAAAGTTATTAAGGATGGAGTCCTGCATGACTCTAAGGAAAGGCAAGCATTTCCTGCAAGGGCTGACTGGCCACATTTCTCATTAAACTTTCTGGATGAGGGCAGAGAAAAGGAAGTACTCAGAGGCAATTAAACTCAATTTGGAGCATATGGGCAGTATAGATGCTCCTAAGGGTTGAGAATCCAATTTATACAGTTCTACCTTCAATGGTACCTGACTCTATAACTTTGACCATACTCCTTTAAATTGACCATCCAACTCAAATTATATTACCTTATCCTCTTTATTTTTGTTCATGGAATTAATACTATGTGATGTAATAATGTGTTTATTGCTTTTAAAATTTAATAATTGTAAGCTTCAGGAAGGAAGAAACTTTGTCTTTCGTATTCACTGCTCTATCCCCAGTACTTACAATAAATAGTGCCTGACATCTAGTAGGTGCTCAATAAATATTTGTTGATTGAATGCACAGTATTCAGAAATTCCTATAGTAAACAGTAGGAGATAGTAAGCTTGTCAAAATATTTACTCTTGCTATATTGGCAAGATGAAGCTCTCTATGAAATGAAAAATGCTTCCTGAATTTGTTGAAAATAGTACTATATTATTATTTTGGGTTTGCTTTAATACTCTTTTAAATTTATACAAGTTATCCCAATTTGCTTTCCCTGTGTGAGTTATCTTTGTTCAGTAGATGATCACCCTGGAGTGTATCAGCAATTGGAAAGGACCATGATTTTATCAGCTAACCCCATTTAGTTTACAATCTCAGACTTACAATCTGAAGTGACCTTATGACCCTCTTTGCATATTGCTCATGTACCTTGCAATTTTTAATAAATCTGTATTTTTAAATATATTTTATTAAAATTTTACAGAGAGGAAGAGAGAGAGAGATATAGAGAGCTAGAAATGTCGATGTGAGAGAAACATTGACCAGCTCCTCCTGCACACCCCCTACTGGGGATGTGCCTTCAACCAATGTACATGCCCTTGACCGGAATCAAACCTGGGACCTTTCAATCTGCAGACCGATGCTCTACCACTGAGCCAAACCGGTTTCAGCTAATAAATCTGTATTTATATTCTCTATTCCTGATTTAATAAATTAATGGCAGGTCATTTTTATATGGTGAATATTTAGTACGTATTCTATACTTTCATTTTCTATTTGATATATTTACATTGATACCAGCATGACATTTTTAATGTATCTTGATATGCAGAATTCAGACAAAGGGGATTAAAACAACTTTATCTAGAGTAAGCCAAAAAAATTAATGAGGTAGCCCTAACCAGTTTTGCTCAGTGAGTAGAGCATCAGCCTGTGGACTGAAGGGTCCCAGGTTAGATTCTGGTCAAGGGCATGCACCTTGGTTGTGGGCACATCCCCAGTAGAGGGTGTGCAGGAGGCAGCTGATTGATGTTTTTCTCTCATCTATGTTTCTAACTCTCTGTCCCTCTCCCTTCCTCTCTGTAAAAATCAATAAAATATATTAAAAAAATAAATGAGGTAGGAGAAAATATTATGAGTTTTTAAGAGAGTCTGACCTGTCTGGATCCAAATTCTAAAATTCTTATCAGCAATGCATGCAGTCTAAGGAGGGGGGAAAAATCAGTGAGCTGCAATATAGGAATCTTTTTTTTTTTTTTTTTACCATGAAATCTAATCAGCTTATGTATCTTTCCAATAGAATAAATTCTCCTTTTTACTTATCTAGTAGTACTTAGTAACAAATCTTCCAAATATCGATGTGTTAATCCAACTGCAATGATTTGATGCCATCCACAGCTTCTTGAGTTCAGGAATTTGAAAGTGACTTGCCTGGGAGTTGTGGCTCAGGGTCTCTCCTGAGGTGGCGGCCAGATATTGGCTGGGTTGCGGCCACTGGAAACTTCCATTACAGCTGAGGGATGCACTTAGATTATGCTGTTGCAAAGCTGGAATATCGGTGCTGGGTATTATCAAGAGGCTTCAGGTCCTTTTCATATGGGCCTCTCTGTAAGGCTGCTTGAATGTTCTCACATTATGATGGGTTTCCCACGTTGAGCAAGCTAAAACACCGAAGTAGAAATTGCCACTGCCTCTTAGTGTCTAGTCTTGGGAAACACGCTTCCACCAAATGTGCTGGTCACATAGTGGGAAGGAACTAGATAAACATTTGAATACAAGGAGGCAATAATTATTGGGTGCATCTTTTGGGCTGACTTCCACAATTATCATACTACACTATCTCAAGGCAGAACTACATAAAGAGAGGAAGTAGAAACATATTTACCACATTATGACTGCCCACATTATTAGCTCTCTTAATATGTATTTTTTTCTAAACTGATAATGAAAATCTACAACATTCAGCCCTATAGGCCCTTAGGGAAAATTAAAATTATGTTCAGGAGAAATGAAAGAGGCTTAAGTAGAATAGACTGAAAGTATTTTTTTTTTAATTTTTTTCTTTTTCAAATATTAAGCTTGGTAAAATTATCCTGTTCTCGTTTAAATATTAGAAGTAAAAAAATTAACTGAATAAAAAATAATCATATTACATTTCCTTAGTCTATAATTTCATAGAGGAAAGGAGAGGGAGAGCAAAATATTATAGAAACATCAATGATGGCCACAATCGATTTGGCTCAGTGGATAGAGCATCAGCCTGTGAACTGAAGGGTCCTGGGTTCGATTCCTGTCAAGGACACGTACCTTGGTTGCGGGCACATCCCCAAAAGGAGGTGTGCAGGAGGCAGCTGATCAATGATTCTCTCTCATCGATGTTTCTAACTCTCTATCCCTCTCTCCTCCTCTCTGTAAAATATCAATAAAAAATATTTACAAGAAACATCAATGATGAAAGAGCATCTCATTGATTGCCTGTCTCTTGTATGCCTCACACTAGGGATGGAGCCATGCTCTCCTGGTTCATAGGACACACTCAACCACTGTGGCATGCTGGCTGGGCCATTTTGTTTGCTTCATATTCATCACTAAACACTGTCCATTTCTCTTTTCCTCTTTAAGAAAGGTCCTCAAGAGAATTCAGTATATTTGCTGAATCCAATTGCTCTTCTCCCATTCTTTAATGAACCAACTTCATTTTCATCCTCTGGTTCCACTGAAATAGCTCATGTAAAGACCAATAATAATTATTAAATCACTATGTCAAAAGGTCAGTTCTAAATTCTCTTCTTACATTACTTACTAGCATTTGGCACAAGCAATCACATTCTCCTCCTTAAAATATTTTCTCCATTTGGCTGCCAATCAAATAATATACTTTACTATTTCTCTCTGTCACAATGGCTGTGTGTCTTCAATTCATGTTGTTCCTTCTTCAGCCCATATCTAATCTTTTCAGGTCAACATACAACAGAAATAATTACAGAGTTGCAAGAGTTTATAGAAAAGATGAAAGATTTATAGACCTGAAGGAAAATCAGAGAGTACACTTAAAACATATATAAACTTATCAACCATTGTCATTACAACACATCTGATTTGAAAAGAAAAAAAAAAGAAAATAATTAAAATGAGTTTATAAAATTGAAGGCTATACAGAACATAAATCTGGAATGTTAGTATTAATTGATAGAATCATTTTAATTGGATAATTTAACATGCTCTCATTTTATGGCACACAATGAAAAGGACTATAACCCATATGGCGAATACAATTATAATGCTCATATATTCCAGATGTGTTTAAAACAAGCCCTGGCCGATTGTTATTCAGAAGGAGATCCAACCTCCCATACCAAGCTCTAAAATATCCTTCCGACACTGTGTGACTGTTCACATCACTTACAAGCGGTCTTACTCAGAGACTCAAGATTTTGTTGATTTGTGATTGTTTTTCTCTATTAGAAGAAAATAACAGGATTTCATTAACTCTAAGGAAAAGAGCAGTCATTTCAGCAGCCACTGGTCTATAAAGGTTTTCTAGTCTTCCTCAAACACTGGGTGTGGGTAGTGAGGTGCATAAAACCAGTAAAGAAAGAAATGAAGAGCACACCAGGATGAAGTACAATCTAGCATTTTAGATGAAAATACTGGACAGCTCCAGGTCAGAACAGACACATAAAACTACTACCAAAGTTTTCCATGCCAGTGGCTTTGGTTGCATGTAAGATGTGTGGTGATTTAAGTTTTAGGTTTCTTGGAAGTTCTGCTTGTCAACAAGTAGTATATACACTGAAATGTTTGGAATATATCTACCTATAAATGTCAGTTATTTTAATATACTTTAGAAAATGCCAGTGGTAAAGCATGTGGAAAGATGGAAAAAAAAATACAAGAATATTCCATGACTTTTCAATTTAGGGAAGGAGAGTGTAAAAGTAGAACCCTTGATTAAATCAAGATACAAGATTTTACAATGGTCAGACTGGTAAAGACTGGCCTTAGTAAGAGTGGTGGTGACTGCCAGCTAGTTATTTACTTTATAGCCCTGTGAGGTTTCATTGTTATTTTAAAGATGAACAAGTGCCAATAATACATTATTAGTTGAGAAAGCACAATAATAGTTCTTAGGAAAAACGCTTTAACATCTTGCAAGTAGCTATCCATTATTTTTATCAATGCAAGTATTTGCTTTATAATGATCTCTCTTGTCCCTAATTCATAATTCTGACCACTTTGTTTAAAGTAGGATTAGAATGATTATTAGGAAAATGTTCTTTCCTATTTGGAGTCAGTTGATTCACTGGACATTTTTTGTCTGCATGATAGTTTACTTGACTAGGTACACCTAGAAAATTATGAAAGGAAAAATGTAAACAAGAGGGATTCTTTTTATTTTTGTTGTTCAGACATGTGTAAACATGGAGGATAGTAGGGACATTCAAGCTACAAAAATCAAGCTGTTTATTTAAAACATGGACTCATAATAGTTATTGGCATGTGTTCCCATAGTGGAGACCAGAATCCTGCTTCTAAATTGAGCAAAGTATGGCTGAAAGTACCACTGAATAGTTTTTTTGGTAATAATTTAAATTGCTGATCTTAGTGATAATCACCTATTCAGATTTTCTTACCCATGAAAGAATGATATGGGGAATATTATCTTTCTATTGTAATATTTATTAAGAATCTTCACTATAGTAAATACAGGGAGCACAACCCATTGAAATATTTTTATGAGGGATGGTTAGTAAGCATATCCAATAATTTTAGTGATTAATTAAAGTCTAGAAAAATAGAAACTTAAAAAAAATTCTAAAAACAAATGGATAAAATAAGCTACTTAGCAAAAATTAATTTAATTAATTAGTATTTGAATGATTTATTAAGATCTTCATTAGTGGAAGACTTTTTCTAAGGCACACTAAGGCATAGTGTTATGGAAAAAAATGATATAAGACTTGTCTCCATAATCTTATTCTTTAATTAGTGCAATTTATGCTTTGACATACACTTTGGTAGTCAATGATACAATCGCTATTGCAATATTTAATGTAAATTTCATTATTCATGTTAGTTATAACAATTTATTAGGTCACCTATTGGGGATTAGTTGGGAGTACAACATTATATTACAAGTAAATTTAGTGAGTCCATGCCGCTGAATATAATTCAGTGCTACTAAAAGTGGAAAGAATTCTATTAATATGTAAAATGCAAAATAGAATCCCATAATCATTTTTTTATCTTTTTTAAAATAAAAAACAATAAATATTGAAATTAATATTATTTTTAATTATATACATATATATACACACAAATATATATATATATATATATATATATGTATATACATAAGAATAAGTTTTGTGTTAATGAATGTTTGATTAAGATAATTTGAACTAAAATATGGAACTTTAGATAGGTGAAATTTGACAGCAACTAGTTGTAATTGTGATATTCAGACTGTACCTGCTGGTAAGAGTGTTAAAAGTGATTTGAAAAACAGTTAAAATGCCAGTTTATTTCTTTATATATTAATTAAGTAATGATGTTTTAGTATACAGTTAATTAGAATTTTATTTGTTTTGGACTACCATACTTAAGGTAGAAAAGTAATTTTTAAAGTCAAAATGTTTTGAGAATTTTGACATGAAAAACCATGCATATATTATAGCTAATACTTTTACAAGAATGCTCAGTTTACAGCAGCTTTCTGGGGTGCACCTATAATAAGTGGTGCTTGATGTTAGGTTAACATTGATTTTAATAAAGCATCATAGTAAATAAAGCTACGGTCATTCCACTAAATATCACATTGAAGTTATTATATTAGACAAGTTAAAAGAATTAGAAGGACGGATTAAATGCTAGTGAGAGGTTTATTACTCATAGGAGTTTTAAGGAATTATGTTATATCCCTAATCTAAGGTCAAAATTATTTGTTTTGTTGTTAATCTGCCTAGTTTCACTCTAACAAGTCTATTGTTTGTTTTCATTTTCAGGCTAATTTTGTGACTCATAGTATAAGAAGAATAACTTTTATTTATTTTAATTGTGCTTTTATATTTATTTTAATTTTATTTCATTTCTTTACTTCATTTATAGGTTGATATCCTGAGACATCCAAGGTAGCAAGAATATAATTTTGGTGAAACAGTAACAATTTAATTAATACTAGGAAGGATTTTGTTGTAAGTTATAGATAGTTCTAGATTTTCAATTCTAATTCACATGTACTTGATTTTTCTGTATTTAGGTAGTAATTGTAGTCATTAGAATTTGAAATTACTAATATAGAAACTAACGACATTAAATAGTCTTGACACTAATAGATTAATTACTCTGCATTGTGATTATAGAAGAACTAACAAATTAATCGTCATTTTTTAATTAGTACAAGAAGAATAAGATCAGTATATATGTATGATTACATATATATATATACAGCTAAGAGACTGGCCAACCAGCCAGTAGGTATGACACACAGTGACCACCAGGGAGCAAATGCTCAGCACAGGATCTGCCAAGCAACAGCAACTTTGCAGAGGGCCCTCTCACACTCCGGGACCCCTTGGGGGATGTCGAACTGCCAGTTACAACCTGATCCCTGCAGGCCAGGCTGAGGGACCCCACCTTCCGGAGGACCCCCACTCACTTCACAGATGCCCTTCGAGCCACAGTGCCACCCTAGGGAGGGACTGTGGGAGGTTGGCTCTAGTGTGTGTTCGGCCTATCTCCCTCAGTCCTGTCCCGCTGGCCACCTTCTAATTAATTTCCTTCCAATGTGCACGAATCCATGCACTGAATCACTAGTTGTTATATAAAGAAATAGGTGACAATTAAAGGGTCATTATTGGAGCCAGTTTCAAAATTGAAGTAAAATTTTATTTAGCATATAAAGCTTTTAATAAGGGAATGCCTTTATAGTAATTACTGGTAAATCACTGTAATTCTATGAAATATATTTTATAGGTAATATTGAGTTCTAGATGCTGTCAGAATTATTGTTGTTTCATAATAATGCTGTATAATAAAAGGCTAATATGCAAATTGTCCCCTCTGGGGTTCTACCAATTGGGACTTCAATGGCTCATTGTGACATTCCCTGACCAGTGTCAGGCATGCAAGAGGCACCCCCATCAATTATTTTTTTTATCTCATCGTGGATGTTTCTATCTCTCTCTCTATCGCTCTTCCTCTCTGAAACAAATAAAAATATATTTTAAAATATAATAAAATTTTATTGAAAAATTTTAGTGTTGGGATTATTTATAAGATACTAATGATTTATGGTGCTCTAATTGTGGCAAGCTGTAAGTTCTCACTATTTAGCTTAAAATGCTAGTGTTAATTTAGCTATCCAATGAGTTCACAGTATTAGTGTGGATTTATAATCAAAATATTCTAGAAACATCCACGATGAGATAAAAAAAATAATTGATTGGTTGCCTCTTGCATATCTATGAAGTTCTGGTTCCAGGCATTAAATTTCAGAGCAAGATTAAAATAAAGACCATGTCTACTGGGATTTAATATTTCTCACTTCACTTGCCCTGGGATAGCACCTGTTTTTAAACCTGAAGAAGGGACATCTCATCAATAGATCACATTTTCTGATAAGTTCAGATTGAAGTTCTGTGGGAGTTACTACATGACTACCAGTTTCTAGGAGATAACGTTCTGTGAATTATAAGTTTGAATCCAAGTGAACACCTTCATTGTTTCCATATTTGTAAATTTAATTCACTAGCATCCTAATGTTACCTACTACGAGTAGGAATGGAATATTGCTTTTTCCCAATAATTAAATAATCCATAATGATGAAAGAACAATAAGAATTGAGATAATTAAACATAAGAGAATGTTTATACTGTTTCTAATTATCAATGAAATTGTGCTTTCATGAGTTAATGATAAAATTTATATTAGCTGTATAATATGTGTTAAAGAGAAAGTAAAGCATATTACATTTTTAAGAGTTCATTTTAGCAAAAATCTGTTCAAATTCAGCAGCACCAAATTGCAAATGGTTAGGAATGCTCCACCATAGGAGTTCAGGGAGAGGCTTTTATAGAGAAAATTCAAAAGCAAAGTGTTGATTGGCTTTAGCTGAAAGTCTAGTTGGCTGTTTGATGCTGGTTGTCCTTAGTGTTTTGAATTTGTCATCTTAAGGCATTTGTAGGCTTGGACTTTGGTTTGCTTACACAGGCTCATTGCATTTGAGCCATATCACTCTAATGACTTCCTAGTTTAAATGATTTAACATAAGTAATACTAAAGAGCTAATTATAAATAGATCTTATAAGACATGGACATTGAAGCATTATTCTATAATGGAAAATAAATACCTTAAAAACCTAGTTGGAATAAATATGCTAAGGGACAAGTAATTTTAATCTATAAATTAACTTTGTTAAAGTTAGGAAATATTTAGACCAATATCTTATTTTCTAAGAAAAGCCCAGAAAGGTTATGATGTTGGCTTTAAACCAATGACTATAGAATCAATTTGATTTCTTCCTTTCTTGATATTTATGTAGTGGGTTCTTTAATGGCACAATGTGTTGTAGGAAAGCATCTGAGAAGTCAGTCATGTTTGTAGTAAGTTTATATATATATATGAGGAGGGGAGAGGGATAGAGAGATAGCAACATCAATGATGAGAGAGAATCATAGGCTGCCTACTGCACACCCTCTACTGGGCAAGTACCCTTGAATTCTGGACCCTTCAGTCCACAGGCCAACACTCTATCCACTGAGCCAAACGAGCCAGGGCTGTAGTGAGTTTTATTGCCTTTATTTTTTTTAAGAGGTAAAACCCTGTCAGGTCATTAATATTTCCTTATCACTGATTTAAGTGAACTAAGGATTCCATAGATGAGAGTATGTGTTAGCTATCAGTATAGGCTGAATTTTATCACTGCTTACCAGAAAGGCCAAGAATATATTCCAAGTAAGTTAAATTAATGCCTACAAATAATTGTTGGCCTTTGCCCCTTATAGGGTGTAGCATATATCTTGAAAATAATGGGAATCAATAAACAAAGATGTCTATGATAGTGACTACTGCTTCTATAGATAGATGTGATAGAAATCACAGCAACATAATATGTGTTTTAAAAAACAGTGTATAATAGACAATTAAGTTCTGTTATAGGTAAGAAAATAAAGCCCATGGCTCAGAGCATAGCTGGTGATTATATATTACTCATTACTTCATTCTTGTTGTATATATAATTATAGTTGCAGAAATGAGATATGCTTGCACATCTACTTCAATACCAGGGCACAATTATGATGTGGTATATAAGAAAGCCAGCAATTCCACTTGATAGTGCAGCTCAGAGTATTTTTATGCAGCTAAAACATTTTTTCCCCTGAAGAATATGTTACAATATATGAAATTATTCTAAAGTATCTATACTTCAGGATGTCCAGTTAGTCCTATGCTCTGCATTTACCTAAAACAAAATAATTCAGATTATGCTTACTTCAGTTACTTAGATAACTAATTTTCATATTCCATTAACAAACATAACTTTAATGGATTCTATTGAAAATAGAGGGGAGGTTGAATGTTTATGAAGTTATTGAGCTTCTTTTGAATGTTCATTACTGCATTTATGTTAGAGGTTAACAGTATATTAAACCGATACATTCAAATTTTATTTTTTTTCTGTTCTCCATTAGTGGCTCATCACTTTTTTGTAAGGGATTATGCAAAGTAGTATTTACTTATATTAACTTTTCTCTACATACAGAGATTAACCCAACGTGGTGTCATGAGGTGTTTTGCTTATAGATATTCAGTTATGGTTGAGCTATATTTGTAATTGGTGCTGCTCTTAAACCAATTAAAATTTTCTGAGTAATTACTCTTCAAGGAAGGTTTTATCTCATTTCAAATGACCTGTACATCTTCTGATTAACGTTCACATTAGCATGAAGATTGGTTTTTCTTAAGGTAAATTCAAAGTTGAACTTATATCCTGCTTTGAATAATGAGGTATCATCTGAAACATTTTTTTTACCTTTACCCTTAATTCCTTCTCATTAATTTGTCTCAGAGAAGAATTTCTTATATTAACTGTTTAGAAGTAGCTTGTGTGTCTTCTGTGTTTTAACTTAATGTTCTCTCTGTTTGTTATGTTCTAATTATGTTCTAGTTAATTCCTTATGCTAAAGATTCAATATCCTCTCCCCCATTTTTTTTGAACCAATAATAAGTATATACTGTATATTCTTGTGTTTGGTGTGTCACTGGGCCAATGGTTGGGATACACAACAGAAGTAGCACACAGGATGTCATGAAGATAGGTTTCAGAGGATGAGAACTGGTGCCTGGCACAGTTAAATTTCCATGTCCTCACCACGCAGCAGCATGTTGGGGATCCCATGGCTTTAAGGGAGTCCCTCCCAACAATCCACCTCCAACAATACAAGGTGCACCTTCCTCAGAAATTTCTCATTAGCTTGTGATCCTGAATTGACCCCGTGGGCACCTGGACCGCATGTACCCTGTCCTCTGCCTCCAGAAATGCAGCCAGTCCCTGCTCCCTGGGTGTGAGCTGCAGGGTTGGTGCTGGCCCCAGGGGCCGGAGGGCAGGGGTGGCCAAGAGGCCTCACTGCCAAAACTTAGGGGAAGGGATGGGGAGAGAGGGGATGAGCAAACTCCCCTGCATCACTTCCGGGAACTTCTCTCTGTCCCACTGGAGGCTGCAAGGAGTGTGGGAACTTGCTGGTACTATTTCCTTTAAAAAAACAAAAACTACTTTGTAATGATATTTCTTTAACTTCAAAATATTTGGTTTAATTATCAGTAATATTGTAGTTGCATTTGCTTTGTTAGCAGTGATTGTATTTTTTTTTCTACTTGAGCCAAGATTGGTTCCGAGAGGGTTCATACTTACTTTAAATTTCCCAGAGGCATTCTAGCGCTTTAAATTTAAATTGCATTGTTCTTTGGTTTACCCAAGTGACTTCCTAGACTACTTAGCGAGTTTTTGTATTACATTTTCAGATTAATGGTTCTTATTTCATATTATTTGTATTCTGTTTGGGTTTTTATTTGAGGTAGGTGAGCTATGCCTACCCTTGAAGGCCTGGTTTAATTGGGCTTTTTACTGTTAATTTACTTTTAACCTCTTAGTTTCCTGAAGGTTAGTGGGCTCAGAATGGTTATTTATACCTCATTCTCTGTACACTGAGCAAATATTATTATGATAATTCCTGTTTTATTTCACCCCCCTTTTAGAGTTTGCCGAAATAGTATTATACTTGTTAAGTCAGCAAGTGGTAATGAAGATTTATTGTTTATAAAACAGGGCTCTTTAGAGGAATTTAAAGCAATTTCAAAACATTTTCAATTTCAAGCTACTGCTAATACTACTCTGGTGAGCATTTTTAAAAGTTTAAAAGTAACAGTGTATGTTTTAATGCACTTATTACAAATTGATGGTAAGCCAGGATGTAGAACTTGACAAGGGTAGTGAGCGTGAAAAACGACTCTAGCAGCTCACTGTGGGAAGGCGACTGCTTGGTCAGAGAGTTCCCAACTAAACTTAACAACTTTCTCAGAAAAGAATCAAAAGGCAGAGGAGGCCCCTGTGAGGCCACAGTAAAGTAAGACAGAGTAAAGGACATTTGGCCGTTACAGAAGTAGTTAAATATCCCCTTCTTCAGGAAAGCATGAGTGACAGCTGTTTCCTTACCAGTGACAGTCCTAGCGCCCCCTGCCCCCTAAATAAATAATATAAAAATAACCAGCGACTTGTTCCTGCTCTCTGACAGCATTCCACCCCAGAATATTGACAAGTCTCTAAATCCTCTTTGGAATCTCTCCACATGAGTCCAAACCTCCTGTTTGACAGAGGTGCATCAGTATATATCTCACTTGTGGTCTTCCTTGGTGTAAGAAGCGAAATAAACCTGCATTTGATTACAGGGCGTGGTGATCATGGGTTTGTAGGCGTAGGTCGTAGTGGCAGGGGTTGATCCTATCTAGTAGGGCTGGAGTGAGATTACAGGGGCACACTGGAATGTATGATGCCAAGAACAGGGCCCTTGATCTTTTCTGTTATGGTCGGCCATTGGAAGTTGTAACAGATTGGGGGGGGCATTTCAAAAATGTTGAAAACATCATTTTGATGGTAGTTTGGAGGACACATTTGTGTAGGGGCAATCATCTCTAAGGAGAGATGATTGCATCAAGGAAATAATTTGGGAGACAGTTTTAGCAGTCTAGGCAAGAAGTGATAAGGCAATGTGGAAGGAACAGTTTGGGGGAGGGCGGAATAAGTTGAATAGGAGTTGCTTGTGTGAGACTACAGTTGGGTAATAATCCAGGAGGTAATTCAATTCATTGATCTGAAACTGAGGAGAGATGTTTGAGTTGGAAATACAGAGTTGGTACTATCAGCAGAGATGACAATTACAACAATTTTAATTATTACATGACATTTCGTTATGTCTTAACTGGATGAAACCAGAGGTTCTGCTGTTAGAGTTTTTTGTTGTTGTTGTTGTTGTTGCTGTTTTTTGTTTTGTTTTGTTTTGTTTTTGTTTGTTTTTTCTGTCTCCTCCTAGCAACTAACTGATGCATTTCAATTGTAAAATACCAAGTGAAATTGAACAGGATAATTTGTACCTCCTTTAAGAAGGCAAGTAAACTAGAGTCAGGCAATTCATAAATACATGTCAGCTATGAGTTAAAAACAATAGACATCCTCTCCTGTTCATGAATCAGGTTGTCAAGCCTGAAAGACCTTCAGGATGGAACTGCTTAGTTAATTCCTCAGTCCAGCCAAACCCATGGTAATGGTGAAGATCAGATAAGTAGACTCAGTTGGAGGATGTCCTTCTTCTCCAGGGGAGATTGCATGCAAGAATGAGTAATAAAGGATGATTCCTAAAAAGTAGCTATAGGAAAAAGAACCTCAGTAATCCATAGTCAGAGAATATTTAGTGATTATTCATTTCCACATTCATTCCACGTCAAATATTTCTTTTTTCAAGACAGCCAAAATCTTAAAGGCAACTTGAATCCTTCCTGAATAAAACATTCTTAGTCCATGTTTAAGAAAAGCCTTTGTATAGCAGGATTTTGTTGTTGTTTGTTTGTTTGTATTAGAATTCTCGCTGTGCATACTGTGTTATGTACTTTACATGTATTGTCATATTTAATCATAATCACTATCTCATGAGTTAGTTAACAATTTCATCCTAATTTTAGGGTTGACACAACTGAGGTTTAGCATAATTGTCTATTATAATACAGCTAATAGGTAATGGAATTATCTGCAGAAATAGAACTCTTAAGTGCTCCATTTTTATTTAATAATACAAACATTGCTTTTCTTTGACATGGAAAACAAATGCCAGTGACCCAATCATCACATTTTTCTTCTTTGATATTAATATTTTCACAGTTTGCTTCCTATCTTTGATTGCTTATAAAATATAATTACTCTCTACCAAATTTTACATTGGCTATACATTAATCTCTCATATTTTACATAGCATTGCAGTTTCAGTTTCTCTCTGAGTGCAAAATCATAATCATCTCCCTTTTATCTGCTCCTAAAATTAGGAAGTTCTTTCACTATCTTTTAAAACCACTCTGCCTTTCAGGTATGTTCTCTTGAGCAGCAGAGGCTCTGGCGTGGGTGTATTGGCCTCTTCATTTTCTGCTGTTGGTTTAGGTGTAGCCTCTCCAGAGTGAGGAAGCTTCCCTTTGTTCTATCACTTTATTCCCTGCTGCTCCTTAGGCCCATTGGGCAGCCTGCCTCTGAACCTGGGTGTGCTGATTTCAAAAACAGCTTCCTGAACACCCCTTGCACATACTAACTCAGTCTTTGGGCATGAGGCCTGTAAAAAGGTGAATTTTTATCAAGATCCTAAGTTAGTCTTAAGCATACTATAGCTTAACCATCACAGCTCTAGGGAGAGATGATTGAACATAACTGTCTAGACGTTTTTACCCAGCTGCTCATCTTTAATTATATGATGAAAATTCTATAATATTTGTTTTATTTCTTCTGAAATTGCAAAGAATACATTATCATTCCATACTCCTTACATTTTTTGCAAGGTATTTTTAGTACCACATAATTAGTATATCAGTATAATTATGCATGTAAAACTCAAGTGTGAAAAGATGGATTTTATCTAATATATGGTTCAGTGCTGGATTTTGCAACATGTATCAACATTTCAAATAAGAAGAAAGAAGACTCATAGCTGTGAACACAGAGGATAAAGGTCTTATGCTGAAGGAGTGAATGAGAAGACAGAAGGCGGTTCTTACCATGTCATCAAAAAGGATTAGATTTCTTTTCTTTATTTTATAGCCAGTGCAACTGAACTGGGAGGGCGGGAGGAAGGGAAGAGGTAGCATGATTATATAAACTAAAGGCATCCTGATTCAGTTTATTAGTTTCTTTAGTAGAAAAAAGTAAATAGTCTAGCTACTTTTAAAACTAATATAAACATGGATTTGCTTGTGGTTAATAAAATAATTTTATATTCTGGTTAGGTAAGGAAGTCGAAAGGACATGAAGGTAACAAGGCAGGAAAGGGAAGCCACAGAGCAGAAAAGAAGAGGCCAAAGTTGTGGAGGCTGATGTATCGGCAACCATGGCCATGAAACTGGCAAGCGTGTGTGTTAGTGCGAGAAAGTTGAAGGGGAACGAAGCAAGCCTCTCTGAGACTGCTGGGTGCTTCATGACATCCCTTTCTCCTCCTTCAGGTCCTGGGAATCACTTAGGTACCGGATGTTCTCAGCTAATCGCCAGCAAGTCCCATTCTCCCTTGTATCTAGAGGTGGCATTGAGACACATTTGAGCCAGTATGGTGTAAAGAAACCATAGAAGGTGGTTCATAGAGCTAACCCAGAGGAGAGAGCAGTCTTTGTCCTTCCACTCTTCCTCTGCCCTCTGCCCTGCTGCTGGATGTGGGTGTGGAGGGCAGTGCTGTAGAAGCTCTCTTGTAGCATGAAGTACACTTGAGCACAAGACGTCAAGCAAAGCTGTGGCGGCAGAATGATAGACAGAACTCCATCTCCTTGCTGATGCTTCCACCAGCCCTGGACTGCCCACAGTCTTTTATAGAAGAGAGAAATTCTATCTCACTAAGCCTCTGTAGCTTTTTAATCTTTTAGTTAGTTATCTGCAGCTGAAACTAATTTGAACTGTACCAAAAAGAATAAATACATGATTATCAATTACTTTTTCCCCCCTCTATTTTCTCTGTATCTGACTTTAATCGGCCCCCAAATCCTACTTCTAACTTTGGCTTTGCACTGATTGTCTGGAAATTCCTCTATTGCTCGACATCATACAGGTCCATAGCTAGGGAAAGCTATCCTGTGTTGGAGTCTAGGCAGAGATTTCAAAAATTTACAGTTTTGTTAGCTACTTAGTTTTATATTTTTACATAATTATTGAAGTAACTTCCTAATTTTAGGAGCAGATAAAAGGGAGATGATTATCTTTATTCCTCCAGCAAACCATTTCTGAGCCATATTCAGTATGACAGCCTGAGGATCCCACATAGTATCCCACTGATCCTAGACCCTGCTCTTCCCTATTGCACTATTCAAGCATTTGCTTTATAACCTACCCCGTCAGTCTGACCTTTATTTCTTCATTCTGAAAAGGCTATTTCAGAAAGAAAAAAAAAGCAATGAGAAAAGAACCTGGAGCAAGGAATCAAGGCCAGTGGCTATAATAGCTTTGATAATGTGTACCTTCGAGAATGAACTAAGTCAATGTTTTATTGACAGTGATGATAGGTCAAGATGATCTATGTGTGGCATAAGAGGAATTGACTCAGGGTCACATTCTTAGCATTCCCCACACTGAATGGAAAGGTTCAGAACCAGTTGTTCATTCATTTCTTCTGTCCAATTCCATAATTGCTTTGTTTTGTATAATTTTGTATAGAATTAAACTTAAATAATTTATAATTTTATAATGATATTTGTTTGTTATATCTACTATTTTTACCAAGTCTGCTAATATGATTACTAGGAGATGTAATTAAACAAAGTGATGGATAAATATTTTGTCTTTGTAGCCCTAACACTAAAACATTTGCTAGAGAGTATATTTGAAAATAGAATTTCAACAAATTAGGGAAAATCTTAAAATAACAAAAGATAGCCATGTATAAAATTTATATAAATCCACGAGAGCCACAGTATAAATACAAATATTCAAATGAAATCAAGTACATATAGAGGCTTTATTCAGAATTAACAAAAGAAAATAGGCATCCATATGTTTACTGTGATATTAAAAAATACAAAATATTTCCTTTATCAGTAGGTAAATTATGTTTGTAATTCAAATTTAGGCACTTGAAGCACAGTATTCTACTAAGCACAAAAGATTTAATTCATGTTTTACCTTTATTCTTTCCCAGTGCTCACTAAAGTTACTACAGTAAAAAGACAGTTGTACAAGGACCAAGACAATAAGAGAGGATCTGACTGTAATATATTTGTAGGACTGGGAGGACAGATGAGTGTTCAGTGATTTAAGATTATAGGAACATTTGAAGTCTAAACTATGGTAGTAGTCAGAGAAGTACAAAAGAAGGTGATTCATACCACCTAACTATGGGAAGATTTAGATAGGGGAGGCAACAGGGCTCTCCATAAATGAAGGTCCAGGTGGAGAGGATTTATATATATTGCTCATTACTACCTGATCCTTTTTCAAATCCCATCTAGCTGATAACCTCCTTCATTCAGTGTAAGAGAAGAAAGAAAGTTCACTCTGTCAATAAATAGAAGGAATCTGAACTCTGGCATAGCAATCATGGATGATCAAAGAGATTGTAAGTGAAATTCAATACACCGAACTGTGGGATTCACCAGCCTCTTTTACAATTACCCATACTGTCAAGCTTAAAATCTTGAATTAAGAGAGCAGGGTTTATTTCTGGATAAAAGCCTACATAGACAATATTCTTAAAGATTCTGTCAATAGAAGTTTCCCCATCAAAATTTATAGGCTAGATCTGGGTCATCACCAGTTTCCAAGGGGCATTCATACATTGAGAGCTTCCGGCATGCATTCCAGTGTTTCCTACTAAATAGTAATTCATAACAAAAATTTAAAGAAATTTAGGTATACAGTTAAATAAGAAAGGCAAAGTCAAAATGAAAAGGTGGAATGGAATTACAGAAATATATGTATATATATATATATATATATATATTCATAGTACATATGAATATATATGTATATATAAGTACATATATCTATTGCAAGGCACAGGAATAAACATTTATATCTATCCATCTAAATTATTAATATTCTAAGAGGAAATAAAATATTCTACTGTAAAGATAAAACTTTAAAAGATAATAAGTAGATATTCAAAATACGGTATTCAAAAAATGAAAAAATTGGAAATAAAATTGTGATATCCTCTCAGAGAGTAGGAAAAAATGGCTATGTGATAGCAAGTAGAAGTTAAAAGACAATGATTTTAGGGAATAAATATGGGTAGTTCAGTATCTAAATAATATAAATTCTAGAGAAAGAAAATTGAGAAGCTAGAGGGGAGAAATTTACCAAACAAATAACTTTTTTAAATGTTAGAAGAACTGAATGATATGCATTACTGATTCAATGGGTCCAATAGTTTCCAGAAATCATACTAGAATTAGACAACAATGAAGGAAAACTGTTTTGAACCTATAATTTTCTATTTGACCAATAAATCAAAGAACTATGAGTAGACTGAGGATAGTTTTTAGACTTGCAAGATATCTAAAATTTTACACTTTTGCACTCTTTTCTAGGACTTTACAAAAGAGGCACTCTATAAACATGAGATAATAAATAAAAAAGTAAAATATACTTTAATAAACAGGATTAGAATGTAACTAAAAGAGAATCTCCCTAAACATGGGAATTGAAGAGCCCAAAATAAATAGCATTGCACTGAGTTTGGAGAACCAATAGGAGAGGGGTTGTGTAGAAGGACTGAGAACTCCAGAAGAAATATTTTAAAGAAGAAAATACATCAAAGAATGTATTTCATAGTTTTTAATATTTCAAGAGGAACTTTATAATTATGAAGGGTATTTTGGAGTCAGTTACTAATCAGTTAAGATACAAAGAACAAAGCAAACAAAAGAAAAAATATTACTTCAAGAAAATGAAAATTTGTACAAAAGAAAATGAAATAATAATTTTTTCAATTGTAAAATTTTATTTACAATTGTAAGAATGCCATTGACATCAAACATGGACTTTAGCAAACATTATACCTATTGAGGAGATATTAGAATAAGAAGGGTGTTTCAAGTTTACTTGTTAGAGACCAGCTAAATTTCCATTGTTTATTTTAAAAATTGAAAATCAAGAAATAGTATAAATATGTAATTAAGAAACATATAGTTCAAATACTAAATTAGTAGCTAAAAGAGTTGAAAGGGCTGGCCTTTGAGGAAGAGAAATAATAAGTAGAAAAGGTGAATATTTTTCATAAAAATGTCTTGAAGCTTTATATGATATACAAAATATAATATCTTTATAATTCTAATTAAAAATGAAATGTTAAATTAAAAAAAAATGTAAGTCCCCCCTTGCATGATAGCATTTTAAGGCTATCTGCCTTTGTGATGTGGAATGGTCAGTGTTATCAGCTCCTTCCTAACAGCTTTGTACACAAATGTAGGAGCAAGGGAACAGGAAATACTATCCGTGGTGGAGATTGGAAGATGAAAACACAGTGGTATAGATTTAATACTTTCTAGCTTACTCTGCTGCTGCCTAGGACACTTACTAGTTTATTATCTAATAGAAAAGACAAAACAAAATCTACTAAATCAAAACTCAGAAAGCACTTTTTTACTTAATAAAAATATTTAAATGCCAAAAAATAATGAACCTCTCTAAAAACTTAAATATATGCATATATAATTTTTTTTATTAGGCAATATTTTTATCTTTATTTTTTATTTACTACTAGAGACCTGATGCACAGAAATTTGTACAGGAGTAGGCCTTGCTTCCCCTGGCTGCCGGCACCAGCTTCCTCTAGTACCCGGGACTTGGGCTGGCTTCCCTTCGGCCCTGGCGTGGTCAGGTAGGAGGTTCAGAATGATGTCTGGAAGATGTCCTGTCTAATTAGCATATTACCCTTTTATTATTATAGATTGACACTATACAGAATGAAAAAGCTTTTCTGTGAGCTCATATTATTCTGCACAATGGCAGACTGATTTACTTAATATTATCAGGGTTTTTTAGGAAAAGATTATGCCAATTCTTTTTATGCCATTTTTATGCTTCATTTGGCAATCAATAGTAATGTTATTTCAAAGCATGATAGAAAAATCAATCCTAGAGTTATTCTCTCCAAGGGTTGCCTCTAAGGATCTGTTTACAAAGTTAAAAGTCTTCTAAAGGACTCTTCTTTCTGATGTGATTGACTGGAGAGATTAATAAAGTCAAACAAACTTGAAAAAATTTTCTAAGATAAAACTCTGTTATCGGCTAATTTTATATAAAATAAAAAACCTGATCTTTAGATAATACCGACATTTTCCTTTTCCTTTTCTTCTCTCCCTCTTTCTGCACACACACAGACATCAATATAAGTAAATGTATTTACCTGCTTATCTATATATTGCTCATCACCCTATCTATTAGTATGTATGATTATATGTACAAAGGTATGTTGCATTGACATGGCATTATATATTGAAAAAGAACAAATGCTCTTACTTTGCTATGATTTTACACGTAGTTCTGAGCTAAATATGAATGGTATATGCAGTCTGCTTCCTAATGGTCTTAAATTAGTCACCCAAAGCAAACTGAACATTATCTAATTCAGTGTTTCTTAAAAAAATGGAACATTCTTTAACTCCGTGTTTATCAAAGATTCCTGTTGAGTAAGGATCCATTGGATATTAAAATTGCAAATGACTGAGTTAATGTCTACAAAATGATCATCTCTGGAAACAGAGCCCAGAATATGCACATTAAAAAAAAAAATGTTTTCATTCATTTTAGAGAGAGAGAGGAAGGGAGAGGGAGAGACAGATAGACACTTACAGAAACAAGGATCAGCTGCCTCCTGCAAAACCCCTACCAGGGAGAGATTGAGCCCAAAACTGGGGTATGTGCCCTGAGTGGAAATCAAACCTGTGACCTCTTGGTGCTCAACCACTGAACAACACCAGCTGGGCAGAACATGCACTTTTGAAATGCTTGCTTCTCTATGAAAAAGTCTGAAACTAGCTCCCCGAACCGGTGTTCTTCTTGACATTTGCCATACGTACACTTTCTCAGTATGCAGTAGAATCCTAAAGCATCTGAAATTTTGGCTCACACAGTTCACACAGTTCACTGCCTTATGAAAGAATATGAAAATGTAGAAAGAACTATGAAGCAAATTTAGGTAGATTAAATCAGTGATTCCTCAAAGTGGTTGTATGTATTAGCTGGATCAGAATTTCCTGGAGGTTATTATTTAAAAGAAATTTAGGACTTTCCCCCTAACTATAAGATCACAACTTTTCAGAGTGCTTCTGGTAGCCAAAAGATAATAGTTGAGATTTTCCAAACTATCTGATTAGGCTGAGATTAGTTTTGTCTTTAACACACACTTTGTTTATATTTAATTATAATAAACACTGCATAACAATTGGGGTTAGTTTCCGTGACAGTTTTAAGGCTGTTATTGCATAAGCCACAGCCATAATGGCTGAAGGTAGAGATACACATTTAAAGGATCAAAAACCACATGGGGTGGGGTGGGGGAGTCATTGCTTTAATTTTCACTGAGTTTTGAGCCTGGTGTTTTTGCAGAAATAGGAATTCCTTCTTTAGGCTTACAGGTTATTTTTCCAAACCAAAATTCACTTTCAGGACCACAAATTAATATCTGAGGGACTGCATAGTTCAAAGCTTTTTCTGTAGTGGAGATAGTAAGTTATACATGCCATGAGGGAACCATGGAATTTCACGAGGGAACCAATGGAACTTCAGACACAGAGGCCTAAATTGAGAACTCCAGGTTAAAAAAGTTTTCACCAGGGATAGATTAAAAAACAAAAAAAGACTTGAAAGACAGCAAATGTTAGTTAATGGTTATCTGTGAGTTAAAAGGACAATTTTAAAAATATCCTTCTTTATATTATAGCATTCTTTAATTTTTGAATAAGGATGATTCATTATTATTGTATTCAGAAAAAACTAAACATAGTTGTAACATGTTTTCTTTAATGAAAAAACAAAACAAAACTTTTTTCTCAATTGCAAAGCTGGAAAGTGAGGGTGCAGTTATTCAAACTTGGTCAGACTCCTCTACGCTGTGAGTCAGTTTGTAAGAGTTCCTCTATCCATTAAAAAGTCCTCGATAATTTGGGGGTTTTGGATTTTCAGGTTTGATTTCATGATTCATTGTGTCTGTAGGAGTAAAGGGCAGTCTGGGATATAGCTACAATATGGGAATATATGTTGGGTTAAGCTTACTGTAGTGTTACTTTAGAAGACAGTGGGGCTTTATTGATAGAGGCTGTCTGTGAAGTTAATTAAGGAGATGTCCATGTAGAATTAAGATATCCCCCTTCTTTCTTTTGTGAGATTTGCAGAAAGACCAAAGGATTACCAGTAAAGTTCAAAATATATATTTCTCTATAGACTTAGGAAGGTGTACTAATAGGCATGAACTTGACAATCCAATGTGGCAATTTGCTTGTTAGATGTTGGGGCAGCTATTAAGTCTATGTTAAGACTTACTATAAAATACTTCCTATGACTTTTAAGTGATTTGAACAGCATGGATGTAAATATAGGACATGAGCAGCAAAATGTTTTTCTTAAGGGGGAGGATTACCAGAGAGTGACCGACGTCTCCAGTCAGGAATGTTGATCAATGACTCTCTTTTGACAACTTGGCCTTTGTCCTCTACAAAAAGACTTTAGGTTAGAATGGATTGGCAGGCCCTGTTCTGAGAAGTATATTTCATTAAGAAGTCCAGCTTTCTTTAATTTCCCATCTGAATCACACATATGTGACTAAGTACAAACTTTTCAATGTACTTATTCTGAAATTTTATGCCCCTTCTTGTTCTGAATAAAGAAACTGAAAAGCCCTTCTTGAGGGACATGGAAGTGTGGGGAGATATCCATTGCTTGTGTATCTCCAGGTCCTGCCCTATTGGGAACCACATCTTATGAGATCAATTAAAAGGACCCAGTCCCATAGCCCAGTGGTTTTAGAAACTAAGCAGATTATTCTTGTATCTCCAAGGTTTGGGGAAAGAGTTTGTTACTTCTAATTACCTCATCATGATTTCCTACTCTGTCTATTTTTATGTTACTGTTGTATGATAAAATATACTCAAAAGTTCTCTCTCTCTCTCTCTCTCTCTCTCTTTCTCTCTCTCTCTCTCTCTCTCTCTCTCTCTCTCTCTCTCTCTCTCTCTCTCTCTCTCTCTCTCTCTCTCCTATCTCTCTCCTCTTTTTCTCCTTTCTCTGTCCTAAAAAAGAAAAAGAAAAGAAAAAAAAATTAATGAGCATGACCTTCTCCCACTTAAAAAAACACACACACACAACACATATATTTATTTTTAAATTAAAAATAAAGTTTATATTCATTACTATTTTGCATTAACTTTCAGGTATACAGCAGAGTAGTTATAAAATCATATACTTTATAAAATAATATTCCCTGATATTTCCAGTACCCAACTGGCACCATATAGTTATTGCAACGTTATTGACTATATTCCCTATGCTGTACTTGACCCCTCCCCCTATGACTATTTTGTAACTGCTAGTCTGTTCTTCCTAATTGCTGCTGCCTGGGATGTGAGTTAACGACTGGAGCACCAGCAGTCACCTTCTACTTGTGTCATTGCAATAGCATTCTACTGGCCTTCTGCTTTGCCTCCAGCATCACTGTAGTCTACACTCAACACAGCAGCTAGGGAGGTTCCTTTAAAAGGCAGAGACAACATTTCAGTTTAAAAAAAAAAAAAAAAGGAGGGGGGGGGGCTTAGTACCTCCCTTGCTCTTTCAAAGTAAAAGCTAAAGTCTTTTCAAAGGTTAGGCTTACAGGTCACTTACAGTTTGGATTCCTTTAAAATGTGGGTCTCATCTCCAGTCACTATATTGCTTTTCATCATATTCATTCTCATCCAGTACATTAGCCTCTTTCTTTTCTCTCAAACACGTGTGTCATGCTTCACTGTGGATTTCTTCTTTCTTCTGCCTGAGACATCTTGAAGGTATCCATAATCTTACCTTCTTCATAGCCTTCAAGTTTTGCACAGTGGTCAATGACTCAAGACCTTGTCCTTGAGCAACCTATTTGAAATTGCTATGCCTGTCACTCCATAGCTTTCCTTTCTTCATAAAACTTTTCACCTTCTAAAAATGTAAAATGTGTTGATTTTGTTTAAGGGCTTCTCCCTGGCTAGAATATAGACTTTGTGCTGGTGAGCTTTGTTGTCTTCCTTTTTTTTTTCTTTTTTTCTTTTTTTCTTTTTTTTGCCAATGCTCTATCCCCTGTGCATAGAACACTGCTCAGCATAAAGGCTTCATGTCAAGGTGCCCAGTGCAGTAGCACCTGGCCCCAGACTCAGAAAGGCCCTCAGACTTGGGGTTTAATACTCTGTAGTTGCCATTTTGAAGTAAAGTTCTTGAATGCAATCTTAATGGCATTTTCTCTGAATTTTAATCATAAGTGATGTCCAGTTAGACAATGAAGCCTGTGTCTGGGGCCTGCCTCCTGCCACTTCTCTGCCTCTTGTAGCAGGTTCTCAGCTACTTGATTTTCTGACTGAGAGGAACCTGATTATGCTTAATTGCCTGCCCCTTATTGTACCCTCAGCCGCTGGCATCTTGGGTACATCATGACAATGGCAGGCCTTGCCTTGGACTGGCATTATCAAAACGTATAATATTTGGTGGGTGAGTCAGTGGAGTTGAGCCACTTCTTCCATCCCTTTAGGAAGCAAAGGTGATGAAATACTACACACTCTGTTTCTAAACATCTCCATTTTGTAACCATCAACCTCTTTCTCATCTTTGTATTGAATTGTCTTAAGATCTAATCATTTCCCCACTGGATTCTGCAGTGGCCTCACTGGTTTCTGGACAGTTCTCTTTTTCCTAATCATTGCAAGTCTTGGCTCTCTTTCTCTCAGCAAGCTCTGTGGCTTCTCTCCCTTCCTTTCCCCTCTCTTCTTCTTTTCTTCTCCCTCCCCTTATATTTGTTTTGTAGCAATATGTGTAATATGGCACATTCCTTTCCCTTTATGGAAGAAATAATTTACAAGTAGAATTTTAAATAAATGTACTTAAGAATTGGAAATAAACTGGGTAGCTTCCCTACTATACCCTTTCAAAGATGTTTCATTTTTTCAGGAAACATGTTTACACTTTTCAGAAAGTATTTCATTTAAGTAATATATTTATAAACTATAATGATACAAAAAGTATTTTTATTTAGTTATTGCAGGAAATATAACTTAAAGTTGATAAGTAGATGTCAGACTTTCTTAATCAACATCCTAGTAAGCCAGTCAAGTTTTCAGAACCCAGGACCATTCTCCTCAGATGTCTCATTTTAATAGAAAAGTGTGTGCTCACAAATTGTTTAGCTCCTTTTCTCTTCCCATACTCAACATAGTTGAATCCAAATACCCTGGAAGTGGGCCATTCTAAAATGAGCAAATAAATAGATTTTACTTTCAGAATTCAAATGTAAATTTTTGTTGTTTTATTTTGTTATTTTGTTTATGTTCTTTCATTTTGATCACTTTTCTCTAGAGGATTTTTCTGCACAACATAGATTGTTGGTACTTCCATCTGGCTGGATACCAGCAAGTAAGGAGGCTTAGTGAAGTAGGAAAGCATAGTGAAGTTGGAAAATGAAGGGAGTAAGCTATCAACATAATAAGTTACATTTTTATTTGAGACTAATAATCCAGCTTTCAGTATTTTGATGTATGGAATGGCTACCAGGAAATAAATTTAATCATTTGAAAAGTAAAATTATAAAATATTTACACAAAATAAAATAGGAGTTTTTGTTTGTTTTTTTCCAAGTGCTCCTAGGAATTGTTAAAAATGAATATTTATATGCTAACATACAGTTCATCATCAAAATGTATTTACCATCTTTACAGAGTTCTCCAGGGATGGTGCAGAACTTATAAACTTTGAAGGTATACCGAGAAAGTTACAAACAGAAATACCAGAGTATGGGCAACTGAAATATATAAGCAGAGCTACTAAAAAGTGCCAAGCAGGATAGTGGAACAACCACAATTAATATGCATGTAGTGCTCCCTGTGTGTGAGGCTTTGTATCTGGCACTGGAGGGAAGAAGGTGAATGAGACACAATAAGAGTCTGGATTCTGGAGAAAGTGAAAGGTTAGAATGAAAAGAAATCAACACAGGAAACTGTAATGGGGACCATCTCTCCCACATGCTCTGAGATAAATGAGGACAAGTGGGGAATGCAATGGATATAATTTCATTTATTAAAAACCACACCATAATAATAGCTAATGTTTATAGATTGCTCAGGGGATGCCAGGAGCTGAGCTGAGAGCATTCAATGAATTATTTCCTTTAATTCACAGAAAATCCCAGGAAATAAAGGCTATCCTTATATTTCTTTCCTTTCTAGAGTTTTGCCCTGAGGCTCAGGGAGCTTAACTCTAAATCCACGCAGGTTTGTCAGGCTAATCCCAGAGGCTGTGCCCTTAATAACTACACTGCCATCTAAGAGTTAATAGGGGACTCAAACCTGAAGTACCATTATCAGGTTCATAAAACTTAGATGAGAAAGAAATGCTATTAAACGTTACATCTACATGACTTCAAATTATCTGTTTTTTCTAACTAAACAAAACTGCTCCTGGTAATTTAATAATGGAAGTTTGGGACGCTGAGCAAAAGCTAGAACTGAGTGGGAGTAAAGTTAACTGGGTAGCAGGGTGAAAAATCAATGGTAAGGTGTCTAATTTCTAGTTATGCAAACTGTGTATTTTTATATTACTGTTTGATGTCTTTTCTACACTTTAATTTGCATGCATTTTGAAAGAATTAATTTAATGAAAAAGCATATTTAACCTTTCAAAAGAAGAAAACAATATTTATTTTTAGTTCTCCATCCAAATATCACAGACTCTACTGTGACTAGAATATAAATGTATACTCTGAGTAAATAACATTGTAAATCTTTCAAAACTATGAGTTCTTTAGACTTTAAGGCAAATAGTGTGGTTTCCAGAATTGATGATGCGCAGTTCCATTGCTCTTGGAGAGAAGTAACTCATTGTCCTCCAAGGTGAACTTGCACTTGATGCGTTAATATTTCTAATGCCGCCCTGACACAGTCCCTGGAGGTGTTTCTTGGAGTAGAGGCTATCCAAACCATCTGTGTGTGTTTGGGGGGAAGGAGGACTGTTCTATTTAATCACATTTTGTAGCCATTCTAGGTTAAGATGTATTTTGAGACGTGATGCTCAGTATTTTGATTATTTTTTCTGTTAATGATGACAATGCTAACACTATTATTATTTCTCTTTCAATTTTGTGTTGAAAAGCATCTGAATGGAAAATTAAAGTGTAAACATGTTCTCTTCTATTTCTTCTAATGTTTAGTGGGAATACTTAATTTTTCAAACAAGTCTATTATATTCAAAGTAATTATTATATTACAAATATGTGAAATATAATAATGATATTTAGTGACTGCTCGTCATTTGCTCTGCATTATCTCATTTAAGCATTTTTTAGATGTTACTGTTGTTAACCCGATAGCTTCTTGGATGCAACCTGACAGGAGATCAACCCCTACATCCTTAGAATATTGGGACAATGCTCTAGGCACCTGAGTACCCAGTCTTGGCCTGTTAACTCTATTTTACAAGTAATAATTTGTGGCCTAGAGAGTTTAATAATTACCCAAAGCCACAGAGAGGGTTTGAATTGGAACCATATATGTAGACTCCATGTTTATTCCCATCATTTTTATTCCTAAATTCTTTACTGCGGTAAATTTCTTAGTCAGGTTATGTTCTTTTTTATGAAACTGTATTTACTTAAATAATTCAGAATGTCAACAGAATGACTACATTTATTTTTACAATCACAGAATGGTATTGAGATAACAGAACAGTATAATTGTATATGTTGCTTCAAACACAACTAAAAATGAAAAAAAAAAATCTCCACATATAATTAGAGTTGTTTACTGTCCAACAACAGGAAACTTTTACATATCCACACTATTTCATACCCTCATACTCTACCTTGTGATATATTTAATATGTCACAAGGTCAGATCTATTTAAAGACATATTCAGTAACATGTTAACTATGAATATCTTATATAGCCTTGCATTTAATTTTTCCTTTTAGAAGGAAGTGAAATTATTTATGGACAGGAAATATTATGCATTGGAACCAACTAAGTTTGCATCATAATCTTGGTTTTCTTCCTCCTACTATTTTCCCCATCCATCATAAATTACCCCCACTTTTTTTTTTTACCTGTACTTTTCAGCCTTGGCAATTCTGTTTACTTCCACAGAAGATTTTCCTCTAGTCTGTTATGTAGTAAAATCTTTTCCATATTTTCCCTTTGTTTTAGTAGCCCCCTTTCACAACAAGTCTGCTACTTGTCTACAGCAATATTTTCATGTCTCTCAATTTTTTGTCTTTTTGTTTTGTTTTAAATATAGCCATTGGCTAGTCTCAGATGCTTTCCTTTAACTTGGAGGTAATATGAAGAACAAAACTAAAAAATGGTTGGTTAATGTTTATTGGGTGCATTAGGTGCTTATAATTTGTTTTGCTTTTAGCAGGAATACAGACTTTCAGTCCTTTTTTTATATTTTATTGATTTCAGAGAGGAAAGGAGAGGGAGAGATAGATGGAACATCAATGATGAGAGAGAATCACTGATCAGCTGCCTCCTGCATGCCTCACATTGGGGATAAAGCCTGCAACACGGGCATGTACCCTGACAGGCCACACTGGCCTGGCTTCACTTCTCTTTTTGATAGTCCCTAGGCACATTTATGTATTCATTTTATTTTTATTTAGCAGTCCTGGCCTTCCAGAATGTGTATTATATAACACTAGAGACCCAGTGCACAAAATTTGTGCATGGGGATGGGGTAGGTTCCCCAGCCCAACCTGCACCCTCACCAATCCAGGAGCCCTCAGGCAATGTCCTACTGACAGCTTAGGCCTGCTCCCCATGGTTCTCTGCTCTCTGCTGGCCTGCCTACCTGCCTGCTCACTGGTCGCCACAGTGACGGGCAAGCAGGCTCTACTGTCTGCTCTCTGTGGGCCGCTTGCTGCCCCCGGGACGTGGGGACTCTGGTGGGGCTGAGGGAAATGGGCACCACCATTTGTGGCTATGGGTAATGCCATAGTTGTGATGGAATGATGGTCAACTTACATATTCCCTCTTTATTAGATAGAATTTGTCTCTTGGTTACTTGGTGTCTTCTCTGGTTTCTATCTATCTATCTATCTCTCTCTCTCTCTATCTATCTATCTATCTATCTATCTATCATCTATCTAATCCATCTTTTTTCCCCCCAGTGACTGCCCAACTGTCACATTTCCTAGCACTGACTGCATGGAACTCAATTTATTGTCTAGAGTATATTTTGAATAAGTGTTTTAGGAGAAAAATTATAGCTGATATTATTTTGAGTCCTTACATATTTGAGGGTCATTTTTAGTCACTTTGATAAGTAAAAGACAAATTAGGTAATTAAAGAAATTACAAGCCCATCCTGCTTACTATAAAATTTATAATTATTATTATCTGCTGGGATTTAACATTATGGATAATAATTCTGTAAATGATCTAACCTAATTCTAACCCTCTTTATAGATAACACTAATCATGATGATGATGCTAATGATGATGAGTTAGTGTTTATAGGAGTTTTTACTTTTGAAATAAGTAAACAAATTTTAAGAAAGCAAAAGCAAACCAAAATGAGAAAAAAAATGTTTATAAAATTTCAATCCACCTTCCATAGAAACTGCAAGTTTCTGTGATATCTAGGTTACTATAGCTCCCAACCTGCTGTCTGTGGACTCTCTTCTTACACTTCTTACCCAAGTTTCAAGCATTCAGTGTCTAAATGTTATAGCTAATCTCTTTACATAAACTTACCTCTTTGTCCTTTGTTTAAAATAGCTCAAGATTTACTTTATTATTATTTCTTACATTTTCTGTCATATTCCTCTCCTTTAATGCTTTTGATTATTAATTACTTTATTATTTTTTTCTTACTTTAATTCTTCAGATAAGTAAAGAGATAGAAGGAAGTTGGTGCAGATATAGTTATAGGTACAGATGAATATGCATATGGATATAGATATGGATAAATATTTATCACTCTCCCTTTATCTCAACTGGGGTTGCTTTTCTAAAATTCATAACGATAGAAAGGAGAATATTAAGGTTGATAGCTCTTTCCTATAATAAATATTTTATCAATGATATATTTCTACTTTTCCTCTTGTCTAAGTTTAATTTATTACTTTTATAGTTTCATTCTGTATGTGAATCTTTTTCACATATTCTTATGTTGGGGTTTTCTGCTAACACATTCTTGTTTGAGAAGTTAAGTTGATTTTTGTCTAGTGTATTCTCCAAAATGTTTTGCAAGATTTTCTTGGGATAAATGGCTCTGTACCAGACAATATTAGATTCCCCTCTAAGACCTTAATTTGAAGAAATGGTTGATGAAATTTTATGTTAACAGCTCAGTGATTCTGTCAGAGGGAGAGTGGGAGAAAGCTAACGTTGAACTCAGCAGTTAATTGCTTCCTCCTTCATATTCTTTTTGCTTATTTGATAATCCCTATTCCAAGCACCATCTTTATCAGTGTTTTTGTGATTTTTTTTTCCTCTTGTCTTACAAACACTGCTCTTTTGTAGCTGGAATCTTTTCTAGCATTGTTTAGTGGAAAATCATTTTTAAAATGATTTGATGTTAGAAAAATACTTTCTGTGAAATTTTCTTATCCCTCAAATGAAGATGTTTAAATTCCTTTAACGTGGCCTGAATTTGGGCACCATGTAAAGCTGCCTGTCAGTGAAGTTGCTTTGTCCCCCATTACTCACAGATACATGTGTTAAGGAAAGTTTGACTAGAACACAGATACTGCCACTTTTTTTTTTTTTTTTTTTTTTTTTTTAGCAGCATCATATTGCAACCATTGGGGGGAAAATGATGAATTAACTCAAGAAATTCCTTTCAATCGCTTATTATCTGCATTACATATAGCACACATGCTCCAAAAATATTTAATTATACGATTAAGAAAACTTATTTAAACACCTCGGAAAAAATGCTGGTGAAAATTGCCTGCCATTTTTGACAGCATATGAAATACATGCTTATATTTGCAAGTGCTTAGAAATATCCTAGCTTTATAGTCTTCTGGAAGGAAAAAACACACACAAAACTCAAGCACAGACTCTAGAGAAAGACACATGATTGAAAACGAAGGAATCAAGATGTGCAGATTACTATTATACGTTTATTTGGGAATAGAATATCAGGAATATTTCTGAATTATAAAGTAAGGCTTTCACAACTTAATTCCACTCTGCTTCTAGTAAAAAAATAAAATCTGATCAAATGGACATTATATAATTGAACACAGATGAATGGTTTAAGTGGGAAATGGAAACCACTGGTATATAATTGGAATTTTCAAATAAATGTGTGGCTGACATTGGCTAGGAAAAGAAGAATGAATAAAATAAAAAAAAACTCAAGGCTGAGCCTTGAGCCTTGAAACCCAACATTAAAAGTGGAGGGTCAGGCAGATGAGTCAGCAAAGTCACCTGAGCAAAGTGGTCAGAGAGAAAATAACAGGAACATATGTTTCTACAGAGGCCAAGGCAGAGTTGTGTTCCAGGGACCTGGTCAGCCTGTCAGAGGCCATTGATAATGAAGGACATCATGGTTGGTCCTGGGAAAGGACTCGGAACATTAATGAAGATTACTCAGAGCAATGCCCAGTATCTCTGTCCACATAAAACTTTCTGGTGACTATCCTGAGCATAGCTGGGGAGTTAGAAATAAATCACATAGGTTGAGGAAGAATAGGGGAAGAGGGAATGGTATAAGACTTTTAGAAACTTGGTTATAAAGGGGAAAAGCCAGATAAGCAAGTAACTAGAAGGAAGAAGGGCCTAAAAGGAGGACTTATATTTTAAAGAGACAAGCGAGTTGCAAATGTTTAACTATGTGTAATAGCAGAAACAAAATACAGAGGTCAAAAATCAGAGTGCTAGTGAGTTGTTATAATTGAGATTTACATTAGACAAGGAGAAACTATATAAGAAGAATGAATACTGTTATTAATAACACTAGAGGCCAGTACACAGATTTATGCACATTGAAAGAAAATTAATTAGAAGGTGGCCAATGGGGCGGGACCAGATGAGACAGGCCAGACACACCCTGAAGCCAACCTCTTGTGATTCCTCCCCAACCGGCCATACTTGGGGCGGTGCAAGGGCTCAAAGGGCATCTGTGGAGTGAGTGGGGTATCTCAGCCTGGCCTGTGGGAATTGAACTCCCTCCTCGCTGGTTTCAGGGTGCTTCACCCAAGAACCTCTGCTGCCAACTCACCACAGCTTGGCAGCTCCTGTGTTAAATGTCTGCCCCTTGGCGGTCAGCGTGCTTCATTCCTACCAGCCAGTTGGGTGGTGAGAAGTCACTTAGCCTTTTACATATCTAGATATTTAGCCTGGCCAGGGTGGCTCAGTGATTGAGCATCAACCCATGAACAAGGAGGTCACTGGTTCTATTCCTACTCAGGGCACATGCCTGGGTTTCAGGCTTAATCCCCAGTAGGGGCTGGGCAGGATTGAGCTGATCCATGTATCTCTCTCTCTGTCTCTCTGTCTTTCTGTCTCTCTTAAAAACAATAAATAAAAACATATTTTTATAAAAGTCAATAGATTAAAAAAATATTTCATATAAAATATATACAAGGGTTGATATCCTATACAATAAAAGGCCAATATGCAAATAGAATAAATGGTGGAACAACCAAACAACTGAACAACTGGTCGTTATGATGTGCACTGACAACCAAGGGGTGTGTGTGGAACATGGTAGGCAGCAGCCACAGCAGGATGGTGGAGCAGGTGAGCAGGGATGCTGGTTGCTGTCAGTTGAGCAAGTCCGTGGTGGTTACTAAAAATTCTCTGCTCCCATGCACTGCAGTCCCCTTCCCCAGTGCTCCCAGCTGCTGCCAGCACTGGCCCCGCTGACACCCACTGCCAGTGCCAGAGTTGCTGTTCACACCTACTGTCAGTGCCCAGTGCTGACCCCAATCGCTCTGTGCCATCAGCAGATGTGAGCGATAGCTGCTGGCCCCAATCACCTCTGAGGGTTTTTCCACCTCCCCCTACTCCCAAGGGGAAATCTGGGAAGCAGATGCTGCTCTCACCCACTGACAGCTCTGGCTGCCAGCAGGTGAGAATAGGGCCAGCCATCAGTGTGTGGGAGTGGCGGCTGTGTGATGGGAGCAGGACAATGGGAGCAGGGCTGCTGGCAGACAGAGGATGGGGTGCCATGGTGGGAGGGGCCAGAAGGAAGTGCGGAGGATGAACTGAGACCCACCTTCAGTCTCACGACCCACAGTTCCATTCAAGGTGCATGAATTCGTACACTGGGCCCCTAGTATGTGTGTGTGTGTGTGTGTGTGTGTGTGTGTGTGTGTGTGTGTATGAAAATGTATATTATATTAACAATACTTTTTTATTGATATTTCTTAATTTTCTTCTTTGTGTCTTTATGCTTTTATATTTCCAAAATATACATTTGTTTACATATACATATACATGTACTGTGTATATATATATATTTTTTTTTAAATATGTCAGATATATTTGAGAAGTGGAACTGTTGGTAGTTTTTGTTTTGTCTTTTTAGATATTTTCTACAATAATGTATATATGCTACTTTTATACTAAACCATACATTACTTTTAAAAGGACAGGCTGACTTTAACAGGCTTTTCAATTTGTTTTATTGCTTTATGTTCTTTTATGTTATGTGGTTTGTGAAGCCATTGCTTAGAGATTTCCTGTGGCTTGTTAGTATAAGAAATCCATGGACACATTTATGAGGTCTCAATACAAGAAGTTGGAAGTCATTATGTGCTATTTAATTAGTAGTTTCTAAGATTCTCTCAACTACAACAACATACCTGTAAAATATAGGGGGGAAATATGTTTTAAAGTAGTTTCAGAATCTGTAAGTTCCTAATCCTGGTGATTTGAAATAAGTAAAAGAGCTGCTGGCCTGCCCATGATTTGCTTCTGACACCGATGAGCACCTGAGGGCCTGAGGTATGAAGGTGAGGAAATGTGCTCTTCCCCACTTGCACCCTTAAATCCGACTGCCAGCTCCCATATTCTCCATCACAGTGCAGTAACAGTCAGCCTTACACAACTACTCATTTATTTTTTAAAAAATTAGAATAAGCATACAACACAACGGATGATCATCCATTTCTATAGGAATCTGAAAACAGATTTCAGATTATCAGTGCTATGGCAGAATTTTCCTTTTTATTCAAAAAACATGAAGTCTTGCATCTTCTTTGCTTTGTTCCCAAGTTTATTGGCAAACCTGATATCACAGTTCTACTGTAATCTAAATGAAAACAGTTAAGGAGTAGTAAACGTCTGTGATGTTATCACATGCAAAGTCAGAAAAGTGCTCTGTTATTGTCAAGATCAATACTAGACATATCTATATCTATCTATCTATCTATCTATCTATCTATCTATCTATATTATTGATTCATTTACAGAGAGAAAGGGAGAGAGAGATTTAGAAATATCGATTAGCTGCCTCCTACATACCCCCTACCGGGGATGTGCCCGCAACTAAGGTACATGCCCTTGACTGGAATTGAACCTGGGACCTTTCAGTCCTCAGGCTGACGCTCTATCCACTGAACCAAACTGGTTTTGGCTAGACATATCTTTTTATAAAAGAGAATTCAATAGTAAATATAGTCCTTTAGTTGTAAAACATGCTTCAATTAGGATAAGCCAATAGATTAACCGTGTGTGTGTGTGGGGGGGGGGGGGAATAAAGGCTCTGATTAAAGGACAGAGGTCCTTTCATTGTAAAGTATTGCATAGGTGTCGCCATAACCAAAATATTTTGTTCTTGTTATATTCAGGAGCTATGCTCCACAGGTCACCATGCACACTGAATTTGTGAATACTGAGCTATTGTTCCAAGCAGAAATATAAACACAGACTTATAAGTTTTTGCAAACCCCTTATCATAGCAATTTTTCAACTGAATCACCAGTAGTGTTGTACATAATTCTCTTCCTGTATAACACTTTACAGGTATTAACAATTTTCTTCAGCCTCTTGATCCTCTTGATCTGCAGAACCTACCTCACCTGCAAGTTGCACTTTTTTTTTCTCTTTGTATTTATTTTTATTGATTGTTGAACATTTTTCATGCCATATCATCTTTCAAAACTTATGAACCAGCCAGCCCTTTTATGGAAGGACTTAATATTTTCCTAAATCTAATTAATATGATAGGATTCCTTTGGTTAACAGTGTTGTCCAAACATGCTTCTTTAAAAAATAAAAATCAGTGATTGTCTTGTGATTCCACACTTCAGCCACTTTCCATAGCTTGATCATACTTTATAGATGTTTCTTTAGCACTTCTCAGGGCCACTTCACATACAGATTGGTGAATTTCCTCTTTCTTTTCCCTAATGTACCTTATTGTTTTTATTAAACAATTATTTTATTTTGTTATTTTTTTCACACATAATCTCTACACTGTACTGTATGTTTATCACCCCAAGTCAAGTGTCTTTCCATCACTATTTATCCCTTCCATCACTATTTATCCCCAATCTCCTTCTCCCAAAAGTCCCCAATCTGTTGTCAATGTCTTTGAGTTCTTTCTCTCTCTCTCTTTTTATTTTTTATTTTTTGCTCAATCCTCTCACCCCCAGCCTCCCTCCCTCAACAACTGCCAGCCTTCTTTCTATGAGTCTATCTCTATTTTGCTTGGTAATTCATTTTGTTAATTAAATTCCATTAATGGGTAAAATCATACGGTACTTGTCTTTCTTTGAATGGCTTATTTCACTTAGCATAATGCTCTCTAGGTCCATCCATGTTGTTGATTCATTAGCATTAAATTTATAGCCAACAGTATTATATCATGCCAGGGCTGACCAGCAGACCCTGAGCCATGGATGAGTGGATTACTCCAACACAACTGTTTGCTGTGAAAGAGAGGGCTAAGGGACTGCCTGGCTAAAGGAACCAGACAGCCTCAATCTCCTGCCTTCTTAGGCTTTTATTGTAACAGCAGTTTGAGATAAAGTTTATCTTTTAGATACAATCAGTAGGAAAAGTAATCTTGGGGGGACACATCTATTTGTAGTGTCTTTTATCCAAGGACACCTAAATATTAGGCATAAGGATTCCATTAAGCCCCCGAGGGTCTGCACATTCACACATTTGTTCGGAAGGTCAGGGAATAATTAGGGGCACGGCCTTCGGCAATCCCCTAAATTGGAATTTTGATAAACAAGGCAGACTGCCTTCAGCACATTTCCCTTTTCTCCGAATGTCCTCCATATAAACTTCCCAACCAAATATAATGTGCTCCCCAACAACTCATGTCTGAACAAAGATTTTTTAACACACCTTTTCCCACAAGGCACATCAAAGTGTTCATGTGCTTAGAAACACTAGATAGCACCTCAGCACTATATTTGGGGGCCCTTGTAAAATGTGGAATAACCACACACACACACACACACACACACACAAAGACATTAAATAGAGCCCCAAGGAAAACTTCTTTCCAATGTAAGCACTCAGACCAGAAGGCAGAAAGAGATGCCTTGTCAATTTTGTTGGGAACATTTATTTAGGGCATCTAAAATTTTTTGCCACTCGGCACATATCTAACAAATGACTGTGATAGCACTTTAAGTATTGATTTTGAGGTTACAACACAGTCCCTTATTTTAGTGATTAGGGGACTTCACAAATATGGAATCTGAAAATAATGAAAATTCACTGACTGTATTAATGATAAAGATCCAATAGAAGAGATGCTTTCATTGAGCATGCTTAACTGGTTTTACTAGCAGTCTTCTTTCCGGGTGGAGGTTGGGATTTTATGCTTTTTTTAATTTTAATATATCTTATTGACTTTTTACAGAGAGGAAGAGAGTGATAGAGAGTTAGAAACATTGATGAGAGAGAAACATTGATCAGCTGCCTCCTGCACACTTTCTATTGGTGATGTGCCTGCAACCAAGGTACATGATCTTGACCACAATCAAACCCGGGACCTTCCAGTCTGCAGGCCAACGCTCTATCCACTGAGCCAAACCGTTTTCAGCAGAATTTCATTTTTTGACTTTCCTTATTACTACACTAGAGGCCCAGTGCACCATTCAACTTTCCACTTCTAAGATTTTGACTTTTCTAGATGCCTTGCATAAGTGGAATCATGTAGTCTTGGCCTTCTGTGACTGACATTTCATTTAGCATAATATCCTCCAGGTTTATACATATTTTTGCAAATGGTAGGATTGCCTTCTTTTTAAGAAACAATGTTTTACATTTTCTTTAGTCATTTGTCTGTCAGTGGATATTTGGGTTGGTTTTATATCTTGACACTGTGACTATGTTGCAGCAAACATGGGAGTACAGATATCTTTTCAGGATTCTGATTTCAATTCTTTTGGACATATGCTCAGAAGTGGAATTGCTGAGTCATATGGTAATTCTATTTTCAATTATTTGATAAACCTACATAGGTTAACTGCACCATTTTATATTCCCATCAATAGTATTCAAGGGTTCCAATTTCTCTCCATCTTTGCCAACACATTATCTATCTATCTATCTATCTATCTATTTATTTATTTATTTATTTATTTATTTATTTATTTATTTTATATATATATTATTGATTTTTTACAGAGAGGAAGAGAGAGGGAGAGTTAAAACATCGATGAGAGAGAATCATAGATCAGCTGCCTCTTGCACACCCTCTACTGGGGATGTGCCAGCAATCAAAGTACATGCCCTTGACTGGAATCGAACCTGGGACCTTTCAGTCCACAGACCGACGCTCTACCACTGAGCCAAACCAGTTTCGTCTCTTTTTATTTTACTTTATTTTTTTTCTGATAAGGCCCATCCTAAAAGGTGAGAGGTGTTATTGTGGTGGTTTTGATTTGCATTTCTCTGATAATTAGTGGTGTTGAGCATCTTTTTATATTAAGCAAATTATTTGTTTGTTTTTTTGCTATTAAATAGGAATTTCTTAGGTATTTTAGATATTATCTCCTTATCAGAAATAGGTATTACATATGTCTTCTGTTCCCCTGATTAACACCCCACCGCCCAGCACTCTCCTGAGGACAAATCTCCACCACCCCAGTGTTTGTGTCCATTGATTATGCTAATATGCATGCATACAAGTTCTTTGGTTGATCTCTAAAACCCTTCTTTCCCCTCCCCTTGTCTTTGGGTCTATTTTTGTTCATCAATTCATAGAGATCATTATATATGAATAAGGTCATGTGATATTTATCTTTCTCCAACTGGCTTATTTTGCTTAACATAATGCTCTCCAGTTCCATCCATCCTGTTGCAAATGGTAAGAGTTCCTTCTTTTTATAGCAGTGTATTGATAATATTCCATTGTGTAGATGCACCACTGTTTTTTAATCCACTCTTCCACTGATGGGCACTTAGGCTGTTTGCAAATATTAGCTATTGTAAATTGTGCTGCTATGAACATAGGGGTGCATATATCCTTTCTGATTGGTGTTTCTGGTTTCTTGAGATATAGTCCTAGCAGTGGGATTAGTGGGTTAAATGAGAGTTCCATTTGTAACTTTTTGAAGAAACTCCATACTTTCTTCCACAGTTGCTGCACCAGTCTGCATTCCCACCAGCAGTGAATGAGGGTTCTTTTTTCTCCACATCCTCATCAGCACTTGTTATTTGTTAGTTTGTTGATGATAGCCATTCTGACAGGTGTGAGATGGTACTGCATTGTTGTTTCTATTTGCATCTCTCAGATGATTAGTGACTTTGAGCATGTTTTCATATGTCTCTAGGCCTTCTGAATGTCCTCTTTCAAAAAGTGTTTATTTAGGTCCTTTGCCCATTTTTTGATTGGATTGTTTATCTTCCTTTTGTTAAGTTGAATGAGTTATCTTTAAATTTTGGAGATTAAACCCTTATCTGAAATAACATTGACAAATATGTTCTCCCATGCAGTAAGCTTTCTTGTTTTGCTTTGCAGAAGCTTTTTATTTTGATGTAGTTCCATTTGTTTATTTTCTCATTAGTTTCCATTGCCCTAGGAGCTTTATTGGTAAAGATATTGCTATGACATATTTCTGATATTTTTCTGCTTATAGAGTCTTCTAAGATTTTGATGCTTTCCCATCTTTTAAGTCCTTTATCTATTTTTAGTTTGTTTTTGTATATGGTGTAAGTTGGTGATATAGTTTCATTTTTTTGCATGTATCTGACCAAATTTCCCAGCACCATTTATTGAAGAGACTATCTTGACTCCACTGTATGCTCTTGCCTCCTTTGTCAAATATTACTTGAGCATTCTGGCTTGGGTTGATTTCTGGCAAACGTTGTTTTTTTTTCCATTTCATATAGTTCCACTTGTCTGTATTGCTTTTGTTGCTTGTGCTTTTGGTATTATTCAAAAATTACTGAAACCAGGGTCAATAAGCTTTTTCAATATGTCCTTTGAATTTTACATTTAATCTTTACTTAATTTTAAGTTGACTTTTGTGTATGGTATAAAACAAGGGTGCAATTTCATTTTTTTTTTTTTATGTATGAATATCCAGTTTTCCCAACATCATTTGTTGAAGTGACTATTCTTTTCTGTTTGTGTATTCTTGAAACCTGTCCACAACTGTGCCTGGGCTGGGGGAAGCCAGAGGAAACTTTGGTGGAGATTCTTAATGGTCCTGATGTGTAAGTCAGTTGTCTGACCAGTTATTGGGGAAAAAAACTAATTGAACCATGTAGTAGCTGCTTCCCTCTGAATTTTCTTTTCTTTTCTTTTCTTTTTTTTCTTTTTCTTTCTTTCTTTCTTTCTTTCTTTCTTTCTTTCTTTCTTTCTTTCTTTCTTTCTTTCTTTCCTTCCTTCCTTCCTTCCTTCCTTCCTTCCTTCCTTCCTTCCTTCCTTCCTTCCTTCCTTCCTTCTTTCTTTCTTTCTTTTTGTGAATCAATCACTCAAGAATATATTTCCACTGATCTTTTAGAGAGAGTGGAAGATAGAGGGAAAGACAGAGAGAAACATCAATGCCAAAAAAACCACATAAATTGGTTGCCTCCTTCACATGCCCTTACTGACCAGGACCCGGGCCAGGGAGGAGCCTGTAATCTCTGTAAATGCCCTTGACCTGAATTGAACCGGGGACCATTTGGTCTGCAGGCTGACACGAGTTTAGCCGCTGAGCCAAGCTGGCTAGGGCTGAAGTTGCTTTAGGACAGCGAGGCTGGAGCTGAACCCCTGCAGTTTTATCTGGTCAAGTGGATGATAAGAACTCTCAGAGCCAAAACGATCTCAATGTATTCTCAGGCTTTAAATCATTAAGAAGCCAAGCTCTTTGGCATTATACCTCTTGGGGGAAAAAATAAACCTCAGAATACAGAACCCTCTGCCTCCTCATGCATAAAGTTGCGTATGTGATTTCCTACAGCACATATTTTACTATTTTTTTAAAAATGATAACTTCATGGCAAAACACTACACATTAATAGAAGTAGATTATTTTTAAAATAAATCTTGAGAAATGATTATACTTTCTAAAAGAAAAGTGTCCAAATATAGTAGAATTCAACCATATCAACAGACATTTGATAAACATTTATATTTTTGTAAAAGTTGATTTTGTTCTTTTATACTTGACAACACTGCATTATGTATAAACCTATAGGCCTGTAGCATTGGCAGGCATCGCCATATTCACAAGAGTCCCAGAAAGACCACTGCAACATTTGGGTAAGTACAGAAATTTCCCCAACGCTCAGCTGATACACCACATGCAGCAGGGAAACGTGGAGTGAGCCTTGAGCCAGAAGTGCGCACCCCTCCTCAGGAGGGCGGTTAGATGGCGGGCCCAGCTGAAGTGACAATGGGAAGATACTATTGAAAGGGAGTGGTTTGCTTCGTGGTGTTCCATTATAATTGTCTGGAACATGACAAACGATCTAGTTAAAGGGAAGAGTAAGTACAAGTCAGATGCCTGTTCAAAAGCGGGACAGAAAATTTCTTGAAAATGCAATAGTCTTCACAGCAAACTTTTCCTTAGCTTTCGAAACTTGAAAGAGCAAACAGAATGAAATCTCATTATTAAGTTATTGACTGCTTCACAGGAGAAATATATTAGGTCCAAATAGGCATTTCTTACAACAGAGCTCATGGGAATTTTTAGAAATATGTGCATCCTTGATAAACACCATGAATTTTCCGTATGGGTAGAATGTATTAGTAAAATGTTTATTAGTTTCCCTAGTTTTTTCACAATCCTATGTGTGCATTTTAATGAACAACTGGATTACTTAAAGGTTGGAAACCTAAGCACACAAAAAATTGCTCTGGTGATTTGTTAATACAAAGGCCAGAACAAGGGTGGAGACTTTTTGACTTCAGTGGTTTTCCACTCTACCAGAGGGTCTCTCCAGTCAGTCTCAAGACTAGGTGGTCATCACAGGGGTGGCTTCTTTATCATATTTTTGAGATATTTTTCAGGATTTCCTAGAAGCTTTCATCAACATTCTATTTAGGTTGTTCTTGACAAATCTGAATATTGGGCATGTGCTCTAGTATTAGGATTGTGTGGTGTTTTTTTGTGTGTTTTTTTTAATTTTTCTGTGATTAACATGAATTATTCTTTTCACCTATAAAAATTTTATAACATGAATTATTCTTTTCACCTATAAAAATTTTATAAATTGTTATTAAAGTCTTCCAAGTGATACACCAGTTAATGGTATATTTGATCTCTTATCATCTCCTGATTTCCTAAAAATTAAAGTAGGTCAATAATATAGGCACAGAGATCAACAGATCATAGTAGTAGGATGTATCGCTTGTTTCACTTGCTTTCATATACAGAAACCTATCAACATTCTTCACTCTTCATGTATTTCAATAAAATTCACATGACCATCTCTTGTTTTATATATGTCTTCTTATCTTGTGCTCTTTACAAACAATAACAAAATACAATGATATCTATCATCTCTATCATTGTTAAAGAATTAAGAATCTTTCAAATTGCTTACATGGGCTCATTTCTGAATTCAATCTGGAAATTGCAACTTTCTTATCAATAGGTGTCATATTTGACTAACATTTGGAAAAACGTTACTTACTTAATGCTTATTAGAAGAAATTATTTTAAGTGTGTTAAGTTAGTTCAAGGAAAGACTAGATTTAAAGAAGTTAAATTTCTCTTGCATATGCTATCTTTTGTCCCTGTCAAAGTGAGCAAGATAGCATTGTTTTGTCATTCCTTAAGAAAGACAACCTTCAATATATATATTAGAAATCAGATCATTTACAATAGGGTGTTGTTTAACTGTCCATTATAAAGTTTGCTTTAGAGTTATGAATTTTTACGTTATAGTGACCCATCACTTTGAGTAGGCAACAAATGCAACTTTTCAATTAATTTAAATGTTTATTGTCTACAGCTTTCAGTTAAATATCACAAAAAAATAAACTTATGATATGCAAAATGGGTGTAGGTTGGACAAAAACAGTGCAGGTTATTTAAAATCTGATTGGACTCATATTGATTGTGAGACTGAGGCCCATTAAAGGAAAACAAGTAGATGTGACAAGAAAGAGCTAGCTATATGTTAGCACCTATTTCTTTGCTGATTTGTTTGAAAACTAGTTAAATGTTTGGGAAATGGCTAATGCAAAATCTCTGTCAGAGCAAATTTATTTAAATTAAACATATTGATTAAATGTATTATCCTTAGCATTTATGGAAGTGAACTTTTACCGTAAAGAGTGATTTCTGTGCAAACCTGACATCAGTGACTATTAGAAGATTGCTGTAATAAATGAGAACATAGAATTGTGCTGAAAATTGCAGTTCACCCTTAAAATAAGGTTAAAAAAGGGGGTTCTCTTTAAAAGTGACAAGTAATTGGAATGAACTTTGTATAGTTCATTAAACTTTTAATTTGGGTGGCTATTTTTAACCATGATACCTTAGCAACAAGTCACACTTCCATATTACGTTTTCTTCTTTGAAGTTTTATCACCATTACATCAATATTTAGAGTTAGCACCACTGATAATTCGGTAATAGTATTCTTTGAGAAACCATACAAAGCGGACAGCATTTTATTCTATCATTTTGCCACATAAATAAATTGTAGAGGTTGGATACATTCCAGTGCGTTTTTAAAGAAGCTAGATTCACGATGGAGGAATGGCAGAGATTCCAGCAGCTAAGACTGGAAGCTTTGTTTCTCATGGGTTAACTACATAAGTTGAATTTTATTTTAGGACCAACTTTACTGCTTTGAATATATATTTGGCATATTTAATACCTGTATATGTACAGAGTTTTTACCTTGAGTCTCACCATAATATAATTATGGGTATTAGATTGCTGAAAAAACTAGACAGTTAATACATCCATGAAGCTTTGTTTCTGGAAGAAGTAGGCAATAAATCATCATATAAACATGTAACACATACACGCCTATGTATGCATGCATATCAGAAAGTATTGAATACTGTGAAGAAAAAAAGGGATAGTATCTTTGCTAAGGTTATAAAGGCATATATGATGGTCATTATCTTGTATGGTGTTTAGTCATCTTTTAATAAAGCTAATTGGTAAGGGAATTTCTTCTGGCTGAGTATATACTCAGCACCAAATTCCTCCTGAGGCTGAGCATATGTAAACAAGATATATAAAAAAATTATTAAACAGTCTAAAGAACAAATAAAGGAATATATTTCGCTATTAAAGAATAATGAGTATCTTTTTTTTTCTGTTTAAGAAAGGTAAGCAGATAATCAGGCAGAGAAGAACATCTCAACAAAATTGCTTCTAAATAAGGCTGTATAATATATCTCCGAAGCAGCTGGGTTTTTTGTCCCTTCCCAATGTTAGATCCCAGGATAGACTTAGATCATTCAAGCACAGACAATGTTGGAGAATCAGAGCCCTCCCCCATAGACTACTGTCCTTGTAAATTGTAATTGGATTTTAACAAGTCTGAGTGTTTATTGTACTCAAAAACACAAAACAGGTTTTTGTATGCTGCTTTTATAATTTTGTTGCCTGGACAAGATCTACCCCTCGGATCACTCCTCCAGTTCACTATGATTTCTGCTTACTTTAGGATAACAGGCATGCTTGCAGTCACTTTAAAGTCACAAACAAAGTGCCAGTTCTATAAATAGAATGCCTCAGTCAAAAAATAAAACGAACTGTGAAACTGGCTTAATTTCAAATATCCTCCCTCCTGCCAGGCGAGCATGCTGCCAGACAAGCTTTCTGAGAACAATGCATCTGGCTGTCTCCTGGGCTTCTCTGCTTTCTTCCCTAGTTGCTATGTGCTGGGGGTTGGGAGAGTTTTGCTAACTTGCTAGCAGCATTATTAGTTCTGTTTTTCTTACAGACCTAGAGTAGCATCTCCTGTCACAGAATTCTGTTGACGTCTCTGGCTTGGAACTGGCCCAAAGAGCCTGCCCTTGGCCTTCCAGAGACATCCTCCTGAATATGAAAGGTTTAGTCTTGGCCACAAGCTCTAAGAACACATTTGTTTCAGAACAGAAACAGCTTATTTGCTCCAATGTCATCATTCAATCATGGGACTCCAACTACATTAAGTTAAATATTGCCGAGATTCGGATTTTTCTTTACCTTCTTAGATTAAAAAATAAATAAATAAATCAGTGCAAATCACTGTTTTTCAGAATCTTTTCTCATAGATCAGTTGACACCTCTAGTGCATCAAATTGGATAGATGTGGCGAAAAGAAGAGTTGATGGATGTTAGCCATTTAGACTACTATAATAATACCACTGACTGGTTGACTTATTAAAAAATGCACATCTCACAATTCTGGAGGCTGGGAAGTTCAAGAGCAAGATGCTCAGCCCTGGCCAAGTAGCTCAGTTGGCTAGAGTGTCATCCAGATATGCCAAAGTTTGTGGGTTCTATCCCTGGTGAGTGCACATATAAAAATCAACCAATGGATGCATAAACAAGCAGGACAACAAATTAATATCTCTATCTCTCCCTCTCTCTCAAATTAATAAATTTCAAATATATATATATTTAAAAAATAAGATCAAGATGCCTGAAGAAGCAGTATCTGGTCCAATTTGCTGGTTCATATAAGGGGGAAAATAAAACTTTTGGGGCTAGCTAACTGATTCTGTGCCAGTAACCTGCATTCTGATGCACACTCTTGCTTGCCAATAAACTTCATTCCAATCTGTGATGCCTGTCTTGCCTTGCAGAACCTATTTCCTGTAATACTCCTGTTTTATAGAGACCACAAACGATGAGCCATAGACAACTTGCCGAGGGGATTGGCAGCACAGGCGCCAGAAAGGCCTCTGAGTGTAATCTCACTTTCCCCATCCCAATTCACAGGGGGCTGCAAAGCCCTCAAAAGGGCTGGAAGCCTGATCCATATTTGGGGGACAAAGAAAATAAGGGTGTGAAGGGAAAGCTTCGTCCATACTTGTCACTCAGGATTTGGAGACTAACTCCCCTGAGTCACAGCACTAGTGCAGCTGAAATAAAGGCTACTTTTCTGAATATCCTCTGGTCAATTCTCCCGTGCTACCTGCCAGCTTATCTGCAACACTTAGACCACATTCTTTCTGCTGTGTCCTGACATGGTGGAAGGGACAAAGGCGGTCTCTGGATCATTCTTATAAAGGCACTAATTCTATGCTATGCATGAGGGCTCCACTCATATGACTTAAATCATCTCCCAAACTTACCTCCTTATACTATCTCATTAGGGGCCAGAACTGACACGTGAATTTTGGGGGAACACACATCATTCACTCAGTCCATTGCAGATGCCAATGGCTGCTCTTGGATCCTGAAAAACTGCTTGGGCTGCCTGACCATCTTTTTTCAGGTGGAGCAGTGGGATCAGTCAGGTAAGAACTCAGCTTTTTATACATTGAGTGGCCAGATTATTATGATCTCTGAAGGCATAATAATCTGGCCACTCATTGTATATCCTATATAATAAAAGGCTAATTTGCAAATTGTCCCCTCGACCAGGAGTTTGACCAGCAAGCAGTCTGGCCAACCACCCATGTCCCCTCCCCCTGCCCGGACTGGCTGGACCTCACCCATGCACGGATTCATGCAGCAGGCCTCTAATATATATTTACTTATATACACTGAGTGACCAGATTATTATGATGATCTTTTTGCTTTTAAGAATCCAGGGTTGCTACATACTTTTTATCTCATTTATTTTCAATTTGGAAGGGTCATTTTTCAATTGGCTTGCTTGTTTGTTTGTTTATTTATTTATTTTTACTAAGCTCTCATATTAAAAGCTAGGACTTACATTTTATTAACTCAACTATATGTTACGGCTCATGGAACTCATTAAAATGGAAACTTTAATGGGAATTTCATCTACAGTGTAAAAGAAATCTCTCCAAGGCAAGGGTTTAATATGAGTCAGGATAAGAATAATTCAGCTGACTCCTCACTAGAAAAAAAAAATTGACTATATATAACAAATGTATGTTGAGGCTTGATGATAAGAAATATAAGGATGTTAAAAGAAATTTTATAGGCTTTAGTATGTGTGTTTTGGCTAAAAATAAATAAATAGATTATGCATTAATGTCTCTCCTTCTTAGTTTCTTATGAAGTGTGATGCATACCTCAAAGGGATTCATCCACAAAAGAGAAAAAATGTGAAAGAATTTATTTTTTATCTTAATAGTTAAAAACCTCACTTTTGTTATTTTATCAATCATACTCAGCTTTTCCAAGTCACAGAATATTGATAACAGACCTCATCCTTACAAAAAAAATTAATAAATTCACAGTTCTTGTCAATAAAATCAAGCAATGGATAGAATACCTATCTGATGTCTCTAACATATGCTTAGCACATATTATACCTTCAATGATGCTAAATTATTCTAAATTAATAAGTTGCATATTGTACAATTATTTTATGCAAAATCCACTATGGAAATAAAAGTTATAAAATCCAAATTGTTTTCGTAGATTATTTAAATTTTAGTAGGTAGGATGAGAGAAAAAGACAACTACAATATTAGCAAGATGACATAAAGTGAACAACAGAAGACAGACCTACTAGATAATATGTCATAGACATTCAAAGAAGGAATATAGAAATTCATAATTTGAAGAGTAAAAATCAGAAGTTAAATAAAAGGCAAAACTGTGAGCTGCAAAAATGTGGAGTCAAAACAATCGTAGTAAATATAGCTAAAATGAATATACTGAGACTCAGCAATGAAGGAATGATTAGATGGCTAATTAATTCAATAAACATATGTTGAGCTGCTGGGTTTAAGATAAATAAGATTAACAAAGCCACTAGCTTTTAATTATTTGCATTTTAGAGAAAGAAACAAGTAAACAACTACTTATAATACATTTGGTACACTTAAAGAGGAATACTTTGAATGTAGGTACAGCGGGTCAGGTAAGGTTTTACGGGGGGCGAGGGATGAAAAAAGTGGATTTTCATACTGGGTGCTGAAAATGGGTATGGATTATCCTGTTGCAGTGAGGGCTGGTGCGTCTGAATGTACTTCTATGCCAGCACATCAGTGTCTTTATGAAGGCACTGGGGGCCTGTTTTGCAAATGTTCACGCAACTATTTTCTTATCCCTTTATTTGATGTTTGTAACAATATTGTGCCTTTTTGTTTCTCTGTTACACCCTTGGCTAGCATTATGAATGCTATCATGTTTATTGTCTCTTGCATTTGACACTACTTTGGGCTTTATGACTTGGTAAAATTCAGATTTCTTTGCAGGGAAGGAAAATGATAATGCAGTTTTGAAATACTCTACCTTCCAAATTACCTAAGAAAAAATAAGCAGGTGTAGCCAACTAAATAAATATTACATAGCTAACATTGTTAATTAAACTAAATGAAAAGCGGAGTCCATGATCCACAAAGTGAACAGGCAGGTAAAACTGTAACCAGACAAGCAGTGGGTCTGTGCTGCCTGCCACTCACCACTTGAGCCAGTGAAGCCGAGACTGGGTTGGGTCATACATGAGCGTTTATCCCAGTCCTGCCTGCAGCATGGGGAGAGCAGCAGGTCAGCCTCAGGAATCTGCTCTGCACCCGCCATAAGCCAGCTGCTTAAACAGTAAAAGCACAAAGGAAAAGCAGACAAAAGCCAGTTTACAGACATGCAAAAGGCCTTGCGGTCTTCAAAGGGCTGAGTGATGTACAAGGGCTGGGGTTACAGGGGAAATAGCCAGGGGAGTGCCAGGCGGGCGGTTCACAGGTGAGCAGGCTGGAGGGCTGCAGAGGCCTGCAGGTGTGCAAAGGGCTGGTGGTTCTGGTTTCTGCAGCAAAGCTGTTCATCTTCCCATGATAACGGGCAGCTCCCGATGTAGGGGGGAGGGCTGCATCTCCAGATGTGCTCCAGCCAGGGTAGAATCTGCCTTCTGTGATCAGAATAAAACAGTCGTGGTGCACAGAGCATGATTCACATTTCTTACAACACTAGCTGTTTCCCCAAGTTCTCTTGCTGCCCCCTTTCAAAACCACATGGAACCTAGACCCCACAAAGAAATAACCCAGCTTACTGGCAGTGCATGGGTGGTGGAGGAAGGAGAAAGAGGAGCCTCAACAATCCAAAGAGCACAGGAACACGGAGTTGCCAGTGGACATGCACTTGCAAATTGAGAGGCCCTCTTATCAGCCAGAAATTTAGGTAATATAATCAGTAAAGTAGGAAGAAGAAGCTTCTGCAAACATCAGTTTTTATTTTAACAGTTTTATTAAAATATAACTTACATCCCATAAAATGTTATCTTCTTTTAAGTATACAATTACATTTTTAGTAAATTTACAGGGTCATGTACCCATCACAACAAATGGATTTTTAGAATCTTTCTGAGGTCAGAAAGATTCCTGTATCTTTCTTAGATAACCCACATTCCCATCCCTAATTCAAGGCAATTTACTAGCCCACTTTCTATACTTTTTATGGACAATTCATATAAATGGAATCATAAAATACGTGGGGATTTTTTCTGAGCCTGAAATATTTTTTCATAGTATAATTTTGGGAACGTTAACATAAAAACATTCAAACCTGTAGAGAATTTTTGTGAGTTTACTTGAGCCAAACTGTTGACAATTGCCAGGAAGCGGAAGCAGAGTCTCAATGGATTGGACTAATGCCCCAGAGAATGGCAGTTCTTCACCTTGTTTTATAGATTATAATCAAAGAAGGAGACCTAAGTGGGTTACAGGAAATCCGTTGGTGATAGATTAGGAAGGCAGGAGAAAGCAAAGCAGAGAAACCTCTGGGATTGGATAAAAAATGGCAAATTGCACACATGCTTTTTTTACTTACCTGGTAGGTGGGTGCAGGACAGTTAACAGTCAACAATAAGCATGATAACAATAGCAATAAAGGTATCCATGGTCTATGTCCTGGTACCCAGACACATTTGGTAATGCCCTGAGGGGCCTGGAAAAAGGGAAGTTACACGTTACCCTGACATTTCACAAGGGTGTTATCTTAGGTGCAAAAAGACAATAGGCCCAGTTAAGATAAAGATTGACCTTGTCAGGGAAGACACTGGTCAATGTCTACATGACTACCCACCATAACTGTTTTTAGTTAAAGTTTTAATTTCAGACCATGTTTTGTGGTTACTTTAGGTCTTTGAGTTTGCAAAACCACCATGCAGGCCTTCCCTGATCTTGTCAGATTAGCATGTCGCCTTTTTTTCCCATCCACAATTCCACAGAAATAAAGCAACAATATTTCATTCTCTCACGTAGTTGCAGAAAACAAGAGAAAAAACAGGAGACATTTTAAGGAAAAGGAGTGACACTTTCTTTAAGGCGGACTCAGGGAATAACTTTCCAAATCTGAGTAAAGTAACATGCAGGAGGGCTTCTCTTTTATATCTTTCTGGGGTCTTTGTCCTACAAATATGGATTATGCTACTGGTCCTTTTCTTGGGCCTTGCAAGAAGGCCCCCAGGTGTAGGGGGTCTCCAGGCCCTATCTGATGGTCTGGCCTGATGCCACTGTTAATACACACACCCTCCGACCACCCTCCCCCCCCCCCCCCCCCCCCCCTCCGAGACAGTGCACTGTTCACAGTTTTATGGCCTCTGTAACCGGTTCTGCAAGACTAGTTTCTGGGAAAGAGGTAGTGACTTAATTATAGGTTATCAAGAATGTACACTGAGCTTGCTAGCATGGATTCAGATTGCTAGTCCCTCCCGCCCCCCAAATATCAGGATTACATTGGAATTAGCGTTTAGCCTCTTCAGTGTGACTCAAAAAATTCATTTTCTTGGGATATCACAAGAAGCCCACTTCTGTGAGCACCTGGTGGAGACTTGGAGATCTCCCCACTGATAATAGTTTACTAAGTAAAAAACAATTGAAGATTAAATTATAGTAAACATCAAGGCTCCATAGTTTAAACCCTATATAAATAAACCACATTCCATTACCAATTTTAAGCAAAAATATTAACTCCTGAAAGCTAAGAGCAATGTTTTCTTTTTAACACCACATCCAGGACCCGTTGTTTTGGCGTTTTTATTGTGTATGGGTATTGTATTTGATCTCATATCTTTTTCTGCATTTGCTGAGATTTTGTCCTTTATGGTAGTTATAAGGTTCTCTCTCCTCCCAACTGGTGGGCGGAGTTATGACATTACTGGCACCTGTCACAGAGACATCTCCGAGACATTGAGCCATCAATCAGCGCCTGCCAAAGTGTCCTGGAGCCCACCCCTTCCTGTTCTGCCCTGGGTCCAACCCTCTCCTGCTCCTCCCCTTAAAAAGACGCCCAGACCAGCCACATGCTTCTGATCCTCCGTGTCCAGGTGGCAGCCCAGCTGGGTCCATCGCCCCTCCCAACTCCTTCAATTCTGATTTCTCTACCTCCGTAATGAGTCCCGTTCATTACTGGGGAATAAACTTTACTTTAAAACTCCTTGGTGGTCAGTTTCCTGGGCCTCAAACCTTACAGTAGTCACATATGGATGACATTAATTGACTTCGGGGTGTTCAACCATGTGTTCTTGGGATAAATTCAAAACAGTCTCATTCTGTGTAATCATTGAAATGTGAAAATTAAACTGGAACCTTGGGCAGGAAGCAAATGTGCTTTCGAGGGATCTTGTCCTGGTGGGTTCTAAGACTGAAGCCACAGCCAAAGGTGGGATGGGAAGGGGTGGACATTTCCTGGGGCACACGCACAGACTCCCACGTGAGGAGGGGAGAGAGACCCACTAGTGCATCCCTCTTTTCTGAGTGTTATAAAGGCTGCCGTTGTTTGTGTCCTGATATCCCCTCTGATTGGTCAATACAGAGGCTTCAGAGCTCAAACCCCACATGGGGTTCCCCTCTTTGCCTCCCTTTTGTTTTTCTGTTCCCTGTGGCCTTCCTCTTCATTCTGTGAATGTATGCCTTCTGGCAGCTCTCAGCTCTGCAGTCCCACAGTTCTCCCCCGCGGACCCTCTGATTCCCCAAACTCCCTAAACCTGCCTTTTGTTTCACCCCTAGAAACTCCTTTCATTGTTTTTATATTAGGTTTAATAATATATGCTTGCTGTAGTAAATTTGAACTCACTTTATACATGATAAGAATTTACATGTTATACCTTTATTTATTTTTTTTAATATATTTTATTGATTTTTCACAGAGAGGAAGAGAGAGGGATAGAGAGTTAGAAACATCGATGAGAGAGAGTCATCGATTAGCTGCCTCTTGCACACCCCCTATTGGGGATATGCCCGCAACCAAGGTACATGCCCTTGACCGGAATCGAACCCGGGACCCTTCAGTCCCCAAGCCGACGCTCTATCCATTGAGCCAAACCGGTCCCGGCTCTACATGTTATACCTTTAAGTAAAAGGTATTCTCTAAGTAAATATATTAAATTTATTCAGTGGCTTTGCTTTTTACCCCTGGGACACAATTGCAAATCTTCAGATGTATTTATATCCCTGTGTGTATACAAGGGGATAATAGAACTACCAGACTGGCTTAGAGAAACAAAGACTTACTCTTAATGGGAGAAGAGTGTTAAACAGATAAAAATCTTGGCTCTGTCTACAGGGGATTAAGAGAGGGAGCAGCTGTTTGTTAGAAGACCAGCAGAGTATAAAAATGTAGCTAGTCTCTGAAAAGAAATGCATCTTCATTTTGAAAGGAGTTTTGGGGATAAAATAGGCTGGTTTAGGGAGTTTTAGGCATGAGGAGGGTCCATGGGAGAGGGATACATAGATGGAGACTTGAAGATGCCAGGGAGCTTATCTTACTTGTACAGAGGACAGAGAAATGTCACAGGCAGTTGGAAATGTTTCTGGCCTACGCCATTAAAACAGCCATTAAACCAAGGACAGAGATATCTCTGGCCAGAGTAGCTGCGAGAGCTGTAAGATAAGGCTTTCTCTGTCAGCACAACTGGGAGAAAAACCATAAGAGAAATCAAACGTGACTCCAACAGCAAGATAAGCAGGAGGCGGGGGTTAGGGGGCATCAGGTGGGCTTTGAGCTTTGAAACTAATACCTTGTAGCAGAATGACCAATGAGGAAAACAGGAGGAGGGGAAGGGGGGGGGGCCCTAAATTAATAAAAGATCCAATAAGAAAAGGTCAGATTCAAACAAAGAACTGTTGCATATATAAATTACAGACAAAGGGACACAAGGAAGGAATTTAATTTTCCTACTAGAGGCCTGGTGCACAAAATTTGTGCACAGGAACCATCCCTAGGCCTGGCCTGCTATCAGGGCCATTTCCTCCAGCTGCCAGGAGCCGGCCCTGCCACCCGCTGCTACCCCACCCCCAGTTTCCCTGTTGGCCATCGGGCAATGGGAGCCTGTCCTCTGGGGGTAAGGACCAAGAGGTTCGCTGTTCCCACTGCTTGCTGGCCCTGCCCCCCTACCCCCCACTGATTGCCTTGTCAATTTGCATATTAACCTTTTATTATATAGGATTAGAGAGAGAGCAGGCTTTTCCCATGGCAGGGGTGGGGGGAACCCTGCCCAAATGGAGTTTGTATCTGCTTCCAATAAACGTTTACATTTTTTTTTAATTTTATTAAAAAAGGCTTTTTGTCCATGAGTTTATTCTTTAAACTTTGTGAGGATAAGAATCCATGGGAAGAAAAGTCTGCACCCCAAGCCTCACATTTCTATTTGAAGGTTTGTTAAGACATTTGAGAAGCATCTGAGTGAAGTATTGGGAAGAATATATATCATGAGGATTCAAAGTTACCATTTATCCTGGTGGGACTCAATGACAGCTTCAGTGAGCCATACATGATCTGAAGAAAATGAACATGCATAATGTGCCATTATGTGTGATTTGGGGGAGAGAAGTTGTTGAGCATGCGAAGAAGAAAGGGCGGGTTTGTTCTGATTTTTACATGGGGTGAAGAAGTCAGTGCTGAGGAAGGAGACCCAAAATCTGAGGAGAGTCTCCACTTCCTCTCTGGAACAGACAAGGCTGGTCCTCATCCCAAAGAACCTACAAAATCATCTGCTATATCTTTGGGTTGTTTTCCTATGTTATCTTTTTGGGGTTTTGTAACAGGACAAACAATGGGTCTGGCTGTCATGACTTGAGTCAATTAGGTGGAGACAGGGTTGAATCATATGGGAGTGTTTATTCCAGTACTGCGGGCAGTATGGGAGAGTAGCAAATTGTCCACACAAATCTGCCCTCCACCCCACCTCAAACTGGCAGTTTATATGGGTAGACTACAAAGGATGGCATGGGGAAATAGCCAAAGGGGATGCCAAATGAACAGTTGACAGGCAAGCAGGCTGGAGATTTTCAAAGGCTGGCGGGAATACAATGGCCCTTCAAAGGGCTGGTGACTCTGGTTTCTGCAGCAAGCTTGTTCATCTTTCCCTGATAATAGGCCTCTCCCCATGGGGAGGGGCTCCATTTCCAGGTGACCCCTTAGGTCCTGAGAGCAGTTGCCAGCCAGGTTCTAACCTGTGCCTCCTTTAATCAGAACAAAACAATCACCGTTAACAGAGCATGGTTCATATTTCTTACAATGCTAGCTGATTCCCCAGCATTGTTTCTGCCGCTATCAGCTTCATGGTTTTACGAAGGGTATAAGGTGTGTGTCTAGATTAATTTGATATGTGTGGATGTTCGATGGTTCTGGCAACGTTTGTTGAAAAGGCTTGTCTTCTCTCCATTGTATTGCTTTTGCTCCTTTGTCCAAGATCACTTATTTGGGTGTACTTCAGACTCTCTGTTCTGTTTCATTGATCTAGTTGTCTGTCCTTTTATTAATAACACAGTCTTCATGACTAATATTCCTTTAATTAGCCATTCATGTCCATTTAAAAAGTAGTGATAACCTTTCTTCTATTTCTGACATTAGTAATTTGTCACTTCTCTCCTTTTTTTCTCTCTTCTTGCTTAGCCTTGCTAGAGGCTGATCAATTTTAATAATTTGTTCAAACACCACCTTTCATTTTCATTGATTTTCTATATTATTTTTCTGTTTTCCATTTTCTCACTTTCTTCTGCTTCTTTTAGACTTAAATTGCTTTTCTTTCTCATTTCCTAAAGTGAAATCTTTTTAAATCCACCCTTCATTTCTAATATATTCATTAAATGCTATAGCTGCATCTCAAAATTTTGCTAACTTGTATTTTAATTTGTTTTAAAATAATTTAAGTTTACCTTGAAATTCAATGTTAGATTTGTATGTTATTTAGAAGTACTTTGTTTCATCTCAAAATATTTTGGAATTTTAAGCTATTTTTTTTATAGATTTTTAATTTAACTTCATTATTCTCTGAGAATACATTTTTGTATAACTTATTTACTTTTAATTTTCTTAAGGGTTAGGATGGCCCAGAATGTTGTCTATATTGGTGACTGTTCCTTCTGATCTGAAAATTATGTTTATTTTACTGTTGGATGAAGTATTCTATAATTGTTAATTGGGCCAACCTCATTGGTAGTGATGTTTAGGTAAAATCTTATAGAATTGAAATATAATAATCTTATAGAATTGAAATATAATAGATAATTGCAGTTTTATAATTGGAAAATTTAACATGCTTTTTTGATAAATTGATGGTTAATCAGGCAGGAGAAAAATCAGTAAGATATTTGTGAAAAGCAAGGAGGTTAGAAGGGCTGGAGGAGAGTGAACATGAGGAGGAAATGTGTTCAATACCAGGAGGAAGGGCAGACCATATGGGTCTGAAATGCGATGTAAAGGAAGGATTAATTTGAAGGAATGGTGATGAGCTCATTTTTCATAGATGATATCTTCAGACTGAATATGAGTTTCAAATGAAGATGTCAAATAGACATCTGGGATATTAGCAACTACATTACACAGCCTCTAAGAAATCCAATGCCTCTATGAAATACTATTAAATAGTTATCCATGACTGCAATGATCATATCCTCGTACTAGTGGGAAATGCATTATGAATGCCTTCCAGAATTAAGGCCCACTTGTGATTTGTTCATCAGTTGAAAATAGGGCAAATCAACATGATTTTGTCTTATCTCTACTTCAGCTGTTAAGGTATAATAGATACAGAAGATGTGGGAGTTAATTCTTTTTTTCTTTCTCTTCTTTTCTCTTTTTGTGAGAGTTATTCTTAACAAGGTTAAATGTTGGAATACTAGGTTATGAAGGTTGTGCTTATATATGATAGAGTAATGCTAATTGTAGACAATAGGTTTTAAAATAGTTTGAGGATGAATATAAAGGTTTGAGGAATGTAAATATATGATATAGTCAATAAAGGACAAAACTTAATATTGTTGGTAAGTTATTTGTTAGCATATTAGAGGAAGATGGGAAGTATTGATAAAAGAATATGATGCATGTATGAGTATATTGACAACTTATTGGATATGCTAGTGATGAAAAGGTGGGCTATGACCATAGATGTGAGTGGCTAATACAAGGTGAAAGACAAAACCATTGGGGGGAAAATTTTCAAAAAATTAAATTTTAATATATGGGAAGGATGATCAAAGTGGATAATAAATTACCAAGGATGAAGATAACAGTAGTGTTGGAGAGATTGAGAGTGACCCATAGAATAAAACGGAGTGTCCAGGAAGGATTGGAAGGCCAGAACAGAGTGAAGTAGCATCTGGTATAAATGGATAAAGTGCACATCAAACCTCAAGAATTGTAAGGAGGAAAAAGGGAAATGTTGTGGAACTAGGAATGAGGGATAAGAAGGTAATCTGCCCCATCTTCAGGCCAAATGAGAAAGATATTTAAAAAAGAACTTAATCAAGTTTATTAGTGGCAGAGCTAGACTCACACTCATATCTTCCTTCTGGATAGTGTGTACTTTTTTCACTCTTCCTTGGCAACGCAAACAAATAAAGAAGACTCATGGCTCAAACCTACCATGAACGAGACTGAAAAGTATCATGTCAAGTGGGACCGAGAAAATGAAATGGGGTTTCTAGTATCTCACCAATCTGCCACAGATAGACATAGTCTGTTTACAATCCTATGAAATAAAGTACTTCTGGGAAAGGAGGGTGTGAAAAGGAAATGATGAAACTACATACAGATTTGTTGAGGAAAAAGTAAGGAGAAGTATCTAAATATATGTGTGAGCCAGACAGGAAACTGTCAGATGAGTTAAACAATAAAAGCAGCAACTCATATGTCAAGAAATCTTAAATAACTTCAGTTGTTCAAAAGATTGAGTTACATTATTAGTGCAGAAATAGGAAAACATCACAGAAAACTTTTTAAAAAATATATATTTTATTGATTTTTTACAGAGAGGAAGGGAGAGAGATAGAAAGCTAGAAATGTCAATGAGAGAGTAACATCAACCAGCTGCCTCTTATACACCCCCTACCAGGGATGTGCCCGCAACCAAGGTACATGCCCTTGACCGGAATCGAACCCAGGACCTTTCAGTCTGCAGACTGATGCTCTACCACTGAGCCAAACTGGCTTCAGCACAGAAAACTTTTAAAGCAATAGAATATGCCATTATAGAATATGTCAACATACAAAATTTTAAGAAGAATATATCTAGAACAAGGATTTATAAGTTTCCCTATACACAAGATTATTGTAGAAACTTATTTTTCGGGAATTTGAAAATACTTAGAAATTCAGGAGCTATTGAGAAATCCTAAAATGGATCTGAAATAAGGAAGCTGAAAAGGAAAGCATTGTGAAGTAAATTATCTGCTTAAGTAAAGACTTAGCAGTGTAGCAGCCTCTAAACACCCTCCCCTGTGGAACAGGAAAAACAACTGGGAAAAGTGTCATATATATAGTTTCAATGTTAGCTTTAGCTTTAATGTTCTGGGGGGGTCTCTTAGAAGTTAGGCAATAAAATATTAATGGTAACAGCAAATAGAATTTATCTTAAATATCATTTATATAGGAAGGTTTAACTTTGTGAAATCAGTCTAAATTAGTCATTCTGATTATCTCTTGCACATTTAACTAATACTAAAAATATTTGGAATATTCTTTTTAAAAGTATATATATATTATTAATTTTTTACAGAGAGGTGGGGGTAAGGGGAAGAGATCAACCAAAAGGCTTATATGCATGCATACCAATGGGTACAGACAACAGGGGTTGTTAAGGGCATGAATGGGGGGTTGGGGAGTAATGGGGGAATAAGAACACATATGTAATACCTTAATCAATAAAGAAATTAAAATAAATATCAACCCAGGTTAAAAAAAAAAAAAAATCCCCATGGCCCCAAAGAAGATTAACTGCTGGCGCCAGCTAGCCTGGGTGGTTGGTCATAATTTCCCTTCTCCTTTACCTCAGTCAGAGGGGCTGCAAAACCTTAAAAAGGTCAAGAAGCCTGGTCCATATTGGGTGACAAGGAAACCAAGGGGATAAATGGGAGAGACCCTCCACATTCGGTGCAAATAAATGTTTTTTCCTGAATCTTCCAAGTCCCCGTTGTGTGTTTTCCAGTTGCCTGGTAATTTCTGCAACAAACACATCATATAATTTAGTTTAAAAAATACTGGAGGATCCTAACCTTTTTGGTTTCTTTTTCCCCAAATGTTACAATTCATAGTAAAGTTGCAAGAATAGCAGTGAACACCCATTTATCCTTCAAATAGATTTAGAAATTGTTTACATTTTAGCAGGTATGTGTAATGCAATATATATTTTGAAAATATTCTCAAACCTTTTGAAAGTAAGTTGGAGGCAATCTTGCCCTAAATATTGCAATGTGCTTCTCCTAATCAGAATATTCATCTTTCTAACTATATAACTATATATCTTGCACATAGCAATTATCTTATCTAGGGAAAAATAATGATACTTTCAAAACATGATTTGCCATACAAGCCATACTTAAATCTCACCTTTGTAAATAGAAAAGTATTTCATGTCTTTCTATTCTATGCATGATTCAATTATGTTTCATTCATTGCATTTGGATGCTTCATCTCTTCAAACTCTTTTTTTTAATACGTTTTTTTAAACTATTTATTTATTTGTTTGTTTGTTTGTTTGTTTGTTTGTTTTTACATATTTTATTGATTTTTTTTTGCCCCCCTCCCTACCTCCCACACATCCCCTCCCTCCCCAGAGTTTTATGTCCATTGGTTGTACTTATGTGCATGTATACAAGTCCTTCGGTTGATCTATTATCTCCCCCAGATCCTCCTCCCCTCCCCGCTGAAATTTGACAATCTGCTTGTTGCTTTACTGTCTCTATATCTATCTTTTGGTTCATCAGTTTATAATGATCTTTATTATCCACAAATTAGTGAGGTCATGTGGTGTTTCTCTTTCATTGATTGGCTTATTTCACTCAGCATGATGTTCTCCAATTCCATCCAGGTTGCTGCAAATGATGAGAATTCCTTCTTTTTTATGGCAGCATAGTATTCCATTGTGTAGATGTACCAAAGTTTTTTGATCCAATCATCTGCTGACGGGCACCTAGGCTGTTTCCAAATTCTGGCTATTGTAGATTGTGCTGCTATGAACATAGGGGTGCATATATCCTTTCTGATTGTGTTTCTAGTTTCTTGGGATATATTCCTAGGAGTGGGATTACTGGATCAAATGGGAGTTCTATTTTCAGTTTTTTGAGGAAATTCCACACTGTTCTCCACAGTGGTTGCACCAGTCTGCATTCCCACCAGCAGTGCACGAGGGTTCCTTTTTCTCCGCAGCCTCACCAACACTTGTCGTTAAATGGTGCTGGGAAAATTGGGCAGACACATACAAAAGAATGAAACTAGATCACCAACTTACACCATACACAAAAATAAACTCAAAATGGATGCAGGACTTAAACATCAGACGGGAAACCATAAAAATACTAGAAGCAGCCACAGGCAGCAAAATCTCAGACGTATGCCAAAAGAACTTCTTCACTGATATTGTCCCTAGGGCAATGGAAGCTAAAGAGAAAATAAACAAATGGGACTATATCAAAATAAAAAGCTTTTTTACAGCAAAAGAAACCATCAACAAAACAACAAGAAAGCCCAAGGTGTGGGAGAACATATTTGCAAATAACACCACTGATAAAGGTTTAATCTCCAACATCTACAGACAGCTGATACAACTAAATAAAAGGAAGGTGAATGATCCAATTAAAAAATGGGCAATGGACCTAAATAGAATATTTTCAAAAGAAGACAGAAGGAAGGCCAAAAGGCACATGAAAACATCTTCAAACTCTTTGATAAAGACCAGCCCTTACGCCTTATTTTTATTGGCTGAATTTAACAAGAAGGCCTTATCGTATTCCAAAGGCAGCCCTTCATTTTTCTTTTATTCTTAAATTTTTCTTTTTTTATTGTTAATCTGATGATATTTTTTCCATTGATTTTTAGAAATAATGGAAGAGAGAGGAAAACACAGAGAGAAACATGGTTGTGAGAGAAGCATATTGATTGGTTGCCTCCTGCACTCACCCTGACCATGGCCTGGGCCAGGTAAAAGCCTGTAACTGAGGCATGTACCCTTGACTGGAACCCAACCTGGGACTCTTTCGTCTGCAGGCCAGTGCTCTATCCTCTGAGACATTCTGGCTAGGGCCTTATGCCTTATTTTTAAAACAGTTTTAGATTTCAAAAGAAATTTGAAGAAAATATAGAGTTTGAGTTCTCATATATCTGAACTTCATTTTCTCTATTTAGACATTTATATAAGTACTAGAAGCTTCGTGCACAGATTTGTGCACTGGTGTGATCCCTTGGCTTGGCCTGTGAACATCTGAGGGGTCCTGGATTGCAAGAGGGAGTTGGAGGCCAGGCTGAGGGACCCCACTGGTGCATGACTAGGGCCAGGGAGGATTCGCATGAGTGTTCTAGAGTCCATCTCAACAAGCCACAATCAGGGCTGATAGGGGAACTGCAGGGTGTTGGCTGGCTGGGGAAGGACTGCAGGAGGGCTCCAGGGCATTTCTGGACCATCTTGTCCAATACCAATCAGGGCCAGCCAGCCAGACAGGGAGTGTGGGAAGTTGGCTGGCCAGAGAGGGACCATGGGAGGGCTTCAGGGCATGTCCACTCTTTCTTGCCCAGTCCTGATTGGCCAGACCCCAGCAGCAAGCTAACCTACTGGTGGGAGCATCTGCTCCCTGATGGTCAGTGCACATCATAATGACTGGTCAAATGGTAGAACAAATGGTCAGATACTTAGCCTATTAGGCTTTTATTATATAGGAAGGTGCATTTGTTACAAATGATGGATTGATATTGATATATTCTTAACTAAAGTCCATGTTTATTCAGATGTGCATTTTTTTTTTTTTTAACCTACCCTTTTTCTGTTCCAGAATCCCAACTAGGATACATTTAGTTATCATATTTTCATGGGCTCCTCTTAGCTGTGAAAGCTTCACAGCCTTTCCTTTTTCTGATAACTTGAATAATTTTTAGGATTATTGGTTAGATGGTGATAGAATTTTCCTTGGTTGCAAATTGTCTGATGATTTGTATTGTTTTTTTGTTGCTATATCCTCAAACTCAGATTCTTGTCTCAGCTGTGTTCAATCTACTAATTCCATCAAAGGGTTTCTTCAAAATTCTTAATTTCTGTTTAGTTCTTTCTTAAGATTTCATGTTCTCTGCTATACTTCCCATGTATTCTTGTACGTTGTGTACTTTATCCATTAGACCCTTTAGCAATTGCTTTAAATTCTGGTCTGATATTTCCAATTCCACTGCTGTATTAGATTCTGGTTCTGATGCTTGATCTATGTCTTCAAATTGTGTGGATTTCTCCCCTTTTATTAGACCTTGTAATGCTTCTTAACAGCCAGGCATGATTTACTGTGTGGAAAGAACTGCTGTAAACATGCCTGTGCTATTGCGGTGTTGTTTGTGGGGGAAGGGACACATTCTATGATTTGGTTTTTCTGTTTTAGTGAGCCTATGCCTCTAGATGGCGAACTTCACAAGATTTTATGTTTATTTCTCTCCTTTTAGTTAAGACAGGATGCTGATAGGGGCTGGAGTTGGGTATTTCCCTTCCTCCTGGCCAGTTAGGTTCTGAGAAGATCCCAGCAGGCAAGGCTCTCCTTAGCTAGTTTCTCCTGAGGGCAGGTCTTGTTAAAAACAGAGTGCTCTGTCCTAGCCAGTTTGGCTAAGTGGATAGAGCATCAGCCTGCGGAATGAAGGGTCTCAGGTTCGATTCAGGTCAAGGGCACGTGCCTGGGTTACGTGCTTGATCCCCAGTATGGGATGTTCAAGAGGCAGCCAATCAATGAGTCTCTCTCATCATTGATGTTTCTATCTCTCCCTCTCCCTTCCTCTCTGAAATCAATAAAAATAGAACAGAGTGCTCTGGTGTGTTTCATTGCTGTTCTCCCTTCCCCTACCCCCATGACCCGATGCATTAGGAAATTTCCTCTGATATTTATTCTAAGAACCTGATTGAGCTTCTGGAGAGAAATCTCACAAAATTATGGGGCCCAGTGTAACTGGATTCCACTGGACTGTTTAATTCTCAGAGTTGTCCTCAAGGAGCTTCCAGCAGTTCATCAACCCAGTTCATTTTATGGTTTTCCCACCTGACTCTGGCTCTGGCGGCAGCTTCAGGTTAGGGTTTTGTGCTCCATAAGTGATGATTCCTTGGGTTCTCCTCTCAATAAGATTGGGCACAATGACTTGCCTTTTATCCTCCTTTTTCTTACAGCTCCAAGGAAGTTGTTGACTCTTTATTCTGGTCAGCTTTTACTTGTTGTTAAGATAAAATAGTGACTTCCTTACCTGTGGGTGAGGAAACACATTAATTAATTTTTAAGGACTTTCTATTGAGCATGTCTTCACATGGGAACAGGATGATTGAAAAGCATAATGGCCCTATAGCCCTATGTCTAGCCATCCCAGTCTCTCATCTTAGTACATGTGACCCAGTCTAAGCTTCCCTCTCCCACTCTAATAGTGGATGGCAAAACTCAAATTATAACTAAACTTTCAATATTTTTTTTCAGATCTCTTTTACCTAAATGCTTCTTATATGGTGATCTCTTCTTTTTTTCCATGTATAAAAATGCACTTTAAATGAATTTCGGGTCGTGGAGGATGGCTGCTGTCATTAGCGTCGTTTCTTCTAGTCTCTCGGCTTCTCTATCGCTCTCTCTCGCTATATCTCTCTCTCTCCTCTCACCCTCTCCTTCTTCCTTCCTTCCTTCCTTCCTTCCTTCCTTCCTTCCTTCCTTCCTTCCTTCCTCTTCTTTCTTTCTTTCTTCCTTTCTTTCTTTCTTTCTTTCTTTCTTTCTTTCTTTCTTTCTTTCTTTCTTTCTTTCTTTTTCTTTCTTTCTTTCATTCTTTCTTTCATTATTATTATTATTATTATTATTATTATTATTATATTATTATTATTATTATTATTATTATTATTATTATTGGTGTTTATTGTAAACTTGGAGGTTTTGTACATTAAAATAGTCAAAAACTGGGGATTTTGTTTTTTATTGTTTTCCTGAGTAAAAAGATTGGATAATTAAAAACCTGGGGTTCTTTTAAACTCTTAGTTGTCCCATGCCCTTGGATGATCAGAGGTTTTGTAACTGATTTGAGCTTTCCGATAGGATTATTTCAGGAAGTACTGACTACACACTCGCAGGAGCTATTTGACACCCCGCTGGTGGAGATATTGTAGAAGAACCTGGAAAATCTGATGAGAATTAGAGAACTTGTGTTCTAAGGTCTCTTCCTGATCTAAATTTATACATTGATTTTTGCTTATTGTAGTCATGAATGTCACTGGAATCAACCTGTACATTAATGTAATCTTACACAAATCACTTGAGGTATGGTCAGGCAAAATATTGGCCCTTGCAATGAAATGATTGACAATATCACTTAAGCCAAATAAATAAACTCATTTTGGACATTTTAACTAATATTTATTGGCAAATCTGACTTCCTGATTTAAATTTATAACATATGTTGTTGATACAGTTATAGTTGTTGTGGAATAAGAAAATTGATGGAAACTTTACTTGTGCAGGCACCTAACTTTCTACAAAGAGAGCAGAGCTAGAAAATGAAAGGAAAGGTAAGCTGACTTCTAAACAGTTGACTTACGGCCCTAGCCAATTTGGCTCAGTGGATAGAATGTCAGCCTGTGGACTGAACAGTCCTAGGTTCAATTCTGGCCAAGGGCACATGCCCAGGTTGTGGGCTTGATTCCCAGTGAGGGGTGTGCAGGAGGCTGCTAATCAGTGATTCTCTCTCATCATTGATGTTTCTATCTTTCCCTCTCTCTTCCTTTCTGAAATAAATAAAAGAAATATATTTACTAGTAAACAGTTGACTTGGTTTTGTGAATGTGGGAGTGAAATATTACTGTGGAGGATGGAACATCAGAGTGATACAAACGAAACTGTCAAAGATTTGTGTCTGGTCTGAGGTAACATATAACTTTTGTGTATAAAATTGATGTAAAGGAGTTAGCTCTCTGAAAGCATTAGCACTCCAAAGTAGCAAAATTGGAAAGAACTTCAGAAAGCCGGTGAAGGGCTTTGAAAAGAAGTTGCTTTGAACTGTGTGCACTTTTTTAAATGAAGCAATTCAGTTCGCAATTCCCCATCATTTGCTCATGTGATTTTCAGGGCAGTTAGTAAATAGGTTCAATATTGATGGCAAATTGAATTTTCAAAAAACATTCAAGAAGCATTTATTTTAAGTAAATAAAACAGATTCAATTTTTATGAAATAAAGCCCTAGAAAAAGGCATCATATTAGCTTTAATAATATCAGAGTCAGTGGTTATTCATACTCTTTTGTTCACTTTCTTACTCTGCCAGGTCATTTTCAATTAATTTAGTTTGAAGTGAAGTTTATAAAACATGGTGATGTTGTTTAAGTCTCTTCCAGTTACTCATGACTAGAATATGCATTAGTGGGTAAATCTTTCTCACGCAACTTATCTATTACTTTGGAAATAAATAATGCATTGTTAACCTTTGCCGTGGATTCCATGACATGATTGAGACAACTCTCTTTGTTGCTGCTGTGAACTTTACTGATTCTCTATATTTAATGTTTAGAAACATACATTTGACATTCCTTAATATAAGATGGATTAGTAGCCCCAGAATATTATGCCATTCATTTTTAAAGTACAAAATAACAATTTAGCTAGGAGTGTATTCAGTAGTCTCTCTCCCCACCACCACTCCCATTTTGATTTATAGTAAACAGAAAGATCAGGAGAAAGCTGGTGTATGAATTAGCAGTGATACAGTTAAACAATAAATACCAATATCATAGATTTTCACATGATTGAATAAAGCTCTTAGGATGCACACAGTGGAAGAAGAGAAAGTTTGTTTTTAATTTTCCCAAGGATATGTTTTTATTAATTTCAGAGAAAGAGAAAAGGAAGTTTTATGCAAATGAACATTACAATAGACCATGTGGTAAAAATATAATCAATTCTAAAAATAAATTTAGAATTTTGCTTGGCTATTTTTGAGATCAGTGCTTTAGAAAATGTGCATCATTCACTTTTGCTTTTATACTATAGTGTTAAAAGAAAAAGTTACAGAAAGTATGTTAAATATAACTGGTGATTTCTTTTCTATGGTTTACTAGGGTTCTTAGGCTTCGTTGACTAATTTTCTCATTTAATAAGCATATGTCTTTGTTTTACTGTCTAATTACATCTGATATCTTTATATCTGAAACAGGACAATGAAGTGGATGTCCCTTTATGAATTATTCAAGACTTATTTTTATGTATTTTTTCAGTTCATAAAGATATATAAATATAATTTTTAGCTTAAACACTTCTTCCAGTACAGTATAAGCAAGGAAAATGAGATGCAGCTGTGAAGATTAAGAAACAGAAATCTTATGTAAAATGGGATGGGGAAGCTGGAAGACAAAACTTTTATTTATATGTCACTCAGCACACACTACCAAACTCCACAGGAAGAGACTTACCTTGCATCTCCTACAGGAAGTGATGACATTTTACTATCTCAGCAGGAAGAACAAAGATTTCTCCTTGCCCAGTAATAGCCCCCGCCATAGGAAACTGCCATAACTCAGCCAATGAAAAGTTACCATACTCTGAACTTTCAGCTTCTTCTAAATTGTTTTATCTAGATGATATGGAATCCAATTGTATTAACCCACACCCACGTGTTATAACATTTAGTACTTATGACATACATATAAACATAGACACATGCATGAGCACATGTCTTTTGTTACCTTGAAATCAAGTGTCTGCCTGAGTAGAATGTCTGCTCTTGTTTTGAAGTATCAACTAGGTGTCTATTTTTTTATTGTTATACTAGAGACCCGGTGCATGGATTCGTGCATAGGTAAGGTCTCATGGCCTGGCCTGTGGGTATTTGGCTGAAACTGGCTCTCCAACATCCCCTGAGGGGACCCAGATTGCAAGAGGGCAGTTCTTGGGGAATGCACTCTGGAATTGGGCTCCCTTCTCTCTGGTTCTGGGTGTGTCACCTAAGAACCACAGCTGCCAAGTCACTACAGCTCTGCAGCTCCTGCACTGAGCATCTGCCCCCTGATGGTCAGTTTGTGTTAAAGCTAATGGTCAGATGGTTGAAAAGTTGGATGGTTGCTTAATTTGTTAAATTTTATTTTTCAATTACAGTTCATATTCAATATTATTTTTTACTAGTGGCCTGGTGCATGAAATTTGTGCACTCTGGGATAAAGACAGACTATTCAATAAATGGTGTTGAGGACATTGGACAGGAACATGCAAAAAAAATGAAACCAGATCTTGTTATACCATATATATATATAATAATAATCTCAAAATGAGTTAAAGACTTAAATGTAAGACTTGAATTGTATTCCATACAATTCCTGGAAGAAGATATAGGTAGTAAAGTCTCTTGACATTTCTCTTAGCAGCATTTTTTTCTGATATAACTCCTTGGTCAAGGGGGGAAAAAAAGAAAAACAAATAAACAAATGAGATTATATCAAAATAAAAAAGATTTTGCACAGCAAAATGAAAAGACAGTCTCCTTATTAGGAGAACATATTACCAATGACACATTTGATAAGGAGTTAACATATAAAATTTATAAAGAACTCATACAACTCAATAGTAAAACAAATAAACAATCCCCCTTTCCAAAAAAAAAAAAAAAAAAAAAAGTCAGAGGATCTGAATAGACACTTCTCCAAAGAGGACAGATAGCTGGCCAATAGACATATTAAAAGATGCTCAATGTCATTAATGATCAGAAAAATAAAATTGAATTCACAATGAGATATCACCTAGACTTGTAAGAATAGCTATTAATTGGGTGTTTAATAAGCCTTTAGGATATTAAAGATATACAGATGCTAAAAACATATTTTAAAAGAAAAAGATAAAAATCAAACATAAGGTTTTTAAAGGTAGTAAATAAATTTGGGAAGGCTTAAATATAGACTATAATCACTAAAATAAAACATTATAAAATATTTAGTTTATAAGTGGATTTTGTGATCATAAAATGGTGCATCAAGACTTTAATTATCATAGCAACAAAGATGGTTTGATGACTAGGATCATGGAATTTACGACCAAAAACTCTAAAAGGAGACAATATTTCTAAACTTTGTATTAATTTTGCTGAATAATTATATGAAGGAATTTATTTGTGTCATCTAGTTATATAATTATTACCATGCTTGTTTATAATGATTTCTCTGTTAACCTTTTAAGTGTCTATAGGGTCTGTGGTGAAGTTCTTTCTCTCATCTATATTATTATTTTACTAAAGGCCTGGTGGACGAATTCGTGCACGGATAGGGTCCGTTGGCGTGGCCTGAGGGGGTCAGGCCACAACCGGCTCTCTGACATCCCCTGAGGGGTCCCTGATTTTGAGAGGGCAGTTCTTGGGTGATGTATCCTGGAAGTGGGCTCCTTTTTTTCTGGTTCCATGTATGTCACCAGAGAATTGCAGCTTCCAAGTCTGCAGCTCAGCAGCTCCTGCATTGAGCATCTGCCTCCTGGTGGTCATGTGTGTTATAGCTACCTATTGGACAGTCAGATGGTTGGACAGTTGCCTAGGCTTTTATATATAGATAGATATTCCTCTTTAGGATTATTCAATCTAAATTCTTGTACATTTTCTTGAAGCTTTCAAAGGATGAAATTATAGCTTTGTTTATTTTTTCTGTTGTTTGTGTTTCCTAATTCAGTAATTTCTACATTCATTATTTCCAGTTTTTATTTGCTCTGCTTTTAATTTGTCTTTTCTTTGTTTTTTAAAGTTGATATTTAGACAATGGATTTAATTATTTTTTTTTTCTATTATGAGTATAAAACCATACATTTCCCTCTTAGAACCACAAATTATATGATTTCCTGTTTGGCTCCTTGTTTCATTTAGATATATGTTCTTTAATTTTCAAATTTTGGGCTTTTCTAGAAATATTATTCATTTTTAACTTTATTACATTTTTGTCAGAGAATATACTTTATATTTCAATGTTTAAAATAATTTACCAAGAATGTTTTATAGCTCACCTTCTATCCCATTTGCACATGAAAAAATGTGCATGTTTTGATTATTTGACATGATTATATATTGATATATATATTAGATATCTGTTGCATGAAATTCATGTACTCAGGGTGGTCCCTCAGCTCAGCCTGTGCCCTCTTGCAGTTCGGGAGCTTAGCAGGAAGCAGGCCTAAGCCATCAGTGGGACATTCTTAGCATTGCCAAGGCACTCCTGCCACTACCACTGCTCTCACCAGCCATAAACATGGCTTCTGGCTGAGTGGCGCCCCCTTGTGGGAGTGCACTGACCACTAGGGGACAGCCCCTGCATTGAGCATTTGCCCCCTGGTGCTCAGTGCATGTCATAGCAACTGGTTATTCTGCCATTAGGTCGATTTGCATATTAGCCTTTTATTTTATAGGATAATCCTCATATGAGGATAAGTTTTTTTAAAATCAGTTTTAGAGAAATAAAACATTGATGTGAGAGAGGAACATTGATTGGTTGCCTTCCATATGCATATAGATGACATTCCAAACAACAGAACCAATCTACATTTTATTATGTATTTTAATATAATACATAATAAGGGCTCAATCTACATTTTATTATGTGTTTTAATATAATCAGTTGTCTCATAATATTTTTACAATCATGCATATTATTTATAGATAATAAATCAAATTGATATCCATCACTGAGGGAGGGAAGTTGAAAATATCAAAATTGGACTAAGAATTTCTCAATTAATTCAGTCAATTTTACCAGTTTTGCTTCACATATTTTAAAGTTATGTTATTAGGGGCATACTGTTTGGGGAAACATAATTTAAAACAAAACCTTTTGAAAATCTAGCAAGCCCCTTCACAAAACTTGAAGCAAAGGGAAACACCTCTATGATTGAATAAGCATTGATCCTGTAATGAGCATTATAAGCACTGCACTGAAGAGATTGTAAGGACAGAAAGAAATCTCATCTTTTTATATAGTCAAACAGACACAACCCCTATCATACCTGTGTAGTTAAAATTCAGGGGTCCTCAAACTTTTTAAAGTGGGGGCCAGATCACGGTCCCTCAGAGAGCTGGAGGGCTGGACTATATGAACTACTAATTCCTACTGTAACACCTCGGCTGCGCTCACTGCCCAAAAAACCTGGCGGGCCAGATCAGACTCCTCTGCAGGCCACATGTGGCCCACGGGCCATAGTTTGAAGACTGTTAAATGCTAACTCAAGAAAGGGGGGTTGATAGCAGCATTTCTCACACACAGTTCATCCTACACTCATGTGTGTTTACCTATTGCTTTTCCCTAAAGAAAAATGAATTTCTCCTCTTTCTGTAACAGGCCACAGGCTTCTAACTCGGAACCAGCTGAAATTAGGCTCTTATTCCCCCAAAGAGACTGTGAGACAGACGCACTATCTTCCTTGATGGTTACATTTTCAGATAGCTCACAGGTCCTTGAGGAAAAGATTCCTTGTTTTAAAACTGTCAAGACACTTATTTATTTTTTTTAAAAATTTCCATACCACTTGTTACGCCCAGACTTTGTGATCCCCAAGGACCACCAGGGAGCCGAGTCCGATGCAAATAAACAAAAGAGCCTTCTCCATGCTAGCATGGGCTCTGCCCCACTCACGCCCACGGCATGGCGGAAGAGAGCGTGCACTTCGCCCAGCCCCGGGGTTTTACACCAGTGGTGATGTCATTGCTTTGGCTGACCCTGACCGGTTGGGTGAGGTCTAGGGTCCAGTTACACACAATGGAGGATAACTCCTTCCTGCCCCACAGTGGAGTCCGGAGTTTATTCTCACCCTGCCCTGCTCTCTCATCACTCAAAAGGGCAGAGAAAAAATTTACAATTACCAAGTTTTCTGCAGTAAATGCTCTAAGAGAAGGGAAATCTATTCTCTATTTTAACTAGAGAAAATGTGTAAGTATATATATATATATTTTTTTTCTTTATTGATTAAGATATTACATATGTGTCCTTATCCCCCCATTGCCCCCTCCTCACCCCCTCTTGTGCCCTCACCCTCCTAGTGCCTATGTCCATTGGTTATTCTTATATGCATACATATAAGTCCTTTGGTTGATCTCTCCCCTTTCCCCCCACCTTCCCTCACCCTCCCTCCGAGGTTCATGCTTCTCTGTGTCTGGATCTGTTTCTGTTCATCAGTTATATTAATTTGTTTAAATTTATTGGGGTGACATTGGTTAATAAAATGGTGTTGGTTTCAAGTGTACAATTCTATGATACATCATTGTGTGCCCACCACCCAAAATCATATCTCCTTCCATCATCATACACTCCACTCCCCTCTACCTTTCATTACCCTCCACTCCCTTTCTTACTGGTAACTATCATACTGGTTGTCTTTGTCTATGAGCTTGTATTTGTCTTGTTTGTTCACTAATTGTTTTCAGTTTTATGTGTTACATATGAGTGAAATCATATGGTTCTTAACTTGTTCTATTTGACTTACTTTCTATCTGACATTCTCAGGATCCACTGATGTTGTAATATAAGGTATTATTACTATTACATCTTTTCTTATGGCTGAGTAGTATTCCATTGTATATGTTTTGTATCTTCTTTATCCAATCATTTATTGAGGGACATTCAGTTGTTTCCAGGTCGTGGCCAGAGTGAATAATGCTGTTTCTCTGTTTTTAGTGTTATAATACACATTCAGTTTATGTCTTTTTAAGTATAATTGATTGACACTTTAATATACTTAGATGTATTTGTAGTACTCTTCAAATCGATTTTATTTTAACTTTATATTATTCCACAAGTTTTCATATCTTTTGTGTGGTATAACTTTTTCTACCCATTACTTTTTTATGTTTTTGTTTGCCATCTTTGTTTAAACTAAATATGTATTATTTGTCTATAGTACCTCCTATGTTGATGTTTTTCTGTTCTGTCCACTTTGATGTTAATCTCATCAGTGATTTGAAATGTTTGTTATTTTAGTTTGAGTGCTAAGTTTTCCATTTTGTTTCTTTTTACAGATCTTGAGTTTTCTATTTACTCATTCATTTTTCTTCTATTGTGTATTAAACTGTTTTATTTTGCATGGTCATTTCCATGTCCTCTGTGCTAATTTTAACTTTATAGTTTGTGGATTTTTTCCCTATTGACTTGTATTTCCCTTGCCCATGGTTCAGTTGGGCATATGGCTCCAGGGGGTAATAACTTTGTATTTTATCCTGGACATCTTAGCTGCTATATTTATAGAAGCCCTGCTTTTGTTTGATTCCTCTGGCAGCAACTCTTTGGGAGGTCACCTTGGATTCCTGTAGGGTTGTGGTTTTTTGTTTTGTTTTTTTGTTAGATTGGTTCCATTTCAATTTGCTTACAATCCTTCAGTGGATTCCATAGTCCAAGGATACATGTTTGTGCCCCTAAAGAAATGCTCTTTGGGATTTCAACAAAAGACAGGAATCACTTCCTCAACTATGTTTATTTGAAGAGACTGAAATCCTGCTTTCTCTGTGGTAGACAGAAATTTAAATCTATGCTAAACCCTTCCACCCTTCCATGTATTGTTTTTTTCTTGATCTTTTTACAGTCTTACCTGCGTATTTTGGGTCAGCAGTTAATCACTTAGTCAAAGTTTTTACACAGCTCTGAGGGTTCCTTCCTCTATGGCTCTGTCCTTTTCCTGTTATATTCAGTCACAATATCCAATTACTTAGGCAGCCCCAGTCTCTTCTGATTGAAGGGCCAAACAGACTAAAGTCCTTGATTTGAACCCTATAGGTAGAGTACTTATTAACATTATGGTTCCCTCAGTAGAAAATTCATATAAATTTGGCTCTCAAGAGAGTGGTTCCTTTTTCATGAGTGTCTGATCCCCTTTAGTGCTTGCCTGCTTTTGTTTGCTCTTCAGTGACTTCATATTCAGTTTCCAAATATTCAGTTAGCAAATGATGAACTATTATTCTGATAAAACATAGGCTACCATTAACAGAATAAGGCATTCGTTTTTATCTTTGCATGTAAATACATTTTATTTTTTAAAATTTGGGAACATAACATTCAATTGCAGAAATTATTTTCTTGTAAATTTTTTTGTAATTAATTTAGGAACTTAAACATTGCTCAATCTGTGAAGCACTTTGGCCTCTATAATAGAACTTGAATTTTTAGGATATTGTATCATTAATAGTCATATTTACTCTGTATAAAGAAATTTTAATGAGTTTTATGATCATGAATACCTAGTTATGACAAAAAAAAAGATTTTTTCTTACTTTTAACAAGTAACCAGGGAAGCATATTTTTGTTTTCATAAGCAATTTGGTCTCAACAACAGCTTTAAAGGTTCAGGTGCACTTTGAGTTCAAGCCGATGACTAGCCCTAACTATTGTTCTGCTCAGATATAATTAAACTCCTTGTAAGATCATGTTAGTTTATTCCAGAAAATGTTATTTAAGGAGATGAGACTATGTTGGAATACAAACAATGACAACAGAAAAGTAAACTGGAGGGGTCAATATAATTCTCAGATACTAACAGATTATTGACCCATGTATATTAATTTTCATAGGAGAAAGCAAAAACCTTTAATTGATAAAATAAACCTTTAATAGGGCAGTTTCTTAACTGACAGTAATATTGAAATGGAATACAAAAATTTAGAGTTTTATATTTGGTCATGGTATATATTTAATCTAGACTTTAGCAAATCTTCAGTTTCATTTTAGAGAACTCTTTCATTTCTTTTATCTATAACAAGAGGGAGAGTGAAAGTAAAGTAGTGTAGCAAGTGTGGTATTTCAATTATCTAACAATCTCACTGATAGATCCTCCCTTCCCCCAACTGATGGACCGAGAATGATGTTGAAAGGGCAGGGCGGGGCGAGGATGAGCTCCCAACTCCGCCCCATAGGGTGGAGTTATCCCTAGCCCTCAAAACGCCTGGACCGGGAGAAATTCGCCCTCTTCCGCCATACTGCCGGCATGAGTGGGAGGAGCCCATTGCTAGCATGGTACAGGCTCTTTTGTTTATTGCATCGGACTCGGCTCCCTGGTGGTCCTTGGGGATCACGAAGTCTGGGCATAACAGATGGGGGAATTCGTCCGGGATCCCCGGGACCATTAGGGAAAACCCGATCCGGAGAATCTGACTGGCCGCTGTAGGTGTGTGCGCGCTCTGGAGGGACATAAAACCCCTCATGGAATTGGTGCCCGAAGACGCCTGGTGGACGCACCATGAAGGCTACGGGCAGGAGGATCAGAAGACGTTCTGACCTCCCGGGAGGGCCCGAGAGGGACCCTCATATGGGGAGAGGAATGGCGTGAGCCGTTGCCTCACCTGCGGAAAGTGAGCCTTTCCCAGGTCTGAGTTTGGTATCTGTGGGCGGCATGGCGCCCCAGGATGGAGCCGGCGAAGTGTGGCCGGCGTGGCGGTGCGGGGCCCCCTGGCGGCGTTGGGTCGGAGGGGGGCTCCTGCGGGGCTCAGTCTGCGCGTTGGAGCGCGGCTGGGCAGTGGTGGCCTCGCTCGGGGAGCAGGCACCTGGGTTAATTTGCTGGCTGCCTGGGAAGTGGAGCCGGGAAGCCGCTGGGGCGACCCGCGCTTTCTCCTCGGGGGCTGCCTGAGTAGTGTGGCTGGGGTGGCCAAAGCAGCCTCGCCCCAGGGGCCTGGGCCCTAGGGGCCTGGGCCAGCGCAGAGACATTGGTCCCTGGAGACATCAGGTAATGGAGAAGAGCTCAAGGGCAAATCTCTGTGCTCAGTAAAGAGAAAAGGCCAGTTCAAAACGAGTGCGCATAGTTTTGGGCTGTTCTTAAAAACACTTTTCTGGGTACAGAATAAGTTTTAAAAGTGGAGGAGATAACTGGGAGATAAATTAAAACTGGTTTCCCAAGTCATTGTAAGCAACTTTTGAAATTCCCCGCCATGAGGCGGAAACTAGATGGTAATGGCTGAGAATCTTCAGGTAAAGAATGTGTTCATTTGCATTTGTATGCTGCTCCAGCTTCAGGGAGTGGCAGGTAATTGGTGGTGAAGCAGCCCACAATGGTTAGTCTTCCTTGTCATTGGTATCAGCTAAGCAGAGTCATATAGCTACTTAAGTATGAATTGTGATTGACCTATGATTTTCTGACATTGTCTTAAATCCTAGTAAACTGCCTCTGGTGTGGAGAGGTCTAGGGGAGGCCGGAGAGCGCAAGACTATTAGCTCTCCTACAAAGAGATTATTCAGTGCTTTGTTTGAACTTCAGAAAAAAATTTTTTGAGATCTGAAAAAACTGTATGATTAGATCTGTTGCTGAAACTTTACCCTAAATAAGCAGGATGTATTAGAAATGTAATGTTATTAATCTAAGAAATGCCAAATTTATTTGACTTGCCAGCTTTAAAAGTTCAAAGTATAAATTGAATTAGGAAAAGTTAATTGCAGTAACTAGATGCCTAGAATATGGCAGGCTAAACTGTATTATATATGTTAAGAATAAGCAGTAATGATCAAAGATCTCAAGGATTGATTTATTCTCATTTGTCAGATGAAAAAGTATGTAATGCTTACACTTAAAAAATTATTTTAAGTCAGTGATGCAGTATTTTTTTAAAGTCAGTTTTTCTAAAGTAATGTTTAATGTAACATATGAAACTTTTATATTTGATTTGTTTTGTTTTGCTTTTCTCATATGCCATTGTTGTTGAATTTGGGCTTGTACCTGCATCTTGTATTTTGTTTAAACTTTGGGAATAATTTTTGGTTTCAGTCATGTGTATCTACTTTATAGATTTAAGTAGACTTCATCACAAAGGTTTATAATTTATTTAGAATTGTGTTAAAACAATGTGAAAACAATTATTTGTATGATTAACCCCCCGAGACTGCTTGGACAATTTTCACCGATGTTCTGCAGTGGGGAGTAGAGGGGCTTAGAAATGTAGATAAATCTATATCTGTAGGGAAAATGTGACATTTTACATTTCAGGTGGCTGTTAGAGGCCTGGGAACAGGTACTGGACCTGCTTCCTCCTCCCTTGCCTTTTCTTTAACATTTGAGGCATGGTTATGTATTTTTGGAAGATAAGATTTTTATAGAAATTATAAAGAGTGTGTCCTGACAGGTTAGCTAGGAGAGGCAAGCCTTTTAGTTTCCTGATGGCCATGGGGGCACCCTATTTAGTCTTGAGAGAGCCAATAGGACCCGTACATCAGCCCAGGAAGCCACCGGACAAACTGCCTGTTTTCCTTGGACATCAAGAAGGACTGTGGTCCTCGGAAGGAACACGTACTGGGGGAATGCAGCTGTTGAACTGGTCCAAAGTGGAACAACGGATCTTTGAGGAGCTAAAGAAGGCTCTCATCTCAGCAGCTGCCCTAGCCTTGCCGGACGACGCGGAGCCCTTCCACCTCTACGTGAGTGAGGTAAGAGATATTGCCAAAGGGGTTCTCACTCAAACTCTAGGTCCCTGGAAGAGACCTGTTGCCTATCTGTCTAAGAGACTGGACCCTGTGGCAGCCACAGCATTGTTGGTGAAGGAGGCAGATAAGTGGACTCTGGACCAGGAGCTAACCTGGATGGGCCAGGCTTTTCTCCTGGACCAGCCCTGTGTCCAGATTCAGAAAACTCTGGCCATCAACCCTGCCAGCCTGCTTCCAGATGATGATGATGATGGAACCCATTCATGACTACACAGAGGTAACAGACGACAAGGTACTGTTCACGGATGGGAGCAATTATGTTCAGGATGGGACCTGATATGCAAGGGCAGTGGTAGTCACCTTGGACCACACCATTTGGGCACAGTTCCAGAACTTTTGGCCTTAATCCAGGCCCTTTGATAGAGACACTGTGCCATCCACAAAGAAAAGAGGATTACCAACTGCAGCCAGAAGGAATTGGCTGACCAGAAGCAAGCCACTGAAGGACCAGATGGTTGATGGACCCTCCAGATGACAAAACTGTTGGTCCCAGAGGCTCTAGGTCAGAGTTGCCCGGTGACACCAGGTTAAGTGTCACCAAGACTTCTGAACTTCTGTGAGGCAGAGTTGCTAGAAGTACTGTCTGTGCACAGGTAAATGCTAAGCAAGGTAAGAGGATCCCCCCTGGGAATTCAGGTCCCATGGAACCTCCCCAGGAGAGCATTGATAGGTGGATTTCAGAGATTAAACCACCAGCATTAAGGTCTAGTTTTTATAGACACTTCAGATTAAGTTGAGGTATACCCCACTATCAGATAACAGCCCTCCCCTTGGTAGCTAAGGTATCTCATAGCTCTAGCCTTAGGACAGGCGAGACTCTTGAAAAGGGGGTTTAACTAAATGTGTCTTAGATTCGGTGAAAATTGGACCAACCCCCTGTCCTTTGCCCTCTTGAGGGCCAGGTGTACCCCTTATTGGGACAAGTTTCCCCTTTTTGGGAGGGGATCATGTATGGTAACCATTTCCTTGCTCAAGTCCTTACAGGCTCTGCAGTTTGCTTGTTCCAGATGCACTGCCAGTGCCCACCACAGACCCTGTAGCCCTGGAACTCAATGTGGGTAAAAAAATTTGCTGCCCAAGGACTCAAAGGGATGCTGCACTGTTATCCTGAGCACGCCCACTGCTGTTGAAGTAGATGGCACCCAGACCTGACTACATGACTCCCAGCTCCTGCATGGCCTGGATCCTGGCAACTACAGGCCAGGAGGAGAACTGATGCCTGCAGGAGGGGAACTGGACTTCAGTGAGGACAATACTGATGGGAACTGTGGTACTAAGGGTCTTGATAACTGTATTTATTGTTTATGCTGAAAGGAAGTAGGCTGCTGAGTCAATGATTTGACTAGGCACATTAGACAAGGGGGGAATGAAAGGGCAGGGTGGGGCGAGGATGAGCTCCCAACTCCGCCCCATAGGGTGGAGTTATCCCTAGCCCTCAAAACGCCTGGACCGGGAGAAATTCGCCCTCTTCCGCCATGCTGCCGGCATGAGTGGGAGGAGCCCATTGCTAGCATGGTACAGGCTCTTTTGTTTATTGCATCGGACTCGGCTCCCTGGTGGTCCTTGGGGATCACGAAGTCTGGGCATAACAATGTAACCTGTACCTGCAGCCTGGACGTTCCTGAGCACCTAACAAGGCACCTTATATGGACTGTATATTGAACCACCAATCAGCACCTGCCAAATACCCTAAGCCCCTGATTCCTTTGTCTCTAAGTGCCTAATCAGGTGCCTTATATGAAACCACCAATCAGCATGTGCCAAGTACTCTAAACCCCATCCCTTCCCCTTTCTCCCCTCAAAAGGCATCTCCACCCTGCATATGTGTTCTCTCTTCCTTTGGGAGGCAGCTTGGCAGGATTCCTTCTCCTCTAATAAAGCCTTTGTCTTGGCCTCCAGCCCTCTGTCTCACCTTTCACTCACCAGTTAGACACTGGCTCATAATCCTTTTATAAATTCTGGACCACACCATCTCCCAGGTATTTAGATGGATGCAGTAGTGTCACTGATATGACATTTTTGGACTGGAACCCGGATTCTTTGTTCCTTGGAGTTGAGGAATGAATGAATCCACAGACGGAGGTTAGTATAGCAAAGGTAGAGATATTTACTGAAGAACAAGTACAGACTCCCACATGGGGAAAGGAAAAGAGTCCCACAGAATGAATTCCCATGTGAGGAGGGGGGGAAATGATCCCATCAACTTCCTGTTTCCACAGTTTATAAAGGCTGCAGTTCCTGAGCGCTGATTGGTCAATATTCACTTTCAAATTAGTTACTATATATTAAATCCTGAGGCTTTCCTCCCTCATTGTCCTCCTATTCCCTCTGGGCTCTCTTCCTCTTTTATTTTGTAAATATAGACCTTTTTTTTTTTTTTTTTTGGTTACTTTCAGTTCCCTTGTCATATGGAAATGTATCTGTTGCTGCTCTCTTGTCTTATGGAAATGTAACTGCACCTGGCTTCCTTGTCTTATGGAAATTCCCTAAGCCTGCTATATGCCCCTAAAATCCCTGTTTCAACATTTCACCCTTTCCTTTTCCAGTTATAGTGAGATTAATGGGTAATGGTTGTGTTCCTTTTTTTCCCTGTCTCCAGTTCCCTACTGGTCCATATCACCCAGTTTTGGTCTACTCTAGCTTAGAACTTAAAGCAGGGTCAGGAACCTTTTTTCTGCCAAGGGCCATTTGGATATGTATAACATCATTCGAGGTCTATACAAAATGATCAACTTAAAAAGTAGCCTACCATATTTGGTGAAACATTTAATTAACACACCCCTAATGCCTTGGCAGTGCCAGACCAAATGATTTATAAAGCCCGCAGGCCAGACATTTCCCACCCCTGCCTTAAAGAGTCACCTCTATGCTCCTTTTTCTCAAACTATTTTTCTTCCCTAGTAATGACCTGAATGGGGTTTTAATTCAGGACAGCTCCTAAGACAGTAAGAATCCATTAATCAGACCTCTTTTCTCTGCTACCTACCAAAAAAGATGAGATAGCAAAGGCCTGACTGTCCTCTGTCCTTTTTCTGTAACTCCTAGTTCACCAAGAACAAAACACAAATAAATATCTCAATGCTTTGTGTCATTTATTGTATTGGTAAACTTTATTTTCCTAGATTAAGATACACACATAGAAATCCTAATATGGCATCTTCAAGTCTCTGGGTTTTCTGTACTAGTCAAGGATAGGGAAAAATAGGAACAGCATCACACATTTGTAAAGCTGGATTAGATCTCTCAGCTTTGCTTAATTTAAGACAGAAGCCACCTCTTCACCCTTCTACATTTTAGGTATTATCATAAAAACAAATTAATACAACAAAATGTTTTTCTAACAGAATGCACATTCTAGAACTGAATGCACTATTGATTTGTTGACAAAAGGAGAAAGCGGTGGACTGTCCTTCTGTAAGAAGAATTGTACTTTGAGCTCTGGCTGTCAGTTCACAGCATGAAGTAAATGTTTCAAAACACAGGCTACTGTTGAGCTACAAGAAGTATGAGAATGTGAAAACTATAAATTCCATGTTTCTCACTCCTTTCATTTGTCAGTGGACATTTATAGAGCAAATCCATATTTCTTAAGTTTTGACATGGCAATCAAGAGAATAGATCAAATTGATGCAGCAGTTATAACCATGATAAACTGACATATCTTGGTTTGATTCTTCATATTGACAAGAACAAACATCAAGAATACACAGGATAAACAATCCACAGAAGTTAACCACAGATTGTTAAATCTAGGATCAGTTATTGCACAGTTCTTAAGTTTCTTCTTACTCTGTCATTCAAAAAATCATATGATGTTGCTTAACATGGCTTTTCTTCTTTTTCAAAGAATCCAAATTGAATTATGCTACATTTTCACTAATTTTATTTTCCTTCCTTCTCCCCTGTTTCTTTCCCCGTGAAATTTTGTTGTTCTCCTATACATAAATGACATACATTGTTTTGCTCTGTTCTTATTTATCTTACCAGTAATCAATAATATGTAAATAAAGGCAAACAATCACCTGCTATCAATAAAAGCATAAAAGGGTAATCACTTCAGAAAGATAATTTAATAATTTTTTATTGAGAGCTTCAAAATATGTAGCTTCCATTATCCAAGTAATTTTTCTCATGCAATCTTATCTTGTATCAACATTAGATATATTTAGAATGTTTGATGTATTCAAATTTTGAGAATGGAAAATTCATGTATTCAAATTTTGAGAATGGAAAATGTTAATGTATAACATGACTATCTCACCCACTAAGACATTATCATGTAACATTAAGTAATAAAGTATGGTTTAAAACTATGCATAGATCATGATAAAAATTTTAGATAATATATTTTAATAGCTTCAAATGTGTATGATGAAATTGCTTTTCTTTCAGTGGTAGGAAACTAACTGAATTTTCTTTTTAATTTTTTTTCTGTATAGGTAAAGCCAAAACAATATTTATATTCAATTTTTCTTATCTAAAATTGTTATGAGTACTAAGATAAGTATAAATTGTCTCTAATATATCATTGTCAGGATATTCTCTAACTCACGAGATAGCACCTCCTTAACCAAATGCGGAGGCTATTAATAGAGTTTACCAGGTGTTAAAGGTAATGCATATGCCCTGAAACTGAAACAGCACCATGCTCTTGAAAACATTTTACAAAAATCCAAGTCAGTGTATTTGTTAACATCAAGAGTTTTCTAAATGAAGTTCCTTTGAAGACTCCCAGGAATCCCCTAAAATTGGCCACTTGGCATAATTTTGTACTCTGTCAGCACATTAAGTTCTTAGCACATGTTTTAGAAGATGTGGCTATACAGCTGTTATGGGTATTTTAGGAGCTGGGCAACATCCAATTCATAGTACTCTTCAAGTAAATAACTTATTAAGAGGCTGTAACAATAACAGCAGGTTTTTACAGCAGTGCCCTTTTCCCATAGAGAGCTTAGTTAATGTTATCGGTCCTCTGAGATGAGCAGATAGTAAGGATCATTTCTTCATTTGCAAATAATAAAATTAGATCTCAAGAAATATCCATCACCATCAGAAAGTGATGGTAGAAGACAAACTGAAAATATCTGTTAATTTTCAATGCCTATCACACACACACACAAAAAGTATTGATTGTGATTTCATAAAAGAGTGATCCCAGTCCTGGCCAGTGTGGCACACTGGTTGGAGCATCACCCAGTGCACGTAAGGGTCTCAGGTTCAATTGCCAGTCAGGACACATACCCAAGTTGTGGGTCAACCCCTGGTCAGAGCGCACATGCAAGAGGCAACTGATTCATATTTTTCTCTCACACCCTCTCTCTCTCTCTCTCTCTCTCTCTCTCTCTCTCTCTCTCTCTCTCTCTCTCTCTCCTCTCTCTCTCTCTCTCTCTCTTTCTTCTGCTCTCTTTCTTCCTTCTCCTCTCTCTACAATAAATGAAAAACATATTCTTAGGTTTAATAACCTGAGGGTTAAAAAAAAAAGATTGAACCCATGCAGAAACATGGGTTCACAAAGAGCTAGGTCTATTGCACTATCATGCACTATCCTTATTTAATGCCTTGTTATGGCATAATTTGAAAATTAAATACCATACTTGGATAGGGAAAGTTGTGACAAAAATGCTTATTATATTGAGGCAGGATCCTAAGAAGCTAGAGAAATTCTTTGCAAATGGAATGGGGAAACTGAAACAGATAGCTGATTCAAACTGACCTCATCCAGCACCCAACTCACCTGCCTCCTTCTCCCTTGCACAGCCACTCCCTTAAACATCACACCCTAAGGACAATGAGGTTCTGATCAGCATTAAGCATCAAGTAACCTTAGGAACAAAGCCTCAGATCTGTTGACCGTCGCAGAGAAGGAGTTTTGGTCAAACATCTAGTCTTTAGTTGTGTTTTAGTTCCAGGCCCAGTAGAACAGCAAAACCAGATGAAGTGATGTAATGGCTGAAATCAGGACCCTATGCAATGAACAATGACTCCCTACCCTATCACTGACTAATCAGCGGAGACCACCACCCTGACCCTGCATACTCATATTGATGAATTAGCATATTAAAACACACACATGGAATGCTGGTGGACATTGAGAGCCTTCCTGGAGACCTTCCCTAAAATCCCTGCTTTTAGAAAACAGAGCACATGCTGGGTCATTAGTTTCTCTCTCTAGAGCACATTCATGCCTTTTTTCTTCAGGCATGTACCTTTGCTTTCTTTCTCCTAAACTCTTAAGGGTCGCCACTAGACTTGCAACCAGGGAAGCAGCAGGCAATGGCAGCTCCTCCTGGGCTAGCCCCCTGAATCTACTTCAAGGGCCCTTCTTTTGCCTCTGTAACTTGTTTCCTGAGCCCATGTTGTCCAACTGACTCATTTCTTCTGTTTATATAACGTTCTTTCTAAAAGCAAAGGCAGCCCTCTGATCAGTTTGCTCAAATCTTCTCTTCAAGTGTAATTTTGCTTTGCATGGTAAATAAACCTCCTCTTTGCCAAACTCAAGAACCAAAAGCCAACATTGCCAGTAACAGTATCATCTGCATAAGAGAAAAAAAATAAATTTGGGATTTATGAGATGACTTGCAGAGAATTTGAAACTGGTTAAATAATTTTATCTGATGTACCACATCACAGATGTAAGTGGATGATGAACAGGGGATAATCTAGTTGTAAATGGCAGAGTTTTATTGTTAGTTGCATTGTGTTAAGACATTTTTATAATTCTGAATAAGGCATTAAGTGACACAGCAACTTATCAGATGGCAGGAAACAGGGATTGATGTGTCCAGGAGTTAAAGTAACTTCAAAGGTATACAACAGTGGATCAAATCCAATTAAGTAAATTTCATTAGAATTAATATAAAGATTTACACGTATATTAATCAAATATCTGCAGAAATAGAGAATTGGATAAAAAGGAATGCAATTGATTAGATGTCTATAATCAGTCTAAATTAAGATGTGGTCACCAAAGCATTATCTACTATATTCTTAGGTTGCCTTTTTATATCTAATAAATCAAAATATGCAAGCATATTTAATAATAATGTCACTAACAAATGAACCATGTTTTTTATACATTTCTTTACTTCCTGTTTAGAACAATACTGCACATTGGGGAATAAAATATTTCAGGAAATTCAGAGACATCTCTTTGTCATGCCATGCTCACACCACCTTTGGTAAGTATATTGGGTCTCTTTTGCTTATGCCAAGAGAATATAAGATGATTTGTAAATAACTGATATTATAAAAGAGCATTCTTAGCATCACAAGAAGGTCAACACTTCCATTCACAGTAAATGGAGTAAAAGTGATGAGATGGGAAAATAAATAGTGGGTTTTCTGAAGGAAATCAGGCCTTGTGATTCAGCCATTTTGAATTCTATTATCAAACACAGCAAGACAGTGTTGGCTTTGGAGTGATACTTGCCCCAAACCAGACAATTATGTCCAGAACTCCATTTAGAAACTATAAATTATGAACACCGTTATTGTAATATATGTAGGTTTTATTAAAAAGGGGTTTCTCAAAAATTAGGGAAAACATATATTTTGGAAAATAGGATGCTAGGGAACATGAAAAGTCTTTTAATACACAGAGGGATTACTATTTTTGACATCCCATTTCACTCAGGACATTATGACTTTTATCTAAGGGAAATTCTAGATGACAGGACAAAATATTTCTAATATAGATAGTTTTAAATAGCCACAATGACCTCTAAAACTCATACAACCTGGTCCCCCTTTCTTCTCTACCTTCTCCACTATTGATTTTCCTGACTCTTAACTGACTCATCACTGGCCTGCTAGCTGTTCCCTGAACAGAAGAGCTACCGGTAGTACCCTGTTTCCCCGAAAATAAGACAGTGTCTTATATTAATTTTTGCTCCCAAAGATGCCCTAGGTCTTATTTTCAGGGGATGTCTTATTTTTCCATGAAGAAGAATACAGTACACATTTATTGTTAAATGAAAATAAAGGAAATTTATTACCTGTGTACGGTACGGTAGTATGGTAGTTGTCAACACAAACCAGACAAACTGTGAATCCTACAGGATCAAGAATTTACTCATTTATTCAATGACAATCATGTCATTATCTTCTGGAACATCATCATAACAATCCAATTCCTGAATTTCCTGGTGAATTTCTTGTGACTCTATTTCTTTCAGAATCAGTGGACCAAATCTCTCATGTTTACCAATAGCATTCTGAGATAGAGCCTGAGGGGGGGGGGTGTATTTTTGGGGGGTGCCTTATATCGATATTTCACTCAGAAGGAAACCTGTAAGTAGGTCTTATTTTTGGAGGATGTCTTATTTTCGGGGAAACACGGTAGCTCTTTTTTCAAACATGTCTTCATGTTTTTTTTCCATTTTATTAAAAATTATTACTCAAATATTTCCTCTTTAAGGGAAACCACTCAAATACCGTTTTGCCCTAAATTCCAAATTCCACTTCCCACTTTATTTTTCTTTATTCCTCATCAGCATCTGGCATATGCTATATTGTTCTTATTTTTTTCCAGCTTCCCCTAACTAGAAGGTGAATGCAGAGATTTTTGTCTGTTCAGTTCTCTGCTATGTTTCCAGTGCCTGTGATAATTCTCTCTTACATTAGATTTGACTAATGTGTATCTATTATTAAATGTAACATGTAGATTATTTTTTATCTATATAGTCAATATAGCTATTCTATTTTGGTAGTTCTATTTCAGAAAAAAATCTGGTTTTGTTTTTGCATATTGGTATTAAAGAATTTAGTTAAACAGATGGTATATTATGTAAATAGACGTAGGAACAGCTGCTAAATTGAATATATTAGACTTTACAATACTCGCAATATAAGAAAAGCTCATGAAAGATGGCTAATTCTATATTAATACCCATAAATTATCAACCATTTTGAAATCATAGTTTTTACATTCTATTATTAAACAATAAAATGATGCCCATAAAATAAAACAGCAGGAGAGAATAAATGGAGATATTTAATTTATATTAAATACTAAATTCCCAGCAATCGAAGAAAACTGGAACCACGGGAACAGGGAGAGACTGCACACCCACGCTCCTGTTTTCTCTCCTTTGTCTCCAGTCAAAGACATTTCACATTTCCTTGGGCCTCCAGAGAACGAAATGAGGGAGTGGACCAGAGACCATATATTTTCTATTGTGAAACTCTCCTTTTATCTCTTCCCCCTTCTGCTTTTCTGCCTCTTGCACAGAATGTTTCGCTTTCTCTCATATGTATTTCTCAGGCTCTTGCTGCACTCATCTCCCCCAGCTCTCAGCATACCCTGTGAAATACAAAAGTGAAATTGTTTAGGAGGATGGAAACGGTATGAGTGAGAAATGGCAGGCAGCCAGAGTGGTCCTTGAGAGACAGGCAGTTGACAGAAGGCCATGGACCTTTAACAGAAAGACAGAAGCAATATTTCTGTTTTCAAGTACACAAGAGGCAAGGAAGATAGTCCAGAGTTTCAGTATAATTTACTGTCTCTTGTGAAGGTCATGAGTCTCAACACATGAAAGATTTAACAGTCATCAAACTCTGGAGACATTCGCCAGGTCTATATTTCCCACTACTTTGACTTGAAGTCCCAGTTCCTCACTCCTTGTAACTCTGCCTTCTCCACTTTAAAAAAAAAATATATATATATATATATATATATATATATATATATATTTTATTGATTTCTACAGAAAAAAAGGGAGAGGGACAGAGAACCAGAAACACTGATGAGAGAGAAACATTCGATCAGCCTCCATCTGCACACCCCCTCCTGGGGATGTGCCCACAACCAAGGTACATACCCTTGACCTGAATCAAACCTGAGACCCTTCAGTTATCAGGCCAATGCTCTATCCACTGAGCCAAATGAGTCAGGGCACTTTTCCCACTTCTGAGTGGCATTTGGTTTGCTGCCATAGATAAGGGCACCTGCTGGGTCAGTCTTTCACTGGAGATCTTTTTCTCTGGCTTTTAGATCAGCCAATGGAGCCATTTTTGTTCTGTAGGTCCCACTGAATAGTTCGGTAGTATACGTACCTCCTTTTTCTGTGAATGCATAAACAAGAAACGGGGACAAGTTTTATATGGTTTTTTCCTCATCTCTTCATATAGTCAGAAAAGGCAAGGATTCTGGGCTCATGGCAAGCCATCTTTTCATCTTACTTTTAACAGCATAATTTACCAGTAATAATCTACAAATGCCTGTTTTCTGAGAAATTCAACTGTCTAATAAATAACAGATAGAAAAATACCATATATGTAAAAAACTGTAATTGTCATGAAGAAAATTTAAGGAGGATAAGATGCTGGAGTTTGATGTTAATTAGCATTATTTGATCGGAATTTTCTCTGAAAAGTAACACTTAATGAGGCATCTCAGTTCCCACACTGGATCATGCCTTGAGGGCAAGGATGGTTTACTCCTACACTAAACCTAGTGCCTTAAAACAGTGCTGACACCAACTAATGATCAAAAATATTTATTGAAAACTTGGTCAATTAAGTAATATTTTCTTCAAGGTACTATTTTTAAAAGGACCTGCAATTTGGTACAGACATGAAACTATTCCTGTTAAAATTGTTAATTATATAATTTGTTTCTAAAAGTTTCATCCTCAGCTACTCAGAAATATTGGCTAATGAAAGTAATTAATTACTAAATATCCTGTCTTTTTTTTTTTTTTTTTTTTTTTTTTTTAAAGCAAAATGAAGCTCACAAAAATTTCAGTCACACATGGAGAAGGCCTATGGTCCTTTCAGTTCAATTCATTTAATCTGGATTGGTTTCTTCTGCCTTTGGAAGGAATGATAATTTCTCTAGTCATGATGTGACACACACACACACACAATTTTGTTCCTCAGTGTATTTTGCTTTCTCCTAAAAGGAAAGAGGACTACTATGTATATCAGATTCAAGCCAGCCTTTTCGGAATCTACCTGACAGTTCTGTCTCTTACATGTGGAATGATAAAGCAAAGAATAATGGCAGGAAGACAACGTGGGGCCCTTGGAGATTAATAGGGTTTGGAATCTTTCACCTCTAAGTCAGTTCTTCATCTTGACTTAGTTTAAAGTGGTCAAGGTGAAGCATTTATGTCGTATATATTTAAAACTCTATTTTAGTTCCAAGAAGTAGTGTTTAAAGGCTTACAGAACAAAAGATGAATAAAGACAGTAAGAAGGGCCAGCAGATAGGAGTCAGGGCAAATGAATTGGAGTGAATATTAAGACATAGGGAGTGCTTCATTATTTTCTTTTCTTAAACACATACATTCATCTAAATATTCTTTATAGATAAAATTATATTCATATTTTAAACATAATTTATGAAGCAATTTTGGAATAATTTATAACCTTTCTTAAATCTTATTACTTAAATTAGTGCTTTGCTACATATAACATTTTGACCGCGAAGGTATTTTTCTCTTCTTTTAAGTTTAGGACAATAGAAACTAAAATAGAAACAGTAATTGGATGACATTTAGGCTTTGTATAGCAAGAATGAGTGTAATTTTCTGTGTAGCTTTTCATCATTCACCTCTAGAGGGACATGGATGAGCTGATGCCGTGTCTGTTCCTGGGAGGGCCAACGAGCTATTTGCAGCATGATTATACAGATGCAGCTTCAAAATAGGCTTGATTGTTATTGTTTTAGGGGACAGAAGCAGAAAAAATATAGCAAAAAAAAAAAAAGTGATTTTGTTAAAGTACTCTGTAGAATTTAGGCAGAGAAAAATAGCATGTCAAGCACATAATTAGGTAAACATCTAAGTGCATACATATATCTGGCACTCACAGGTGCTTCTCCTTTGAAATATGACAGTAACTTCTGTCACTTTTTGAAGAGAAAATATCCATAATATCATGTATGCAAAGCAAATGACAAGATAAAAGATAATATATTTTTACTTTTTAAAGTTTTAAGTTAGGCCAAAACCGGTTTGGCTCAATGGATAGAGCGTCGGCTTGGGGACTGAAAGGTCCCGGGTTCGATTCCTGTCAAGGGCACGTACCTTGGTTGCGCGCATATCCCCAGTAGGGGGTGTGCAAGAAGCAGCTGATCGATGACTCTCTCTCATCGATGTTTCTAACTCTCTATCTCTCTCCCTTCCTCTCTGTACAAAAATCAATAAAATATATTAAAAAAAAACACACAGAAATAATTAAAAAAAAAAAATAAATAAATAAAGTTTTAAGTTATATCTTTGCTCCTTTGTTTCTTAATATCATGGTGAGTTTGCAATTCATTAAACTTATCCACTCGTTGCTTGTTTCTATTTTTTTCTGACTTTTAAAAACCTGAAAGTTATGAAATACATATACTTAATGTCTTAACTACCTATGTATTAGTTATTAATATTTACAATGTTTAGATGGTTTTTAGAGCAGTAATTTCCAAACGTATTATAAATATTAATAAGTAATCTTAAAAAAAATGAAAGCATACTTAGAATTTTAATTTGTAAAATATAAAATGTAGCACAAGTCTCTCAGGTTTTCAATATGCCGGTATTACTCCTTTATACTAGTAACATATAGGTGCACATTGAATAAGAGAGAGATATATTTTACCTCCTATTTGACAAAGAAACTTTCTAAAATGGAGAGTATTTCTTCTTAGAGTTCAGTAAACTAATGCAATGATTTAAACCTTTGCTTACAGGATTTTTAAAACGTGCTACACATGAAGTGGTCATGGATACTGTCCACTATTACTTTAGATTGTCAAACTTAAAAAAAATGACAACATCTAACATAACAATAGCCATTCCGTGTGAATACCTTGCCTTGAATCATAAGTATATAGGACATATAATATAGTTGCATCTTCACATATGTAATACCTTAATCAATAAAGAAATTAAAATAAATAGATAAATAAAATAATAAAATAATATAGTTGCATCTTATTGGTCACATTGCATAATAAGGTTGCACTTGATTGGTTAATTCTTGGTGCTAGAATTCCTTATATAAATGTATAGGCACCAATTTTTTAAAAAGACAATTTGAAGCAAAAAATGTAGGTAATTATTATTATTATTGTAAATCAATGAAAATTATACCTATTTTTGTCAGATTGGCTATATATATATATATATATATATATATATATATGCTGAAGAATTTAATAATTAGTTTATATATGCCATGAGATGAAAAAGTTTGAAAATCACTGAACTAATATATAGATTAAATATGTATTAGGCTCTGTCCCGACCAGCAGGACAACAATGGGGGCACGCAGGAACCACCTAAGAGAATGAAACAAACAAGGAACGCGAAAGAATGAAGGCAAGACAAGGTTCTGATCAAGCCTCGAACTTTCATTCTCTGAAATGGCTGTATTTATACAGCAGAGACAAAGGGGGGCAGGGCCGCCCATGCAGAGGGGTCCCTGGCAGTGTCCATGGGGGAGGATCAGGAAGGGGAAGTTGCAAAGATGTTAACATTCCAAGGTGCAACATTCCAAGGCTGGGCTATCTAGGGGGGAGGATCAGGAAGGGGAAGAGGCAGGAAGACAGGAAGATGCTAAGCCGCAGGTTAATCTTATCTTCTGGCCAAGCCCTCAGGGCACCGCATAACTTCTGCTAGAAGGAACTTAATTCTATTTTCTTAAGACTGAGTTGCTCGTCTCAACTCTGCTGGCTCCCAACAAGGCTCAATATTTATCTTTTTAAGTATAGCACCACACAAAAATATGAAATCATATATATGGGAAATATTTAGAAAAGATGAAACTTTCTAAATGAAAAAATTATAAAGAAACAAGATGTATTGAAAGATGTGTCATGGCAGAAACAACCTGTATGCCCCTTACAAAGGAACATAACTAAGATAAAGAGAAGTTCATAAACATTGAAAATAAAAGGCATGCAAAATATAGTGGCCATAATCTAATCATTTGTGATATAAATCAAGAAAAAAACATTATTTGATATGAATAAAATTTATAAAGCTAAAGGAAAAATATCCAATAAAAATTGTTTAGTACTTGTGTATTCAATAATATAACAAGACAATTGTGATATGATGCAAAAAGAATCAGAAGTACTCTTTGCACATATCTTTCAGTTCAAGACAGATTCAGAAATGAAATAATATTAGAAATGTAGAAGATAGTGAAAACAATCAGTAAAGTAGATCTTAGAGATGTGGTGAACTGCAAACCCCAACAGTCAGCAGATGGGACATTTGCTGGAATATATATATCCATAAAAAAAATATGTAAATTACAAAATATAGAGATTATGCAAACATTCTCCAAAATAAAGTAACAAAAGAAGAATCTACTATCAAAATCAAAGAAAATACTTATTCAATAAAACTTTTAAAAAATAAAGGAATTAATATAAAATACCATGAAATTGAACCAAAAATAGATAGAAGAAACATAATAATTATAAAAACAGAATTTAATAATATTATTGACAAAAAGGTAAAATTAACAAACCAATTAGCTAAACAATTTTTTTAAATGGTAAAATAATCAAATAATACAAAGGGGAGGAACAAATCTATTCAAAATCATGAAAATGAGGAATAGCCATCAAAAGAGAGGATGTCACAAAAATAACAAGAGACTTCTGTGTACAATTGTACAAAAATACATTTGAAAATCTAGGTTAAATGCATAACTTTCTAGGAAAGGAAAATATATCCAAACTGATATATTTAGTAGAGATAGAAAATTCAAACAGAATAATTTCATAGAAGAAATAAAAAAAAAATATATGGCAAAGAACTCTCCTGCACAGAAGCACCAGGCCTGCATAGCCATGGCAATTCTCAAACACTTTTAAAGATATTTTTAAATTTAAATGAAACTTAAATTATTTGAGAACATTAAAAATGAAAACTAGTATAAATTTATATAGCAGGTGTAAGAATTATACCCAAACCTGAAAAATACAAGAAAGAAAACTGTTGACCAACCTCAGTTATAAAGAACAAAGCAAAAAATCTGATTAACCATTTAATCAAAGAGAAGCAAACAGTGTATTAAAATTGTTACACATTATGTCCAAGTGGGATTTATTCTAGAAGTGCTATGGTAATTAATTATAAGTAAATCCATTAACATGTTTAATGATAATTGATATTATAGAAAAAAAATAATATGTATCTTACTAGAATCTTAAAAGAAATATGACAAAAATATTCAAAACGCATTGTTTAAGTAACACTACTCATTAAAATAGATTTTCATGTGATAGAATATAAATAATAGCCCTACATATTACTTAATAGAAATTATTAGATGCCTGGCCCATAATTTCAAGAAAAATGACCTGTTTTTCTATTATTTAATATGTTTTTGGAAGAATTAGCCAATGAAATAGTCAAAGAAAAGCTCTTCGAGGTACAAATACTGGAAAGAGATAGAGCAAAATTGCACTAACTTTATTAGGGGGGAAGAAACGCCTACTGTACTCATTGTCCCATTTGATAAGGTGGACATTGGTCTTGCTAACACTTGGATATGCTGCCGTGAGGAGGTTTCATGGGAAAGGGGGAAAGAGAGCATCACAGTTAGGGCACATACTCTATTGCTACAGCAGCCTTGCCCCACAACCCATTAGTGTGCCTGACGGGCACAGAAATGCAGTGGCTGTGGTTTCTTGGTCACTAGCAAGTGAATTTCACTTGGTATCACTGAGTTAAAAAGCATGACATTTACATTTTTTAGAATTTCCAAACTATCCATGGATAGTGGGCATGTTAGAATACAAGATCATATTTGCTTTTATTTTTCATGCATTCTGTATTTCTCATTTCATCATTATATGTGACATAGGTGACTCCTTTGTCATCTTACATAGAGACCTAATAAAGCAAAGCACAGTGAGCAAATGCAAGCCTCCTCAAGAAGTGTCAGAAGATTGTTTGTAAAAGAAGTAGAGCCATAACTCACCATGTGCCCTTTACTTTCTCTTCTAGGCATCTGCTTCATTATCTGTGAAATTATCCTCGGTCTCATACTGACTGTGTTTATGTGGATTGAATGAAAATAACATTGACATCATGAAATAGAGAGCTCTATATAAATGAGATGTATTATTTTTGCAAAAATGTATTATTTAGGAAAATTGGAAATAACCACTTAAGGGGTGGAACATAACAGCTGTTGAACAGTACACTTAGAGAACTAAAGTACAGTTTTGGAAAAGGGTGCCAGGATCTGCTGTCTAATTTTATTTTTCAAAATGAAATTACTGGAAGAATTTACTCTGTAGCGCAGTGCAATTATCTAAATGGGCCTTGGCCTGGGAACAAGGGTGAATAACCTCATCTCTTTCAGGGTGGGTCTTGGCCTTAATATCTATATATCTATATCTATATCTATATCTATATCTATATCTATATCTATATCTATATCTATATCTATATCTATATATCTATATCCTAAAACATTCACACTATCAGAAGCTATGTTGATCAGATCAGCAAAGCCCATAACCTTAAAATAATAGTTGGAAAACTATAATGAAGCAAAAATACCATATGAGAAAGTGGTTGTCATTCTTTTTTAAACAATCTAGATTGACTTATGTGTCTTTAGGCAGAAATTTTCTGCCTTTATCCCACCACCCCATTATTGATTTTCTCAACCTTCATGTACTCAGGAGATCAAGTGTTATTCATTTATGACAAGGAGACTAGATAAATTCCACTAGAAAGGACTGTGTTATTAAACGGGTTAGATTGGGTTGAACACTTAACTTTCATACATAAAACATCTTTGACATTTTTCAAACTTGATATCATCTTCCCTTTTCTTTTTATTTGTTTGTTTTGTTAATTCAAACCTGACAATATTTTTTTCCTTTGATATTTTAGAGAGTGGAAGCTAGAGAATGAGGGAGAGAGAAAGAGAAACACCACTGTGAGAGAGACACATCACTTGGTTGCCTCCAGCATGTACCCATACCAGGATCGGTGGTGATCAAATTTGAAACCCAGATACATGTCCCCGACTGGGAATTGAACCAATGACCCTTTGGTGTGCAGTCTGAGCACAAACCACTGGGCAACATCAGAATGGCCACGTTCTCTCTTTTTGTTACCGTCACCATAGCTCCCTGAGTGGCTGCAAGAAACAGTGCTCCTAAAGCAAGCTGGACAGGTTGTGTGAAGGGAAAATTGACCATTTTTAGTTAAATCCCCGGAGAGTTGTAGTTGTTAACTACAACACAAATCACCCCATATTTACTGTTAGACTCCTTGATGGTAATAAGAGTGAGGCGTATACATAGGTTACAAGATAAGAGAAGATATACTCAGAATTATAAACACACAAAAATAAGTTGAACCAGGGAAACCTAAATGACTCTTTAAAAAACACGTTCTTACTGATTTTAGACAGAGAGGAAGAGGGATAGATAGATAGAAACATCATTTGCTGCCTCCTGCAGGCACCCTCCCAGGGATGGAGTCTAAGACAGGAATCAAACCAGAGTCACACCAGCTGGGTCCTAAATGACTCCTGTAATGTTGACTGTAATTGATTGTTAACCCGTTTCACTGGGAAAGTCACATTAAATATGTAAATCACTTTTTTAAAATAAACACAAAGCCTCTGAGATACAAATTAGATAACTCATTTTCATCTACTTTTTAAAATGTACAAGAGAATTTTAGGAGTACTTCTGTTGCCTGTCTTACTGTTGTAGAAGACCGAAGAAAACCAAGCAACACTTAGAGAAATGGGGTTACACAGCTTTATTATGCTGGCAGTCTCAAAGGAGTCACCTCCAAAACGTGAGCAAACCAATGTGGTGGAAGCTTTCCCTTTATGCCCTTCTGGTGTCTTTGTCCCCCAAACATGGGTTATACTTCTGGACCTTTCATGGGCTTTGCAAAGAGCCCCAGGTGTTGGGTGTCTTAAGACCATACCTAAGGGCCTGGCCTGGTGCCAGTGCTGATAGCCCTCCCCCAGCCTGGGTGCTGCGTCATGGTTTAAGGCCTCTGTGAAATGGGAGCATTTAGGTAACAGGTCTTGCAAGACCAGTTTGTGGAGAAAGGGGCAATGACTTAGTTATAGGTTATCTAGGATGCACATGAGATTTCAGGCACAGATTCAGATTGCTAGCCCCCCTCCAAATATCAAGGTTACATTGGAATTAGCCTTTTAGCCTTCTCATTACTAAGCAAGTGCTGAGAAAAGGTGAGGATCATTAAAGTTTTCAACACACTAATAAATTTAGCACATTTCTAGGTGTTAACAGAATGGTGTGAAAGTTGAAATATTGGGCACTTTTACATTCTCTGTTTCCTATCTCTGGAATTTATTCATTTTAATAAGAAATATCTGCTTTACTATGTGCAAGGAAAAATAAAGATTAAAAAAAAATCAAAGGTTGGTATAATAAAGACTACACAAAATTCCTTTCACTTAATCAAGGTTTTTTATTTTATTTATTTTTATCATATTTTAATACCATAGCAAAATGTTTAAAGAAAAGTTCAGATGCTGCTACATCAAAGATGTAGAGGTAAAAAATGTAAGCAATTACTCTTCAAATCTCTGATATTTTCATCAATAAGGGCTCAGCTTTGTACTCCAATATTCTGAAGCAAATCAAGATAATGATTTTGGCATTTTCAGCAAGGAAGTGTTTTCTGTATTTTGAATACCTCATTCTAATGCAATTGAGATTAGGGAGGTGGAAAAAAAAAAACACATTGGATTTTTCTTCATGGGCACCATTGCCTTTTTACAAAAATGCCCAAAGGAGTTAGCACTCTGTTGAGGCCAATAAGGGGTTCCTCTCAGTGGTGCTGATGGGGCTTTAACAGTGTCAAAGCTGAACTTCACAGGGTAATAGAGTTTATCATCAAATAAGCAAAATGAATACAATTCTGAGGTTTGGGAGGATAAGAAAAGAAATCTCAGAGGGTAGAGGGGGAAAGAAGGGTGGGAAGAGATTAACCAAAGAACTCATATGCATACTAGAGGCCTAGTGTATGAAAATTCAGCTTGGCCTGTCCCCTCTCACAGTCTGGGAGCCCTCAGGGCAACCTCGCAATCAGGGGAAGGTGCCACTGTGGGCAATGCAAACCTCAGCCAGTCTTGGTTACCTGAGCCTGGGGCAGCCCTGGGTGGCTGGGCAGCCACCATCTTGTGGCTGTGGGTGCCACTATCTTTGAGGATGGGTTCAGCCAATTAGCATATTCCCTCCTTGTTAGCTGTAGGTGCTGCCATCTTTGTGACAGTGTGAGGGCCAATTAGCATACCCCCTCTTTATTAGATAGGATATGAATAGCCCATGGACAGAGACAATAGGGTGGTGAAGGCCTGGGGTGGGGCAGGAATCATGTGGGGGGGGGGGCAAGGGTGAAGAAAAGGGGGGAATCCATAATACTCTCATCAATAAATATATATTTTTTCTTTTTTTTAAAAGCAAGACAAATGGAATGACAAAAGCAACTCTCTTCACTTCACTTGGTATTCTGCATCCCTTCTGTAAAATGAACAACATAGCTTCCATCAAGAGTCTGACAGTTCTAACCGCACCCAGGAATTCTGCCTACTTGCTATTACCCAAAATCACTGTGGAAAGAAAGCACCAGAAAAGCAATTGTTGCAACAGCATGTTACTTTAATTGTGCTTTCCTTAACTTTCTCCTTAGATGAGCCATATAAAGTGATGCAGGAGGCAGAGTTACTGTGTGACTAAAGGTTGTCTACGCACGCGGCTCCTGTGTGCTTGAGGTCCTGCCGTGCTGGGTGGAAGGGGAAGCCACACTGCAATTAGGACGCATTTCTAAGCAACCATTTCTGGTAGAAAAGCTAAACAACCCCAGAGGAAAGTTACTTAGATTTGCAAGGCTTATGTTAATTACTTTCTCATTCTATAAACATTCACTTTTGCATGCGGTTTTTCACTTTTATTTAATTTATTTATTTTTAAATATTTTTTATTGATTTCTTACAGAGAGGAAGGGAGAGAGATAGAGAGTTAGAAACATCGACGTGTGAGAGAAACACTGATCAGCTGCCTCCTGCACATCCCCCACTGGGGATGTGCCTGCAACCAAGGTACATGCCCTTGACCTGAATCAAATCCGGGATCTTTCAGTCTGCAGGCTGATGCTCTATCCACTGAGCAATCCCTGTTTGAGGTTCTCCAACTTTCATGAGATTTGGATTTATCCAACTCTTGATTCTTCTCCCAAAGAGGAATGAGTGTGCAGATATTTGCAACCATATCACTAATTTATGAGATAAAGCCCCGTGTCATTTACCTACTGCTATCATAATGTTACCTGGCCTCAAATCTCGGTGATTTAAAACAACAAGCACTTATTTTGCTCATGAGGCTGTAGGAGAGCAATGCCAGCTGGGTTTGGCTAGCCTCACAGGTCTCGGAGCAGCTGGCTAGCAGTCCACTTAGGATGGTTTTAGTTTGAATGCCTGGGATGACTGGCTCCATTCTGCTTGTCTGTCCTTCAGTGAGCTGCTCTGGGCATGTTCGCACAACAGTGGCAGAGGGGAAGAACAAATGAAAGAAAACAGGCAAAAGTTTGTTCACGCTTCTGTGCCTCCCATCCACTAACACCTCATTGACCAAATCAAATCGCAAGAGTGGGCCAACTCAGAACCAAGGAATGCAAAATCAATTGTTAGCTTTGAAAAATGTTCATTGAAATTGTTAACGAAAAAAAACCACTGAAACCTGTAAAGAATTTCTCAAAGAGTTTATTTTAGCCTTACTGTTGACAATTGCCGGGAAGCAGAACCTCAATGGATTGAGATAATGCTCCAAAGAATGGCGGGTTACATTTCTCTATTTATACACTGAAATCAAAGGAGGGACATAGGTGGGTTACATGAAATTCATTGGTGATGGAGTAAGGAGGTGGGAGAAAGCAAAGCGGTGGGAAACTCCTGGGATTGGATAAAAAGTAAAATGATGGATGTGTACTCAGGTGAGTGCAGGAACAATTAACATGATAAAGAAGGAATTTGAGGCATCTGTCCTGGCGCCCACCACATTTGGTTGCTCCCCAGGGGCTCCGGAAAAAGGGAAGTTACAAGTTACCCAGACATCTCACAGATCTGTTATCTTGGAGGCAAAAAGGCAAATGGGCTCAGTAAAAAAATCAAAGTTGATCTTTGTCTGGGAGAATATCTGGGACATGACTACCTACTATAACCTGTTAGATATTTAATTTTCAAACCATCTTTTGTAGTTATCTTAGGTCTCTGGGTTTGCAAGACTGCCATTCAGGTCTTCCCTGAGCTTGTCAGGTTAGCACACATCTGTCAAACAGAAGGCCCTCGGGCCAAATCCGTCCCGCCAGGCCTTGCAATGTGGCCCGCACCACGCCATCATCACTGCACTCCGCTGCGTTTCCATCACAATGACAGTTTACGACTGTTCAGTAAACCATTCGGCCCACAATTTAGGCTGGATTTTAGATTTTGGATTTTAGATTTTGGCCCCTTCTCTGATTGAGTTCGACACCCCTAGGTTAGCATGTGACTTTTTTCTTTCACAAAGTGTTTAGAATTCTTACATTTTAAAGGTACAAATTGAATATTTGCTCTTGAAATTATATGAGTTCTTTCAAGTAATCTGAAAGTAGAGAGACAGGAATGAGATGAAGCAAAATTGATTATGAGTGATAATTGTTGAGGCTGAGAAATGGGTATATGTTGCTTATTGCACTATTCTTTATTCTTTATCAAATGTTTTTTATGTTTGTTTGTTTTTTGTTTTTTGTATGTGTGTGTGTTGTTGTTTTTTTGCGGGGAGGCTTTATTAGCCATTCAGTGCACTAAGAGAGGCTACTTTTAGCAATAATTTACTTTTTTTTTTTAGAATATGGATTATATTATTAATTATGTTATTTTCATATAATCTACTATGGCTAGGAAAAAATTAAAAATACACATTTCCTAATAAAGTATTAGTTAACTAGATAGAAAATGAATGTTATCAATTTTATACCTTTAGGGATGAGTTTATTTCTGGTTAATCTCTACATACATTTAGGTATTTAACAACTATTTATTGAGCACACTTCTCAGCTCCAGCCATAGAGTGAAATGGCTGAGGTTTCTGATCTTAAGGGTTTTATAATTGTACTAATTATCTATTGCTGCCATAAGAAATTACCACAATTTTTATTTCTTAACACAAATATAACACCTTACAATTCTGTAGATCATGAGTCCAATCTGGCCCTGGTGATGCTGAAATTCAAGTGTTGGCAGATTGGTGTACCTTTCTGACGGCTCTAGGCAGAGTCTGTTTCTAGCATTTCCATCTTCTAGAAGGCCCTCACATTTCTTGGCTTATGGTTTGTTTTTTCTCCATCAAAAAAGCCAGCAAGTTCCATTCTTCTGTGCTTTTCTTTTGTAGTCAGGTCTCCCTGTGACTGCCTACCTCCTGGGAAGGAAAGATTCTCTGCTTTTAAAGATACACAAGCCTATCTGGGCAATCCAAAATAATCTCCCCATCTCAGGGCTCAAATTACTTCTGGAGGGTCTTTTAGCCATGTTTGGTAAGACATTCACAGTTTCTCAGTTTAGACTGTGGACATTTTAGAGGGCTATTACTCTGCCTACCACAATAGCCAAATGCTGGGATAAAGAAAATAAAAACATAACAAATAATCAAAATGGGCACTTTGACACTGAGGTGTAAAGTTCCAGAAAGCGGTAATGCAATAGAGAGTTATTTGCAACTTGTGGGTAAGAGTGACATTTAAGTTGAAACTTTTCTGACAAGTGGAGATCATCTTGCAAAGTTCTGTGGGCAGGTCATTTCTGGTAAAGACAAAGCCGACATAAATGGCCAATGAGGGGCCTAGAAAGAAGGTAAATGGGCTGGGTCCTTGAGAGCTATAGGAAAAGTGGTCCTCCACAGGGTAGGCAGGGACCAGATTTATTGGCTCCTGGAGTCTGATTTATCTAGTTTGCTTTGCCTATTTTATGTCAATTGCAAAGAAAATCCAACAGAGGCTTAAGGAGAGGAAAGTCAATATGATTTATGTTTAAATATCACATCTGGCTGATTTTTGGATGTTAAATTATAGTTGTCCTAGAGCTGATTATAGGCCTTGGCTATTATGTCCTAAATTAATTGATAACTTTTCAATGTTATTAAATAAAATTAATTTTCAGCAATTAATATTAAGTTTGAAAAAGATTTGTTTCACAGGGCTTGTTTCCTAAATATAAATACATAGGTAAAAATTAATAGCAGTAGCCATAGATGTATGAAAGAAGCAACATCTCATCGGAAATGTGTGCTGTTTGGATGAATGGCAGCAAATGATCCATGCTTATGGCATTGGCTATGCTAAGCAGATGAGTTGTGTACTTTTCTGAGCTCTGCTTAGAACATCAGGCTGTGATCACTGAGGTGATGGGGGGTAGTTAGGAGGTAAAATTTGTAGACATTAGAAGATGGTGTCTACAGGGAAACAAACAAAAAAAACAAGTACAGTAAATAAAGTTAACTATCAAAGGCACACAGGAAGCTCCATCACTTCTCTGTCCATCCTATCAGACCCAGAGACCAAGTTCTTGTTTTGGCAATGAGGGGCTCCAAAATATACATGCATTCAACCAGGCATGCCATTCTGGAGAAAAATTCTGGAAACTTGATAATCCTGATGAAAGTTGAATTACATTTTAGAATTGATTTCCTTAGATATGAAATAACATTAGAAACATTTTCTAACTCATTCTCATCTTCAATGCAAGTAATTTTGATTAATTATATCATTACATAAAAGGATAGTTTTAAAAATTGCATAATGGTATTGAAATTATGTTTTAATATAATGTAAACCTGATTTTTATATTTTCCTCTGTTAAAGTTATCAAGGTATGTGTGTGAGTGTAATGAAGTAAAAGTATACCTTTATAACTACACAACCACAAATGTGGCAAATCCGGATATACCTTAGTGTGAATAGTTGAAAACAAAACCCACACACTCTACACACATCACGTTCTTTGCACATCATGTTTGCTGTGCAGTTCAACACTAACTGTGCTGGCATTGCCATTTCTACTCACTAATCCCACATTCAGAATGATGGCAACTAATTACAAATATGCATGCTTTCTGAGTAGTCTTGTAAGAGTAATACAATAAGTCTACAGTTATGGAACAACATTTTTCTATAAACCTTCAATGGAATCAGTTATTGCAGTTGACTTTAGTGAATAAAAATATAACAGAAACCATGGTATTTTCTTTCACTCTCTACTCCAATAAAGACATCAGAGGAAGCCACACTCAACAAGCTGTTTTATTTTCTACTCTTTTCTAATCCCCCTTACCTTTTTGTAGACCAAGAGAGGTGAGAGCAGTCAGTCATATATTTCTATACTGACAGCACTGGCCTGTCCTGACTACATTTATTTCTATATTGCCCTGTGTCTTTCTACCAAACCCGAGCTTACACTTTCCCAGTAAATCTCCATGGATCAATTATTCAGCACAAGCAGCATTATGTATCAATTCAAGAGTGATTACCTAGGTAGATAAATAAATAAGCAGAAGTCTATTAAAACCCAGGAAATAATGGAAGATCCCAGAAAGACTGAGATCTTCCCTGTGCCTTGCAGAAAAGGCTCTGTCAGAAAGCAGTTAGAATTGGATTGCATCCTTTCTAAATTTTTTTTTAAACAGTAGAGCTTAATCATCTTAATGCTCTGACTTGCTAGTGCATATCTGGAGATTTATCCTCTGACAAGAGAGACATTTGAAGTTTCAGGGTTAAACAGATCATGAGAGTAACAGAACCACAGATTATTAGCTGTTTTCCGGGTGTGAGTTTCAGTGACTGTAACACTCTAAGAGGTCTTTTGGAGATGGTCTGGCCACTTATAATTATGGAGATCCCATAAGCCCGTTGTCATGGCATAAGGTATTACAATCTGGATAAACTTGAAAGTTGCTAAACGATCTCATAGCCTTTAGAATAAGTCTGTCTCCATCTCCCGCAGCTTCTCAATGAATGAGAAAGGCATGATGAGCAAGCGGTTTCTTCTGCACCCACAGGGGTATGGTTCTTTTAAGGACATGTATTTGGAACTCTAAAATTGCCCTTACCACCACTGAATGCCAAGGACCTGTCCTGGTGGGTGTGCTGACCGTGAACTTGTGATAGGACACTTAGCCAGCAATTCAGACTGCCCTGAATAGTCCATCCACCCACCCGCCCTACAGGCAGTGGGGTGGAAGGGAAATACTAAATCATATCCAGACACCGCAGAGGGCATATTTGATAGCAGAGACACAGCACCCTTGAGATTCACTTGGCTATTTATGTTCTTCATCAATCATTTTATCTAACTTTGAAAAGTGGTGGCTGGCTTCATTCAGCAGTATCTTCTTTAAGGAAGAAAGACTAAGCTTATTTATAGGGATGACAGAATGTCTTGGTGTCTATTAAAAATAATAACAAAGTACTCTTGTATTCTAACATAACATGGATCTGTCTGACTTTTTAATCACTGCCAAAGATGTGTAGTTATTAATATTGATGTATCATATCTTTGAGTACACAAGATGATTTTAGAATTTTCTGGATGGACTAGATAATCAGTGATATTTCTAAGTTGTTTCTTTGGAAGTTAGGTTCAGTGTCAACTGTTAATAATGCTTGGAGCTCCATGTGTTGCCTAAATGGAATTAAACACAGGATTCAAGTCCTTGGGATATATATATGTGTATATATGTATATATATATATATATATATATATATATATATATATATATATATATATGTGTGTGTGTGTGTGTGTGTGTGTGTGTGTGTGTGTGTATGTATATGTAAAGGATATGTCATTTATGTTCTCAGCGTTCCACATGTAAGGGTACCATGACTTTCTGAAAATATGGTTTTCTGAAAATATGGATTTATTTTATGGTCACGGAACATCAAAAGATGCAGTTTTGCCGAAACCAGTTTGGCTCAGTGGTAGAGTGTCCATCTGCGGACTGAAAGGTTCCGGGTTCGATTCTGGTCAGGGGCATGTACCTTGGTTGCGGGCACATCCCCAGTAGGGGGTGTGCAAGAGGCAACTGGTCGATGTTTCTCTCTTATTGACGTTTCTATCACTCTATCTCTCTCCCTTCCTCTCTGTAAAAAATCAATACAATATATTAAAAAAAAAAAAAGATGCAGTTTCCATGTAATACTTTTGCTTACTTTACCTTCTGTAATTTTACTTATTTTCTCCATTTTAGGGAAAGGTGAAATAAAAAGATGAAGCCACTTGCCCCCAGGTCATCACCTCAATGTAGCCACTTTGTTTTTCTTCTTTAAGAAACTTCAAGCATAAAAGACAATGGGTCATTGACAAAAGAGGTCAAAGACAAAAACAAGGTAAAACCTCCAAGAAACAAATGGCAATTAAACACATTAAGCCGTTTCTGATTTTGTGGTGTCAGCTCCTATTTATTCTGCCTTGGTGGTTGTTATAATAATGTAACCCTTCTAATGTATGAAATAATTATTGTGTGAAATGTTTGCTGTATGGAAACCCCCAATACTCTGTGCCTTCCAAAATTAATGAACACCCCAATATCTTAATGTAAAAGCTCTGTACCCTTAAGTTGTAAAAATCCTGCCCCCAGCATAAGGCACACCATCTGGCCCACACTGATCAGGACACAAATTGTTTACCGCGGTCTTTATAACCCGGGACCAGCTCCAGTTGAGATCTCCTGCCCGATAAGAGGACTCCACATCATTCAGAGAGACAAGCCCCTCACTGCTCTGCTGTGTGAGCCTGAACCAGTTGCAGCCGCCTGCCTGTCTCTGTTTTCATCCTCTGTCCTTCAGTGTGCATTGCGGGGTGGCTTTGTTGGAGCCCAGGACCCACTGGGAATAGGTAAATAAACGCTGTGTGATTGCACACTCATTCTGTCTGTGTGTCATGTGTTCCGATTCAGTCAGCTGTCTACTGAAGCACCAGGGGTTAGGCCGTTATTGCTGACCCCTGGTCACCTGCGTATGTCCCACTAAATCTAGACAGATAACCAATTAATTGGGATTTAATTGGGACAATGGTACACTCACATATGTAAGTTTTGAATGATATAAAGTTTTTTCTAGAGAATTTTATGGAATCCTAGTGATTCAATCAGACTGCAGAGGAAAACAAAGTCTGTGTTCTGGAGAGGCAGAGAGAGGATGGAGGGGATGTGAGGGGGAGACACACTTAACAAGACAAGCTCAGGTTTAAGGCCCTGCAACCCTCCACATACTTTTCCAAATATTGGTTTCCTATTCCCTCTCAGAAAAGTAAGGCAGTTGATTCTCAACAGACATTGGTGCTTTTCCTATGTGGATTCTGAAAAGGAAAGTAGTCACTAGAATTCAGGAAAGTTCTAGAGAAGGACCACTGATCATGTTCCTCCAGTCGATAAAAATTCAAATTCTATTGGGATCCAAATGAGTGCTACATAGGGAGTGTAGGCATCCATTGTTTAGTCTTAGAAACAAGTTAGCTTTATGCTTCCTAGAGCTTGAAAAATAAAAACCTGAATATAATTCTATTCGATTTCTTCTGCTCTAATGGAAAGTAGACAGAGTAAGTGTTCTCTTCTAAATTACCAATTAAAAAGAGAGAACAACAATACTAGTGAACAGTAATTATAGGAAATGTGGCAATGCAGGAATTTCTATAACGTATTAAATAAAAAAAAACACACACACACACACACAGTTTTTATTTTATATTTTTCTGCACAGAAGAAAAGCATGATTGATTTAATGGTGAATGTTAAGAGGCTTAGATTTAAAAGTACGAACTTAATTAAAAGACTTCCAAAAGATGTCGGTGCTTTTCTCTCTCTCCACTGTTTCCCGCAGTGCTCTCATCTATTATTGATAAAACCATTTCTGTGCAGAGGGTTCCCAAATGTACTCTCTGACTCATCCACTGAGACCCAAATTTATAGATGCAGTAGCCTACTTCACGATTCCACCCTACATTTAGAAAGATCAAGACAGAACTCATGATTCCTCCCCATCCACAGACGATAATGCATTCTTTTAGTGTTCCCCATTACATCACATAAAACCACACAGTAGCCCCTGTCCAAACCCGTAGAGTTCTTCTCTCCATCACAACCCAGACCTGACATTCCAGCAAACACTTATGGACTGAGTCACTTCACTTCTCTCCATTTCTGCAGTGGCTCAAATCACTTTTATTTTTTCCCTAATTCATTTTACTGGTTGTACTGCTGTCTTTTGCTTCCTTTACAGTATATTTTCCACATATTGGGCAGAATAATTTAAAAAATGTCAACAAATATAGATTACCGCCCTTAAAAATGTCCCTTTAAGACAGCATGGAGGGACCTGGAGAATATTGTGCTAAACGAAATAAGCCAGTCAGAGAAAGGTAAGTACCATATGATCTCACTCATATGTGGAATCAAAGGAGTAAAATAAACTGATGAGCAAAATAGATCCAGAGACATAGAAGCATGGAGCAGACTGATGAATTTCAGAAGGAAGGCAGGGGTGGGTGGAGGGAGATTAACCAGGGAATTTATATGCATAATGCATAGTCCAAGGACACAGACAATAGTATGGTGAAGGCCTGGGAGGGGTGGTGCAGAGTGGAGGGGGTCAATGTGGGGGAGGGAAACACACACACACAAAGGGAACAACTGTAATTATTCTAAAAATAAAGATACATTAAAAAATAATAAAAATGTCAGCAAATCTAGATAACTTTCCTCAGTAAAAATCCTCTGCTTAATCCTATCTCTTGACAAAAGTTCATTCTTCTGATTGTGGTCTGCAAGCACCTGATGCTTTGGCTGTCTCATTCTGAGCTCATTTCTTAGCACCCTTCCCATAACTGACTACACTCAAACCCCAGCTTTCTTTCTGTTCTTGGAACCCCGAGCCTGTTTCCATTGTAGGAGTTTGTGTAGATGGCTTTTTCTTCAACTAGATCAAGTTCTTTTTGTCTTTTACATCTCAGGTTAAATGATACCTTGTCAGCCTGATCTCACTGCCCACTCTAAACGCCCCCCTCCCCACTATGATTCTCTGCCACCTCATCCAGAGTTCCATTTCCACTACTCTCATCACTACCTGCATTTATGCTATAAGTTTGAAAATGTCTGTTAACCATGGGGGTGAACATCCTTGAGAACTAGAGTGTCTGTGACACAATCATAGGACAAGTAGTAGAAAAATAAATGAATACATTTTCCTGTTTGTAAATCTATTCCTAATCCACCAATAAATTGATTTTCTTGGAATCCAATATGAAATCCTCTTAATGTTTTTTTTAAACTCTCTGTTTTGGAATCTATAGCTGCTTCCATTTTATTTCCATTACTGTAATTGGAACTTTTTGAAAAATATTTGCTGTATTTTGGCATTATCTGAGGGAAGATTTGCATCATTCTTTATTCCAAAAACCCATCTTTAAAGAGTGAGTTTCCTCACATCATGCCAACTTTTTCTATCATTCTTTTCAGTGTTTGCCAATAAGAGTCAGATATGTATTTCCTTGCTCTTTTAATGTGTATTTATTTCATTTTTGGTGAGTTGAACATTGTTCACAAGTTTGAGGATATTCACTTCTGTCCTTCTGGAAATGTGTGTCTCTGTGAACCCCAGGTTTTAGAAAATGTATTCATTTTATTCAAAATGCTGGAAATTAAGAATATTCATTTCAAACATAAGACATTCCATATGACAAACATTTAAGTGGTTTAAACAAAAATGGTTTGGACAGCATTCTTCAGCTGAACCACAGGACCTCAACGAATGACCACTCTGCTTCATTCAACTTGATGCCTGTTTTGGATTAAGAGGTTTTATTGGTACAGACATTTTTATGACTCAATTTTAGTTTTTTGGTTTTTTTTAAATATATTTTATTGATTTTGTAAAAAAAAGGAAGGGAGAGAGATAGAGAGTTAGAAACATCAATGAGAGAGAGTAATCAATCAGCTGCCTCTTGCACACCCCCCACTGGGGATATGCCTACAACCAAGGTACATGCCCTTGACCAGAATCGAACCCGGGACCCCTCAGTCCTCAAGCTGACACTCTATCCATTGCGCCAAACCGGTCTTGGCTCAATTTTAGTTTTTTAAGTTAGCAGGATAGGGGGGTAAAAGTAGGAGTACTATTTTGACATATAAATAATTGAAAAGAAAAATAAAGGCAAATAATTAGATAAGACAAGGTATATATATTTGTGAAGGGCAACATATTGCAGGCAAATGTTATTAAAGGGTAATAAATAAAGGTATTGACACACGGCATATAGAAAGTAATAATACTGAAGTACATATTTATTAGGCTGGACTTTGTGGTGATAATAATCCCTGAATCTCAATGTCTTAACATAGCAAAAGTTTATCAATGTATTCTAGGGGTTCTTTGCTCCACACTGTCATTCAGAGATTCAGGCTGATAGAAACTCCAACATCTAATGACTTCACCATGTGGGATATGCACCCTGCTAGCTGCTATACCCTGAACATAGTCTGGAGGTATCATACATACTCTTTAATGCTTTTACATAGAATAGATACATGACATCTCTGCCTGCAGAGCATTGGACAAAATGGGTCCTTTGGGACTTGGACAGAGGAGAGAAAATCTTTACCTGTTCTCTCTCTACCACAAGGTAGGTAATGCCATAGTGATATGATCTCCAGAATAATTAATATTCAAAAAGGTACAATTTCTGTATTTTAGCAAAATATTCCCCAAGTTCATTATTTTCTCTCTGAGCAAGAAGCTTAAAAACAATGAGCTATATAATGTAGGTATATACAATTCTCAAAAGTTTTGCTTCAACTCTCTATCCTCAAACAGCTGGATAAATAATTATTGTCAAATGGAAGGAGGGATTTCCCCTGTGTTATCCGGTTCAATTTTAATCAATGATTAAGATGAGATATGTTCGCCGAAACCGATTTGGCTCAGTGGATAGAGCATCAGCCTGCGGACTGAAAGGTCCCAGGTTCGATTCCGGTTAAGCGCATGTAAGGTACATCCCCAGTAGGGGGTGTGCAAGAGGCAGCTGATCGATGAATCTCATCAATGTGTTTCTGACTCTCTATCCCTCTCTCTTCTTGTCTGCAAAAAATCAATAAAATATATTTTTTTAAAAAGATGAGATATGCTCTATCGCATATTTTTTTCTAATAAAATTTTTGTTTTAAAATTGAAAATGTATGATTATTTAGTGAATTATGGAAGAAAACTTAGTATTTTATATATCAAGTTATAGTTAATCACTACCTCTTAAAAATAGAGTAATTGTTTTACATGTAAAAATATTACTTACCTTTTCTGGCTTTCTTTCTTTTTTTAAAAAAGATATATTTTATTGATTTTTCACAGAGAGGAAGGGAGAAGAATAGAGAGTTAGAAACATTGATCAGCTGCCTCCTGCACACCCCCTACCAGGGATATGCCCACAACCAATGTACGTGCACTTGACCGGAATCAAACCTGGGACCCTTGAGTCCACAGGCTGACACTCTATCCACTGAGCCAAACCGGTTTCGGCCTTTTCTGGCTTTCTGCTGATTAGAAAACTGAATCTTATTACATTTATTTTTTTAACCCTCTGATTACTTCTTATTACTAGATTTTTGTATTAATTTATAGATAATTTTATTGGGTGTACAGAAATCACTATACATTATATTTTTAGACTTTCATGCGATTATTTTTGTACTATCAATTTTTTTTCAGAGTAAAAATATATAGCCAATACAGTATTTCAGAATGAATAAACAGAAGTAAATGTAAAGTTTAACAAATATGGGTACATGTTCTGGGTCATAATAATATATTCATGTGTTACACAAATTTTTAAATGACTTGTACTTTTAATTGTATATATTCTATTGATAGATTATTCATTGCTTTCTTGCTTCCTCTTGTCATCTGATTTTTATTGTAAAACTTTAAAATTACATATTGAAATTTAAATGCTGGCACCTCCCATAGATGCATTCACATGTGTACCAGAATTCTGCTATCAAAGAAGGCATATTTATTGTCTTCATTAAATAAATCTTTGTTTGAGAAAGGAGAAACGAAGCAAGCCTGTTATAAAAGTTGTAAGAGAAGCTGTGAAAGATGTAACAAAGTCAGTTCAGAGGAAAGACCTGCCATGAGAAATGTTGATTAGAGAAGGCATCAGGCAGTGTCAGAGGCTGGTTTGCATGGAGGTGAGGTTACCAGGAACCAAAGGGCAAGACCTCAAGAAGCCAGAACAAGAGCACTGATTTCCCTAGAGATGAAAGCAGATGAAAGAAAACAGGTCATTTTATGCCTTGGACATTTAGAGGGGTAAGGACTAATTGAGAGTTAATGAAGAGGAAAATACAGGGCAAACACATCAACATACTAAAAATTTGAATTTAATAATTTATATTTTGTAAATTAATTAACTATAGCATGTCAATCCAGTACTTACTTACAGTGCAATATATTTACTTTTCTACCAAATTCCCAATATTAATGGGTATGCATAATGAGGGGGGAGAGGTAAGAATGAAGTTAGGGAATGGAAAAGAGAGGGATAGAGGGAGGAAGTAGGAAGAGACTGAGGTAAAGGTAAAGAGATAGACAGATTGATTTATGACTTCTGGAAAGTACCAATTTGGTTTTTGTTTTTCATTTTAGAATGAAAGGCCTAATGACATAATTATCATTTCATTTAATCCCCCCCCACACAGAAATAACTTATCTAATAAAAGAGAGTCATGCAAATTGATGTACCTTCACTATGTCCACAGCCAATCAGAGCAAATATTCAAATTAACCCAAACAAAGATGGCGGTTATTTTGCATATGCAGGTGCTGAGTGGCCTGGGTCCTGGGAACATCCTCCGGACCAAGGCGGCTCCTAGCCTGTGTGTTGCCCAGAGTCCCTGTATGCCCCCAGCCTGAGGCCCATGGTGGGGCTGGCTGCTGGCCTCCAGAGTGTTTGGAGATGAGGATGTTCCTGCCCCATCCCACCCCGCCCCCAGCAGCTTTCCAAGCTCTGGCACCTAGTGGCAATTCGTGTCCATGCCCCCAGCCCAGCGCCCTCCTCAGGGGGATGACTGCTGGACTCTAGGGTGTGCAGAAACCCCGGTGACCACCACCGGGTGGCAAGGACACACCCCTAGCCCAGTGGACACAACTCAGAGCCTGCATGAGCTGCACAGGATACACCTTTTTAAATATATATATGTAATTGATTTTTTATTATTTATTTATTTATTTATTTATTTATTTATTCATTTATTTATTTTACAGAGAAGAGGGGAGAAAGATAGATAGTTGGAAATATCAATGAGAGAGAAACATTGATTAGCTGACTTCTGCACACCCCCCACTGGGGATGTGCCTCTAACCAAGGTACATGCCCTTGACCGGAATCAAACCTGGGACCCTTCATTCTGCAGGCTGACACTCTATCCACTGAGACAAACCAGTTTGATAGTAAGTACCTTTTCTGACAGCTCATTGGCTTAGCTCCCTATAGGTCACCACTTGCAATGTTCTTGGTAATTTGAGTTATAAGAATCCAAGAAGGTGATCTCTGGTTTTTCCACCCTTGAGGGGTCCCAGTTTGGAGAGGCTGCAGGCTGGGCTGAGGGACACCCTCCCCTGCCCGCTGTGCACGAATTTTGTGCATCAGGCCTCTAGTTATTAATAATTCCAATAAGCAAACTGAATGTTTGAAAATGTGTTCCTTGAAGCCCAAAATCTTTCTGATTATGTGCATGGTTGGGGATATTTACGGAAAATAAACATTTTAGAAAAAAAATTTGTTTTCAGAAACAGTGTAAAATTCAGTTATTTTTAATAGATATCCTGTAGATTAGTTTCCATGTTATTGCTTTGGGCAATTTAGCTTTGACTACTGCCTAGTTCATCAGGGTCTTCCAGCTTAAATATCTGGATTGACTGCTTTTTCTTCACTCTTTAATTCTTATATTCACTAAATTCTGTCACATCGTCCTTAAAAAATTGTATAGCACTCATACTTCACCCTCATTTCCAAGTACCATAGAGGCATTTTGATTTGTACTATGCTTCACAGGTTTATAAGAAGCAATTTGTAAGAAGCAATCTTACAAATTGAAGGCAACACCCTCCATCAGCAACAAGATCACCACTCCCTTTATTGGGGGACACTCGCTTTCTTATCATGGTCTGGAACTGAGCCCACAGTGTCTCCAAGGAGTATTTGTATTCAATTTTTTAAAATATATCTTATTGATTTTTTTTTTTTTTTTTTTTTTTTTTTTTTTTTTTTTTTTTTTTTTTTTTACAGAGAGGGATAAAGAGTTAGGAACATTGATGAGAGAGAAACATTAATCAGCTGCTTCCTGCCCACCTCCTACTGGGGATGTGCCAGCACCCAAGGTATATGCCCTTGACTGGAATGGAACCTGGGACCCTTCAGTCTGCAGGCCTACAATCTATCCACTGAGCCAAACCAGTTAGGGCTGTATTCAATTTTTATGTTTATTCATTCCTTTGGAAATGCTCTTTGATCTTTATAGTTTACGTGTGTTCTCCCACCTAATCCTGCTAATATTTCCTCAGTACAACTTAGCGATTACCATCTCCCAAATAATTCTTTTGTAAATGGAAATATGGTTTGAGTTCAGATTATGACAATATCAGTAGGATCAAGCAATTTAAAACTTTAAGAGCATCAGTTTTCTCATGAAAATTTTAAGAAAATCAGAGTGAATGTCTGAAATCTCACTCAACACACTATAATACTATATCATTGACAACCAAATTAAGCTTGAGATGTGTTTTTCAAGTTTCTCTTCAAGTTAACTCATCTTAAATTTTTCATCTAATTTCTAAACATGGGTTCTTGAGTGTGAGAAGTCATCTGTAACCAAACTTCATGTCTATCTATGTCAATTTGATCCTGACAATACTAGGACCTCTGTCAGAATGCTTTCATCCAATCTCTGAAGTGCCCTCTCCAACAAAGTCCAGAAAAGAGTCTGCACTGGCTATTTTCTCCTGTATTAAACGTATTTAATTTCCCTCTCACACAACATTCTATGTTTCTGTTTCTAATCCTTTTCAGAATTCTGAGCTACACCTTATACACTAGAATTTACATTTATACACTGTGCTTTTTCCCTTAAGTAGTTTCTTTTTTGAAAATTGAAATAACACTTTGATTTCCTGCCCTATGTCTTCTCCTCATACATTTAAAAAAAAATTGTTCATTGATGATATTTTCCATATCTGGGCAGTCTCCGGATGCATTTCTACTTTCATATGCAGTTCACTCTGGGCTGTGAGAATTTCTTCAGTTTAGTGTCTATGTTTTAAGACAACAATTTGTCTATCATTTTGCATTTTTTTCTGGTTACATACTATCTAATTTTCTTTTAATTGCAGAACATTCTATTCCATCTCTAAATAATCAAAACTTTGCCTTTCATTGTGATCATCAAAATTCACTGAGCTCATTTATAAAATAATATTCAAAGCAAACAAAAACATTGAAAATCCCTTGAAATTGCATCTTTAAAGATAAACACTCATATAATTATAAAAGATTCTTCTAAACATTATGTTTTTATTAATTGCCTCAATCCATTGTGTGTGTATGCATGTATGTGTAAGAGAAAGAGAGGGGGAAGAGAGGTTTTTTGTTTCTTTATTTGTTTGTTTTTCCTTTAAATAATTGTAATGGCTACAGAACTAAGTGGATGGATGGACCATTACTTATTGAATAAGATCCTATGGAAAGGATTGTTTGTTTTTCTATTTTTAACATAACTTTCTATATGTTATTTCTAGAAAAATAGTAAACAATATAATACTGCTGCTTCATTTAACTTAATTTCAACATAGTAATCAGAGTTTGTGCCATAAAAGCCATCCTGGTGATGAAAAGACAGAGTGCCTCTGGTTATATATCCAGTGAGTGTTAGACTGACATTCAAATCCAGTTCCAGTACGTGCACAGGTAGAAATAATGTCTAGACATTCCTTGATAGCTTCGAAATAGTTTAGTGTTTTTTTTGTGTGTTTTTTTTAAGCTTGTTTCCTAAGTGAAATTGAACAAATATAAACACATCAGCAATTGCTACTTATCTAGGAACACCTTACTGATATATTAGGTAGTGATTCTCTGAAAATAAGTGTATAATTAATGAAGGTAGCAAACTGTGTTGGGTGAAAGGCAACTGATCTTGGCAAGTTTTTATAATGAATCCTAGATATCATGCCAACTTCTGTATGTTCTAAATGGAAGTGAGAAGGCTAAAAGGGCTAATGTAACCCTGATATTCGGGGCTAGTGACCTGAATCCAAGAGAGCAAGCTCAGTGTACATTCCTGATATCCTATAATTAAGTCCCTATCTCCTTCCCACTGTCCACGGTAACTGGTCTTGCAAAACCTGTTACTGTGGACAGTGCACTGCCCAGGGGGGAGGGTTATTAGCACTGGTGCCAGGCCCGACCATCAGATGTGGCCTGGAGACCCCCAACTCCTGAGGCCCTTCTTGCAAGGCCCGAGTAAAGGACCGAAAGGATAATCCATGTTTATGGGACAAAAATCACAGAGAAGGGGATGTAAGAGAGGGCCCCGTGCGTGTTCCTTCACTCAGATTTGGAAGGCTGTTTCCTGAGTCTGCCGGTGTATTAAACAGTGTCCCTCCTTTTTTTTTCTTTTTTCTTTTTTTTTTTTTTTTTCAGAAGCATCCTTGGCTTTCTGGTCTTCTGTAACAGAACCATCACTCAATAACCATCTACTTATTCTCTTACTATAATATACCAAGAAATGCTTTTACATTTAATTATTTTCCCAAATCAGGAAAAAAAAAAAAAAAGGTAACGGCACGGCGGTGAACACATTCCCATACAGAAAGGCCCATAACTGCTTTATAATTAATGAGAAATATTCAAGTGCTATCAATTAACTTATTGATGTTGGATTTAAGGAGAAAAGTGTCATTGCCTCTGTGTGATGCCAACATGGTTTCTAGACCTGTAAGATAATCATGCTCTTCCATGGAAAGTGTCTTTGAAGTAAACCAGCACTTTCACTTTTGCCAGGAATGTTTCCCATTAGGCATCATTCCTTTTTCAAAATTACTTTTAAATTTTATTGTACAAAGTTTATGGTACAAAAGTGACAACAATTAGAGTTATCGTTATACTTTGTGAGAAATGATATAGTTAAAATATCCTATGAGGACTTTGGGAGAGATAAAACGATGCAAATAAATTTTTAAAATATATCAATTTGTACCAAGAAAACCATTTATTAACATGGTAGTACACTTTTTGTTATTATCTGTCTCTTTGTTTATTGTGTTTTATTTCAAGCCTTGCTTTAATTATTGTGGCTGTTGGATGGCCTTGTTCAGCCTAATTGTCTGACCGATCACTGTTAAATAAAATTAAAACATAGGATGAGACCCAGACAACCTTAAAGCTTCATTAAATTATACATCCACATTTGACAAACAAAGATGTAAATGTAGACGGGTTTTATTCATTTATGTTTTACAATTACTACCAGTGGAAGATATCCTTCACTAGATGATTGAAGAAGTAAGTTAACATTTCTCTGCAGAATAAGGAAATAGATATAAATAGTGAATGTATAATAGAATGCAATGACTTCTGATCTCTCTCTCTTTTTTTTGCATGCCCGAGCCTGTTCTTTACTTCTGCTTCCATGCTTATTATAAAACTGTTTTTGGCTTGTAAGTCAATGAGAATTCTAAACCACCTCAGAACTTGAACCTGACAATGAAAGAATGGAGACCAAAGATCAAAAGTGTGAATTTTGCATATAATAACCTGATTGTTGTATACTCCCACCTTCCTCAAAATGTAATCAGTATCTTGACTGCTAGGGTAACCACTTTCTTGCTTCTTATTATTAAATGATTTACCAGATAAGAATGCATCCACCAACACTACAAGTCAACTTTGCCTTGTAAAAAAATTACATAACAAAATCATACACCATGGGTCTTTGCAACTAGTTTTTATGCACTCATCATTACGTTAGTAAGATTTATCCATGCTGTTGTATATAAGTGCATTCTCTTTATTGTCCTTTTGTTATTCTGTTAATTGTATCATATAATTTAGTTATCCATTCTACACTTTTTTGTGCAGATATTTCAGGTATAGTATCCATTCTTCTCTTGACTTATATATGAATGTCATCTATTTGCTATTTTGTTATTACACACAATGCTGCTCTGAATATTTGTATACATGTCTTTTGGTAAACTTGTGATTGCGTTCTGTTGGATATACACCAAGAAGACAGACTAATGCATCATATTGTGTAGGTATTTTCAATGATAATGGATGAGTGAAAACATTGTTATGAAGTATTGTAACAATTTACTTTCTTTGCCAGCAGTTCTCACTGCTTTGCAACATCACCAACACTTGGGATTGGCAGGCGTTTCCATGTTGGACTTTCTGGTGGATATCTAGTGTTATCTATTGATGTCTCTTAAATTCACATTATTTTTATTACTAATGAGGTAAAACTTCGTATGCTGATTATTCTCTGCTCACATCTCCTTCCTGGAATTCATCCTCTGCCTTTCCTGTCCTGTCTAGGCTGGTAGGAGTTTGACTTCCTTGGACTACAACTCCATACCTTTCTCAGATTTAAGTATCTGGTTGGATTTGGCTGCAGTAGAGGTGATCAGTAATTATGATGACTGTGGAACAACAAGTTGGAGTACTTATTTCCCCCATTGGCATTGCCAGTGCAATGTGGTCACACCTCCTGTTAAATGGCTTCTCTTCTAGGTGCAAAGGATTTTCATGCCCTGGCAACACTGTCCTTTGTCTTTGTCTTGTCAGGTCAGGTGGTCATGACTTCTTGCTTTTGATTTTGCATGTTTTACCACCCCATGACTAGCAAACACATCTGTAAGTAACCTCTTCCTCAAACTCTCCTCAGTTAAACATTTTATCATACTAGTTGCTTTCTGCTGGATCCCAACTGAAACAGTTACTGAGGTAGTCCTGCACAGTGACTGGGTTACTTCACTTTTAAAGAATGTAGTATTCATAGTTTCCTTGTTGGGTAGAAAGAGAAGCCTTGTAATCTGCAAATGAGTGACAATACTTTTCCCCTCAAAATTATCAATTGTGTCATGAGATGGACTAACTGTGAATGCTAAGGTATTGGAGGACAGTGTGGCCATGATTATTAGTAGATTTGGCAACAATAATGATTATAGTAATTATTTGAGAAGTGACAATTTCTGACTTCCCAGAGTTACACTAAGAAAAAGTTAAGTTCTTGCCGAAACCGGTTTGGCTCAGTGGTAGAGCGTCAGTCTGCAGACTGAAAGGTCCCAGGTTCCATTCCGGTTAAGGGCATGTACCTGAGTTGTGGGCACATCCCCAGTAGGGGGTGTGTAAGAGGCAGCTGGTTGATGTTTCTCTCTCATTGACGTTTTCTAGCTCTCTATATCTCTCCCTTCCTCTCTGTAAAAAATCAATAAAATCTATATAAAAAAAAAAGTTAAGTTCAGTTATTGAACACCACATCCAAGGAATGAGTAGACTTACAGGTTTATAGGGAAAGGTTTAACATTTACTTTTTATTCTTTTAGCAAGTTTCAACTACACAATACAGTGTTATCAACTATACTCACCATGTTACACATCAGATCCTCAAACCTTATTCATCTTATAACTGAAAGTTTGTACCCTTTACCAAACTCTCTATTTCTCCATTCCAAGCTGCCCAGCAACCACTTTTCAACTCTCTATCTTTATGAGTGTGACATTTGAAAGATTCCACATGTAAGTGATACCATACATTGTAGGTCTTTCTCTGTCTGGGTTATTTCTCTTAGCATAAAACCCTCCAGTTTCATCCATGTTGTCACAAATCATATTCTCTCTCTCTCTCTCTCTCTCTCTCTCTCTCTCTCTCTCTCTCTCCTCTCCTCTCCTCTCCTCTTCTCTTCTCTCTCTCTCTCTCTCTCTCTCTCTCTCTCTCTCTCTCTCTCTCTTTCTTTCCTTTTTTTTTTTTAGATTCTGAATAATATTCCAATGTAACCACATTTTCTTCATACCTTCATCTGTTGATGACACATGTAATTTCCAAACGTCTGCTGTGTATAGTAAAACGAATATGAGAGTACAGGTGTATCCTTGAGATAATGGTTTTATTTCCTTTAGATTTGTACCTAGAAGTGGGAATGGCAGATAATCTGGTAGTTCTATTTTTAATTTCTTGAGGAGCCTTCATACTATTTCCAATAGTGGTTATATACCAACAGTGGACAAGCTGTTCCTTTTCTCTACATCCTGCCAGTATAGTGTATTTCATGCCTTTTTGCTATTAGTCATTCTACTATGCATGACCTGGTATCCCAAAGTGTTTTTGATTTGCATTTCCCTGATGATTAGTGATGTTGAGCACCTTTTCATGTAACTGTTGGCCATTTGTTTTTTTTTTTTTTTTTTTGGATAAGAAATCTCTCTTCAGGTGTTTTGCCCATGTATATTATTTTCTCCTTTGTTAGAAATTAATTGTACTAGAGAAAACCAAGATGGCGGCATAGGTTAGACACCCGAATGCAGCCTACCACAACAAATTTGAATTTAGAACTGAAAAACAGGGGAGGCATTGCCCTGAAGCGCCAGACAGCTGGCTGAGAGGAGGCTCTGCCATCTGGGAAGGAGAGAGAAGGCACGCTGAACCTCAGGAACTGTGAAGGTACGGAGAACTGTGAAGGTACTGCGAAAAGGCACTGGCTTAATCCCGGTGCGGAGAGGAAGGGCCGGACCGAGATTGCTGCTGGCTTACTCCCTGCACGCAGAGAGGGCGGGCCGGGCTGAGTTCGCTACTGGCTTACTCCTGGCACAGAGAGGGTGAACAGCTAACGCGGCTGGCTTTCTTGTCTGAGAAGAAAACAGAATCACCCTATTGCTCTGATAAACGGCCCCAGACAGGGAGAGGACAGACTGTCAGGCAGTGGGCAGAGATCTCTTGGAGGTGTGTGAAGCCAGAGGCCATTACTGCGGGACTTGGGGAGGAGCCGAACGGAAAACAAAGTTTGTCTGCACCAACCCGAGACTCTGCCCTACCTGTGGCTGAGCACAGAAGCTCTCCCAGAGGCTGGCTTTCTCTAAGGAGGGACTTACAGGAATCCAAAGCTTGTCTGCGCCTTTACCAAAGAGGTGCGCGCGCGCCTGCAACCAATCCTCCAAAACTCTCCACGAACAGGACTTTTCTAAGGCGAGACTGACAGGGAACCAAAGATTGTCTGCGCCACCCCGAGACCCCACCATATTCAAGCAGAGTACGGAAACCCTCCTAGCTGAGTCACTGCTGATCCTCACAGCCAATTGGCTTGGAGAGCAACGCTTCCCAGTGATACCAACAATAAGCAAGGCTTAACAACAAGACTGCACACACAGCCCACAAAGGGCTACACCAAGACTGTCCACTGCAGGTAACTGGGAAGGCTGTGCTACTGGGCTCTACCAGAACACCTAGCACACAAAGCTATTCCATCAAATCAGGGAAACAACTAAAATGCAGACAAGAAGAAGGACACAAAGGAAGGAGATGGAGGAAAAGAAAAGATTGGACATTGAGTTCAAAACTACAGTTATAAGGTTATTCAACAATATCCTAAAAAAGGCCGATAAAATAAATGAGACCTATGAGGATATGAAAAGGGAGCAACTAGAAATAATAAGGGATCAACAAGAAATGAAGAAAACATTGTCTGAAATAAAAAATATTATACAAAGTCCTAAAAACAGACTGGAAGATTGCAAGAATCAAGACAAAGATTTAGAACACAAAGAGCCAGAGGACACTCCTCTGCAGAAGGGAGAAGATAAAAGAATCCAGAAAGTTGAAGATAGTGTAAGAAACCTCTGGGACAATTTTAAGCGAACCAATATCAGAATTATGGGGATTCCAGAAGAGAGAGAGCAAGATACCGAAAGAGTACTAGAAGAAATAGTGACAGAAAACTTCCCCCACATGGGAAAAGAAATAGACTTACAAGTCCAGGAAGCCCGCAGAACCCCAAACAAAAGGAATCCAAGGAGGACCACACCAAGACATATCATAATTAAAATTCCAAGAGCAAAAGACAAAGAGAGAATATTAAAAGCAGCAAGAGAAAAGCAGGTAGTGACCTATAAAGGAGCACCCATAAGATTGTCAGCTGATTTCTCAACAGAAACCATGCAGGCCAGAAGGGAATGGCAAGAAATATTCAAGGTGATGAATAACAAGAACCTACAGCCAAAAATAATCTACCCAGCAAAGCTATCACTCAGAATCAAAGGACAGATAAAGAGCTTCACAAATAAAAAAAAGCTAAAAGAGTTCATCACCACCAAACCAGAATTATATGAATTGCTGAAGGAGGTTATTTAGGAAGAGGAAGAAGATAAAGATAAAAATTATGATCAACAAATACGTAGCTATCAACAAGTGAATCTAAAAACCAAGGGAATTTAAAAATCTGATGAACAATATTAACTGGTGAATATTATAGAATCAGAGGTATGGAAGGGGAGTGGACTGACGATTCTCAGGGAAAAGGGGAGTGGGGGTGCGGGAAGAGACTGAACAAAAACTGTGCACCTATGGATGAGGACAATGGGGGATGGGGAAAGGACAGAGGGTGGGGTGGGAACCTGGTGAAGGGGAGCAATTGAGGGGGGGAAGAGGATCACATTTGTAATAATCTGAACAATAAAGATTTATTAAAAAAAAAAAAAGAAATTAATTGTACTTATATACCTGGGTTTATTTCTGGACTCTGTTATGTTCTATTGATCTACAGGCCTTCTATGCCTATACCATATTGTATTGATTATATAAGGTTTCAGATACATGTTAATATTCTTTTCAGCTTGTACTCTTAGTGTTATTGTTGAAACTTTTAAGAGGGAAATGTTAATTAACTCTTCCATAGTAAAAACTATTTCCTGATATGGAAAGATTCAAAGTATCTTGATTATCATTGTTGTTATCATGATTAATGTTAGAATTACTGCTTTTGGAGGGTATGGAGTTGTCTTAATATATACACATTTTGACTTTTACTCATTAATGGTGATTTTAAAGGGCAATTTGTGAAAATGTAAAAGAAATAAATTTAATCTTAGCTTTTCTGAAACATTTTCAAAGATATGTTTATTAAAACTTCAACTGTTTGTGAATCTAATACATTTGTAGCAAAAGAGTTTACCCATCACTCATGTTATTCAAAGCCACAATATATTCAAGGCTAGTGTATTGTTTTTCAAGACAGATTCTGTTTAAAGGATAAGTATAATCATTATATGTGTGTACACTATTTAAAAAGTGGTTGGCGCTGAAACCAGTTTGGCTCAGTGGATAGAGCATTGGCCTGTGGACTGAAAGGCCCCAGGTTTGATTCCAGTCAGGGGCATGTACCTTGGTTGTGGGCACATCCCCAGTGGGGAGTGTGCAAGAGGCAGCTGATCAATGATTCTCTCTCATCGATGTTTCTAACTCTCTATCCCTCTCTCTTCCTCTCTGTAAAAAAATAAATAAAAAATATTTAAAAAATAAAATAAAAAGTGGTTGGTATGTACTTAAGTAAATATTCTTAAACTTTGAAAGTAGTCATGTTTTTACTAGTCAGGTCTATCACTGTATATTTTTAATGACTAATTGCTTAAAATTAATCAAACAAAAAATTGGGCATAAAAATCAATAACCTAATAAAGTAAAACTAAAACAACAACAGAAATAGCCAGGTGCTCTGAATACAACTCTTTCTTTTTTACAGTGTGTCTATACTTTCACATGCCTCATATTATTTTTTGGCCATTTATAATTTTTAATATTTTGTTGAAAAAATGTTAGGTTTACTTATCATTTCTTGTTAACATATAGAAATATTCTAATGTAGCTGGTTTGGCTCAGTGAATAGAGCTTCAGATTGCAGACTGGAGGGTCCCGGGTTCAATGCTGGTCCAGGGCACATCCCCGTGTTGGGGGCTTGGTCCCCAGGGGGAGTCATGCAAAAGGCAGCTGATCAATAATTATCTCTCATCATTGATGTTTCTATCTCTCCCTCCTTCTCCCTTACTCTCTGAAATCAATAAAGATATATTTTAAAAATGAGATTATGCCAAAGATAGTAATAATTTTGCCATGTTTTAAAATAATATATTCTTAATGAATTAATACTTTGAATTTATCAACTAACTACAGGTTCATGAATTCTATCAACTAAATACAGGTTCATGTGACAATTAGAAATTTTCTTATTGTAGAACATATCGAATTACAATATAAAAGACTTTTTATAAACACAATTTACAGGAATATGTAATATATTGAAAATAAATATGGCAAAAGCTATTTCTCACTGTCAAATATATATTTAAGGAGAAAGAGAATTAAAATTGGGTGTGTACCATTTAAATTCCAACATACCATAGTTACCAATGATATCAAAATTTATCTTACCTAGACACTGTTATTAAATGGAAGCAGTGTAAGCCGATAATGTTGGGCAAAAAATAAAACTGTGGGGGAAATGAGAATAAGATCCTTCGAAGCTGGGGGAGAGGGGTTTAACCCAGTTGTAAGACAGAAAATAAGTCCGAGTCCTATTGCCAGATTATATAGGTATTTAATTAATCAGGTCCGTTGCCCACGTATGAAAAGGAAAAATACTTGGTAAGGAATATAAACAATTTGGACCTAGGAGAGGTTTGCTGTAGTTTTAACTCTGTATCACGTGACTTTGAGGAAAGATGTCTTTAATACTTCACTGTCTCCACCTGTTCACTAGAAACAAATTCCCACCCCTGATGGCTAACTGTCTTGAATGAAGATTAAATTAGAGAACACACATGAAAATGCCTTATAAACTACATTTTAACATTATTAAGAAACACTACTGGGCTATTCATAGGCTACATACATAACAGGTTCTCAGTTTAAATGTCACTCCCCAGCTATGGATAAAGACACTCTCATGCTACACCATGATATGTAATTACATGAATTTATTCAACCATGAAATTACTTTGTTAATACGTAAAAACAGATTTTTTAATGTGTGTTCTTGCAAATGAATGCATTTGTGTAAATAGTGTACTTCATAGGGTACTTACTTTTTTTGTTCTTTATTCTGTTCCTAATAAAATAATATTTGCAGACATAATTCTCTTTATTACTTATAAACAATAGAATTCATCTAATTTCACACCGATGGTCAGAGCAGTAAAAATGAAACAGTCTCCAGTAATGCAGAATATAAATAAAAACGTAAATGTTTCTGTGGGTTGAATAGTTATTTTTCTTTTATTTAAATTTCTAATACCAAACCATTAATATGAAAACAAGAGATATTAGAATGGTGCTCTTTTTAACCAGGCATATTCTTTGGGATCTATCTCCCCTTGATTGTTCCTCTCTGACACAGGGGGCAGGAAGGCACTCACATGAGAACTGGTACCCAAACCCCATTCTGCTAATTATAGCTGTTAAGTGTTGGCCCACTTACTTAACCTCTCTATTTCTCTCAGTTACCTCAACTACAAGATGGAAGATATCATTGTATCTACTTTATAAGCTTTTTGTGAAAATTAGAAGTGTCAGTACATTTAAAAGCACTTTGAGTAGTGATTAATAATTACTAAGAACTAAGTAAATGTTACCTTTGATTTTACATTATATTATAAAACATGATTCCTTCCTGAATAATTGTACTAGCAAAACTTGATCACTGCCTCCACTCAAAAATACCTTTCTTTTTCTAATTATTCAAATTTAACTGGGACCTCTGGGCTAGTGAAATTATTGAAATCTACTTGGGACAAGTCATTGAAATTATTTCCAATAAAGCCAATATCCTACTGACTTAAAGGATCTTTACAGATGACTTTTCTAGGTGCAAAAATTTTTCCAAAAAGAAAATACATCAAATAGTTTGACAAGTAGTTACATGAGCCTCATTAATCCTTAAGTCATCTTTGTTTTCTAAAATCATTGTTCAGTTATAGACAACCAGCTAAATTAGTACATATCTGTTGAAAAATATATACTAATTAGTATAATACCAACAATGCTGTAATTTTTATCCATTATTTTATTAAGGCTGTTACATAGCAAATCTATCATCTAAACATACATACATATACATACATACATAGATACATACATATATATCTATAAAGTTATATATTTGATTTAGAAGATCAATTAAAAACTATCCCTATATAATATTGCCATATATGAAATTTATACATGTATATATACACACACTACAAATCCATTCTGTATGATTGGAATTTTTGCTTTAATCAGCTTAATGTCAGGCCTAATGCTTTCTTCCTTAGCCTGAATTGGGGGTGATTTCTTTCATTGAACCTGTTGATAAGCACAGGCAGGATGGGTGTAGGATCAGGTTTACAAATTGTAGTCATGTGTCATGGATAAGCATCCAAATATGCGTGCTTGACTAATGAGAGGCTATGGAGATACATCGGCAGAGCAGAAGGGTCTCCGCATCTACCCTGGTCACTGTAGCTCTAATCGATTAAAAACATTTATGGTGTTACAAAATGCCATCAGTTCAATGCTGCTCTGCTTCCGGCCCAACTGTTGTGGCAACGAGTGTGAGGTTAAATACCCCCAATCATAAGGGACTCAGTTGGAATGCAGCATACTTCATACCAACATGGAGAAGTGCTTATGGGCATTGGAATTTGAATTTGTGTTTTAATTTCAGGGCACAATTAAAGTATTTGGCAAAATGTCTTACCCTACAGCTCAAGCCTATTTAGGGGGAAAGGTACTTAGTTTATTTATTTTTCCTCTGCATGCTGCTGCTGCTCTCCAGTGTGGCATATTCTAGCAGCATGGGTTGATACAACCTTGCCAAAACAGTTTGTTGTAACTCTCCTTTGCCAATAAACCCAGCCAGATTCAGAAAAAAAAAAAGTGTTGCTATTATTCCATTCTTCACTGCAAGATGTATTCATGTGATTTTTAAAATGATTTTTAGAGAAAGGAAGGGAGAAGGCGGGTAAGAGAGAGAGAAACATCCATGTGAGGATGAAGCATGTGTAGGCTGCCTCTTCATCTCTTTCTGTCGCCAGAAGGATCAATTTTCAATGGAATCAGATACCTTTCCATGCATGGGCAATGCCCAACCAACTGATCCACACTGGCCAGGGCAGTTTTCTTTATTTATCCATAAAATATTACCAATATAGAATCTAAATTTGTGAGGATGAAAATAACTAATCCTCCTGTATAATAAATAGGTAATATGCAACTTGACCCTCACACCCTTGTGTTACAAGATGGCCACTTCCACATCATCACAAGATGGCCACCAAAAGATGGCCACCCCACATCTTCACAAGATGGTCACCACAAGATGGCTGCCCCCACATTGTCTCAAGATGGCCAGGCAGTTGGAGGAACCAGTCCTGCAGGGGAGGGCAGTTAGGGGACCATGCCTATAGGGAAGGGCAATTAGAGGAACCAGGCCTGCAGGGACGGTAGTTGATTAATAAATTATTCTATATTTTGGCAAATTTAAAAACATCAGAAAGAACATATCGGTAGTTTTTCAATATATTCTCTTCATTAAATGTATAAAGAACATTTTTAGGGTTGCAGGGAGCATTCTGTTAGTTAAGTTGTGCTAAGTTATATATAACTTAACAGAACTTGACTAACAGAATATATATATATATATTCATAATTAAGTCATAGTCCTCAAAAGTAGAATGAAAAAAAGACAACTATTAAAAATAGTTTAATAAAGAAACTCATGTCAATGTCTTGAAATAAAATACCCACTCTAAATATGAATTACTGGATGGAAAACTAAATATTTAAACATTTTTTCCAAATTAATTTATAACTTCATGCAATTAGTATATTAATGTAAATTTTGGTTTAAAAAGTGATTTCACAGATAATCACAAAATAGTGAAACCAAGAAAGTCAAGAACATATTGAAAATCAAATAAAGTATTTTCATTGCAAGTATCTTAAAATAATATTTTCCAAAAGCAATTCAATACATTAAAGAATCGCAAATCAGTAAGGAGATGACTATTTTTAAAACCTGGCACTGGGAATTAAGAATATGTTTGGAAAAATAAGAATAACACAAAATACATTTACATGAAAAGTTAGTTTTATACCCAACATCTTTTAAAAAAAAATAGCAAATGATCTAAGGAGCTAAACAACATGAAAAACAACATTAAAATGTTAGAAAAAAAACACAGGTGAATATTAGGTGCATATTTATTATATCCTTAAGTTCTATAGACTCTCTTTCTATAAAGTAAATGAATCATTTAAGGACAATTGAAAATACACTGGATGCAGAAAATCCTGAGAAAATGACCGATTTGGCTCCTATCACACTGTCAACTTTGGATCTATTTCTTCAAAATATATAGCAGCTGAACTGCTCAGAGTGAAATGCATTACCAGGTAAGTTGTAGGTGCCGCTGACATTCTAACAGGGACCAAGAATCTGCCCCTGCTACAGGGTGAGCCTCCAGAAATCCACGTGAATGAGAATGAGGGTTAAGTGTTGGTTGCAGGGAATGCTTGCTCTCAGATCCCTGGGACCTCAGGATGGGAAGCAGCAGTGTTCTCTCTGTTCTCCTTAGTTTTAGAGAGACCTTGTCACATGGAATGATTGAGTTGGGAAGTCAGCACCTTGTATCCCTGAGGCCTCAAGCATCTCACCTCAGGATCTGCCACATGCTTGCTTCCTCAACCCCACATCAAAGTGGGAGGAAATGCTCTCACTTATCCTCTAGAGCAGTGGTCGGCAAACTCATTAGTCAACAGAGTCAAATATCAACAGTACAATGATTGAAATTTCTTTTGAGAGCCAAATTTTTAAAACTTAAACTTCTTCTAATGCCACTTCTTCAAAATAGACTCACCCAAGCTGTGGTATTTTGTGGAAGAGCCACACTCAAAGGGCCAAAGAGACGCATGTCGCTAGAGAGCAGCAATTTGCTCACCACTGCTCTAGACCACAGCCCCCAGTAGCAGACCAAGATAAATAAAAAGTTTCAAAAGAGAACAGAAGTCTGAGAGAGAAAGACAAGCAGGACATAAAGTTGGTAGAGTTGGAGCATGACACAGAACAATGGAACAGCACATATTTTATGTCAAAATATGACAGCCATTCAAAAGGCCTGTGGAAAGCAAACTGAGAAAAACGTGCAGCATAATGGATTTTACCTTATTATGTAAATGCATCTTGTAAATTCATAACAAAATGGCAGTTCCAATTTTTAAAAAACTGAGCAAAGAAACTAACTCTAAGGCCAAAATGCATATCACAAACATATTCAATTTTACCAACAACTAACAATTGCCAATTAAATATGATACATATTTGAGCTATTAAGTACCATATTTCATCAAACAAAGAGGACATTATGCTGAAGATGTATGGCTATGTGTTGTGAACATTGAAGAAAATAAATTACCAGTCATACTCTGTTTATGGTACAATGCTATGAAAGCATGGATTGTAAGACATGAAAAAATGGATGGAGTAGATAAAATATGACATAAAAACTTACCAGTTAAAATGTTTTTATGTTTCTTAGATTATCTTCAATTGAATTCTTACAAAAAAAAATCCATTTTAAAAATAAAAGCAAGACAGGTAAAAAATGCAGTGACTTAGAAAACAAAATGCAGAATGTATTTATGTCACCTTATAAAGTGTGTTCACTAATTAGAGAGAAGTATTAGATGTTCATATGAGAGTACTTCATTATTTTTAATTTATTGTATATTTTTCTTCTTGAATTAAATGAAGTAAATTACATTGCACATTTATATCAAATTACCATGAGTTAGTGCATCTTCATCTTATTGCTTTCAATGTTTGTGTGTGTGTGTGTGTGTGTGTGTGTGTGTGTGTAGGAAGCATGAAAACTCACCAAAAAGAAAATGTTTTATAAAATATTAAATTACATATAGAAAATTGAGTTGCTCTGTACTCAAAATTACTTAGCAGGCTGGTTTGAGTACTAGTAGAGGTACTGTTTGTTTTTTCCTTCCCTTCCTCTCCCTCCCTCTCTCCATTTTCCTTTTTCTCTTTTCCTCCTTTTCTCACTTCCTATTTCCCTCTCTTCTCTCTTCCTCCTTCCATTAATCTTCATTTTATTTTTCTCCTCACCCCCTCTTTTTTTTTTGTGTGTGTGTGTGTGTGTGTGTGTGTGTGTTTTGTTTGTTTTTTTGTTTGTTTTTTTTGGTAAAGAAGAGGAAAAAAATGTATCAATGTTTATTTTAGAGGATGCATTAACAGATTAAAAATTAATGATTAATGCAAAATCATAAAACTTTGCATGTAAGCCATTTATTCCATCCTGTGAGAAAGACCTCATGAGCTCATGTTTGTAAAGGTGTGGCAATTTTCCAAAAAGCACTATAAAAAAGTGAGAAAAGTGGAATATTTCAAACTTATATTTCAAATGTAATTTAAAAATTCCCAGAACTTTCTTATATCATAAAGAGACCTACTATGAGTGTTACATTTTGTTTTAAGAATGATGATTACATGATTCTCAAAATATTATGTTCAATATCAGGAATTCAAACAATGCAAAATGTGCAAAGGAATGGTAAACTATTACTTGAAATTCATTTATTGATAAATAATCTTCATTAACTCAGTTGAATTAACTTTCAGACACTTTACATCTACTAGTACACAGAAGGAAATGTACTAAGTACTAAACAGACTGGCAAATATTCAAATGAAAATTATATGCTGTATAAACTGCATTTAATACAAAACAATCAAATTTAGTTTTGCTTTAACTCATAAGAAAAAAGCAACTCAAGTGAAACCAAATTAATGTTTCAAATAAGTATATATGTCTTCATCTTAATAGATTGTGTTTACATGAATGTTCCTCCAAGGCAAATTGAAAAATAATATAGAACACATTTATACGTTGTACTAATTTAGAAAGTACTATTTTATTCCCCTGCTGTGTAACATACACAAATGATTTCTCTCACATTGATTTCCAGTACCCTGCCCTCATGTTTGAATGTTAACATTTTTATCTTAATAACTTTTATGTATTTTCATTATATATAATACAAATTAACACTTTTCCTCTGAGTTATTCATAGTAACCTAGATGTAGACTCGCCATAGCCCATATTTAGCTTCTCTCTTACTCATTTATGTATTTTGATAATCACTGGGTTTTGTTATAAAATTATCTCTCTCTTCCATTTTCTCTCTCTCTCTCCCCTCAGATAATTGATTTACAAATGTCTTCTATTGCCTTTTGAGTTTAACCATTCCTTAATTGAGTGCTGTCATTTTTGTTTGTTTGTCTGTTTTTTCAGTTGCACTTTAATTTTTTCTGAACTCTGAAGACAGCTACATTGGGATTTTTTATACTGAATATGGAAAATTCAAGGAAAGTACAATACATGCAGCAAGGAGCACAGTTGACTCCAAGGGAGTCTTAAATTCAGATATTAGGTATTGTTATTTATTTATTCAGTGAATTTTAAAAACTAAAATGAGAGCAGTAATTTTTTAAATCTTAAACCACAGCCAATTCCCCCAGCGGACAGCTGACAGCTGACAGCTGACAGCTGCTCTCTACCTATGAATCTATCTCTACTTGTTACTTCAGTTTGTTCCTTAGATTCCATATATGAGTGAGATCATTTGGTATCTGTCTTTCTTTGCCTGGATTATTTCACTTAGCATAATGCTTTCCAGGTCCATCCATACTGTCACAAAGGGGAATATTTCCTTCTTTTATGTGGCCGAGTAGTATTCCATAGCTTTTTTATCCACTCATCTACTGATGGGGACTTGCATGCTTCCAAATCTTGGCTACTGTAAGTAACACTGCAAGGAACATAAGGATGCATAAATTCTTTCAAATTTGTGTTTAAGGTTTCTTTATATAAATTCCCAGAAAAATCATAAAGCAGTTCCATTTTCAATTTTTTGAGTTAACTCCATACTGCTTTCCTCAGAAGCTGTACTTATCTGCATTCCAACTAGCAGTGTGTTTCTCCACATTTTCACCAACACTTGTTGCTTGTTGATTTATTGATAACTAGAGGCCTGGTGCATGAAAATTCATGCACTGAATGGGGGGAGGGAGGCAGAGGGAGAGTCTCTCAGCTCAGCCTGCCCTCTCTCACAGTCCAGGAGCCCTCAGGGTTGCCCCATCACACCTTTGTTGCTACCACTGCTGGCAGCACAAGCCTCAGCTGGACCTGATTATCTGAGCCTTGGGCAGCCCTTGGCGGCTGGGCAGCTGCCATCTGAGGTTTGCCTGAGCCTCGAGCCAGCCCTGGGCGGCCAGGGAACTCTGGAGGCAGGCATGCAGAAAGGCCTGGTCTGCCTGGGGGCAGGTCAAGCTTTACTATGCACTTGTGGCCCCAGGAGGGCTGAGGGAACTGGGTGTTGCCATCTTTGAAGTCAGGCAGTCAATTAGCATATCCCTCCTTATTGACTGTGAGCCCTGCCATCTTTGAGGGTGTGGCATTCAATTAGCATATTCCCTCCTTATTGGCTGTGGGTGCCACCATCTTTGAGGGCAGGGCAGTCAATTAATATATTCCATCCTTATTGGCTGTGGACACTGCCACCTTTGTGACAGTGTGAGGATCGATTAGCATATTTCCTCTTTATTAGATAGAATAGTCATTCTGACAGGTATAAAGTATCATTGTGTTTTTAATTTGCATTTTTCTGATAATTAATGACTTGAGCATTTTTTCATATGTCTATTGGCCATCTGTATGTCTTTTTAGGGAACATGTCTATTCAGGTCCTCTGCCCACTTTTTAATTGGATTTTTTGTTGGCTTGGTATTTGCTGTATGAGTTCTTTATGAATTTTATTAATATTGACTCTTTATCAGATATATCATTGGTGAATATGTTCTCCGGTTCAGTGGGCTCTCTTTTCATTGTGTTGATAGTTTCTTTTGCTGTGTAAATCCTTTTTAGTGTGATGTAGTCCCATTTGTTTATTTTTTTCTTTTGTTTCCCTTGTCAGAAGAGATATATCAGAAAAAAATACTGCTATGAGAAATACTGAGATTTTACTCCCTAAGTTTTCTTCTAGGATTTTTATGGTTTCGAGTACAACATTTAAGTCTTTAACCTATTTTGAGTTTATTCTTATGTATGGTGTAAGAAAATAATCTGTAGGAAAGTGGTCTAGTTTCATTTTTTGCACGTATCTATCCAATATTCCCAACACCATTTATTGAATAAACTTTTACCCTATTGTGTGTTTTGCATTTTTTGTTAAATAATTATTGACCCTTAAGGTGTGGGTTTATTTCTGGGCTCTCTATTCTGTTTCATTGATCTCTATGTCTGTTTTTATGCCATTATCATGCTGTTTTGATTACTATACTAGTAGCTTTGTAGTAAACTGTAGATTACAGTAGCGTTGTAGCAAGGTAGCTTGATTCCTCCAACTCTGTTCTTCTTTCTCAAGATTGCTGTTGCTATTCAGGGTCTTTTGTGGTTCCATATACACTTTTGGAGTATTTTTTCTAGTTCTGTGAAATATGCCATTGGTATCTTGATAGCAATTGTGTTGAATTTAGATTGCTTTAGGGCGTATGGACATTTGAGAGCAAAGATGCTATAATGTAGATTGTGGCCCATTTTCACTCTCACTAGGAGTCTGCCAGTGGCCAGTAAATTTTGTATAGAGTGTGTGCAAAGTCTTTCCTTTAGCTTTTTAAGTGAATTACCTTGACGTCTGTGCTTACACCAATGGGGGAATGATTTGAGCATTTTGAAGTCACTGCTTCTCCACTGTTAAACATATTTACTGCCTTAGAAATTTAAAAATCAAGGTCTTGATTTTTTTAGCCTTTTAAGTGATTCCAGAGTATGGTTGTTACATTCAACTCTCCCTATTGCCTTTCTTAGATCCACTGGCACTCATTGCATACTCACCCCTTTCAACTAAGTCAATAGCCTCTTAAAACTAGGGAGATTACACGTGGCAACTTTTTAGTCTTATGTCAAGGCAAGAAGAATCCTTTTCTAAACTTCAATGCACCGTGATTTGGAACATATGCTACTAAATCATTAGAGGCAAGGATACGACAAAGGAAAAACAAGAATACTGACGATCCCCAGCACACAGATAACTACTTCACAAGTAGTCTCCCAAGTTATAAGTACACTAGAGGCCCAGTGCATGAAACTCATGTACTGGTATAGTCCCTAGTGGCTGTCAGCTGCTGGCCAAGGCCTCCCTCCCTTCAGCCCCACCTGGGAGTTGAACTCCCAGACAACTCCAGGTTGAGGGGACAATTTGCAAATGATGCTTTTATTATATAGGATTCTATGCAGACTATACATAAAACAGCCACTGTGTCTGCTCCTCTTAACAGTTGCAAGGCCTAGGAGTGCACCAGGCCTTTACACAAGCAACAAAGTCATATTTACAGATCCCTCGCTTAACAATGTTATGCCCAGATTTCAAGATCCCTAAGGACCATCAGGGAGCCGAGTCCGATGCAAAAGCAAAAGAGCCTTTATTCAAGCTCAAGCTTAGTCTCCCTGCCTCTACTGATGCAGCAGCAGGATGCAGAGAGCCCGAGCTCTGAAAGTGTAGTCCTTTTATAGGGTTTAGGGTTGGGTAGTGGGGTCATGCTCTGGCCACTGAGTTGGCTGGTTCTGATTGGTGGGATGAGGGCCAGGTCTGGTTATGCTGGGTTACTTCCCACTGTATTTCTATTGGCTGATTTAAGGGTGAGTTGGGTAATTGTGTTTTTTCTTGGAAAGGGGTTAGGTCGGAGACATAGTTACACAAGATGGAGGAGGACACAGTACAAAACGAGTCAGTCCTGCTCTGCCCTTGAAAGCAGGCCTACATGCTGGGAAGGGGCCATGAGACCATATCTCAAGGCCTGGCCTGGTGTCCGCACTGATAACTCTATCTGGGGCATAGTCCACAGCCTCTCTGGAAGCATGCTCAAAAATTCACATTCTTCAACAACAAAAGGAAAATAGTGGAAATCAATAAAAGCTAATTAAATCCCTTAATTGGAATATGGACTCAACCAAAGTACGTGCCCTTGACCGGAATTGAACCTGGGACCCTTCAGTCCGCAGGCCACCACCGCTCTATCCATTGAGCCAAACCAGTTTCGTCTAAGTAACATTTTTATAAGGATATTTTAAATTTCAGCTATGCCTCTGCTTACTCTATATACTCATTTTGATGATATTTTAAACTTCTGAGGATTCACATGGGAATAGCTACAATTTTTATATTTAGACTAGAGGTTATTATTTATATTTATTTCATTGTATTTAGTTTAGAGTACAATTTTGTGTTTTAATTGCCATAAAAGCTATTTTTCATATAAAGTATAATGTTTCTAACTGGTTGGAATTATTTATTTATTTATTTACTTATTTATTTATTTATTTTTATATATTTTATTGATTTTTACAGAGAGGAAGAGAGAGGGATAGAGAGTTAGAGACATTGATGAGAATCATCGATCAGTTGCCTCTTGCACACCCCCTATTGGGGATGTGCCTGCAACCAAGGTACATGCCCTTGACCTGGATCGAACCTGGGACCTTTTAGTCCGCAGGCAAACTCTCTATCCACTGAGCCAAACAGGTTTTGGCTTATTTATTTATTTATGAATGACATGCTTTATTAATGTACTTCCAGTAAAGATTTGCTCTTGACAATCCTAACATAATTTACATGAAATTGAATTATTTTTTATCTAGCAGTTTTATCTAGAATACAACATATTTTAGAGTATTTCCTCTGGAAATTACAAAAAAAAAGTTTGATTTATGGAAAATCCTAATTTCATTAATATTTCTTCTCAATTGTCCAACTCTGTATTCTAGGACAGAAAACATCATGCTTACTGAGGCACTATTTTTTTTCTCAGTAAGATCTGTTAAAGGGTTATGGTGTAAATGAAGCAGCTAAGGTTTAATGGAATGTTTATTCACTTGTTTAGCTCAGAACAAAGGTAGGCAATATTACCTCTTTGGCATCTTTCCCTACAGGGTGCTCAATTCTCTCAAAACTGGATTTTTTTTTGTTTGTTTTGTTTTAATGTTTTAGGGCTACATTACATTTATGCACCACTTCTGTATTTCTATTCAAATGAATATGATAGTGTTACAGTAAAGTAGACATCCGCAGGTGGATAACCAGTAAAGGCAAATCTCATAGAGGCAGAGAACAAAAGAATCTTAGTGGAAAAAATTACCGTAGAGAGTTCTGTGCCAATAAAAGCAATGTTTTTAATATGAAAAAACAGACCGAGGGTAATTAAGGTGTTTGCATGAGCAGACACCGCTCGTTAAAACAGATTTGGAATGAGAATCCAGATTTTTCCACTTTAATGCCTATTCTATAGTAATGAGGACTCTTCCTAATGAATACTTAAACCTGAATGTCACTTACAACATATATGTGGATAAACTACCTTAAGGATTTGAATATTTCCCTACAATAAGTACACTAATATATTCTCAATCTGTAAAAACAACAACAAACAAACAAATAATCAATATACACTGAAGGAATATTTGTCTGATTACAATTGGCTATGCCAGCGAAAAGTGCTTGTAAAAATTGGCAATCCTAATATGCTCTCAAATACTCAAATAACCATTCCACTTTTCTCCAGAGAAATGATTACAAATAAATAGTTATTTAAAATTTTAAATGCTGGTAATAGATTACTTGATTCCTTTTCTAACTTTATTGTTAAGGTGCAGATCAATTTAGGGGTTAAGATGATTGTCCCATTCTAAAGCAATAGATGGCCCCTGACAGCACTTGAAAATGTTTTATTCAAAGCTTTTACATCTGCCTGCAAATATCATCTCAGAGGACTCTGTTTTCATTCATAACCATGTTCTCAAAACAGTTACAATACAGTTTCACTTGTTATTAGTTCAACTGAAACATTTAACCGTTGATGTCATTTCTTATTTGAAATCGCCCAAAATACACTTTAGAGTTTTCAAGTGACTTAAAATATTGATATTGTACATTGTCCCTCTGTGAACATTATGGAAGAGTAGTTTAATATAAAACCATTTTAGAGGTCTTATATACAATTTTCTTTTATGAATTTCAATATTGTGTAATGATAGATATGGTTTCTCAATGTATATAACTCCTAGGTAACTTTATTGCATGCTTCTTGAAGACAAAGACATATTTAGTATTTTGCTTTTTAAATCCTTGCAGTACTGTAATAGATTACTGGGATTTTTAAATATCTTAGTAAATACTATATTGAAAAAAGTAACAAAGTTAATGTTTATTTTGGTACAGTGTTAGTGCTGTAAGTGACAAAACTAGCATCTTGTTAGAGTATTTAGTTATCTCTCAAATTCCTCCCTAATGCATGACAATTTCATATGTTTAATATAACTTAGGCAATTCTTTGTGGAAACAATTCATAGCAAGCACTTATAACATTGCATTTAATATGAAAAGATATCAATGCCTACAGAAATGTAAATAACACTGCTTTCAAAATTGTATTAGTGAAGAATAGAAAGAAGAGGGAGGTGAGTGAAAGGAGGGGGTGGAAAAAAAATAATTTGCTTAGATCAGTGATCAGCAAACTCATTAGTCAACAGAGCCAAATATCAACAATATAAGGATTGAAATTTTCTTTAAGAGCCAAATTTTTTAAACTTAAACTTCTTTAAAAAATATATATATATTTTATTGATTTTGTACAGATAGGAAGGGAGAAAGATAGAGAGTTAGAAACATCGATGAGAGAGAGTCATCGATCAGCTGCCTCTTGCACAACCCCTACTGGAGATATGCCCGCAAACAAGGTACATGCCCTTGATTGGAATCGAACCGGGGACCCTTCAGTCCCCAAGCCGACGCTCTATCCATTGAGCCAAACCGGTTTCGGCTAAACTTAAACTTCTTCTAACGCCACTTCTTCAAAATAGACTCTCTCAGGCCATGGCATTTTGTGGAAGAGCCACACTCAAGAGGCCAAAGAGCCATATGTGGCTCGTGAGCAGCAGTTTGCCGACCACGGGCTTGGATCTAATATTTTGGTAATCTGATTATTATTATTATTACTTTTTTGCTTTAAAGGTATATTTCTGATGTATTTAGATGAACATTTCTATTTTCAGAGTATGAAGTATTCTACATTCACCATAGAAACATTTAGATTAGTTAAGTGCCATAAACATGCGTTCTCATAGTAGGAACATTTACAAATTAAGCAGGGATATAGGTAATTTCCTAACATTGACAAGGAGTCTCTGTATCTTTACAAGAACTTAAGTCATAATTAAAATCACACTTGTATTATATGCAGGTGAGCTCTACTAATAGTTTAGTTCAAGAAAAGACAATTATTTCTAAGGGCCTGGGTAACTTTCACTAGATCATGAATTCTGGAAAGATCACATTATGTTATTGTACTTTAACTTTATCAACAATGAAAATAAAGAGTTTTAATTAATTATAAATATCCAACTTTTTAAAAAACGTTTTATCAAAATCAATCTTATTTATAACTCCATAGGACAAAATCCAACTGGGAAAGAGGAGATTAGAGAACAACGTAGTTCTAGAGACACACAGGCTCCTTCCCTGTTGAATTTCTCCTTCTCAGGGAGGACTGGTGTGTAACCGGATGACAGTCTTCCTGACTCTGTTCCAGTGGTAGGTTATCACACCTCAAGAGTGTTATTAGAATGATCTTTTTCTCCAATGGCCTCTAAATACCTCTCTTTTATAAATGACCAGGCTAGGTGAAATCTAACAACTGAATCACAGAATACTCAAAAGGCTTGTGACTCTGAAAACTCTGCTCTTCCAAATATGTGTAGTTTACTTAATTTACATACCTTCTATTTGGTTACTTCAGTTACAAAATGAGGATAATAGAATTTCCCTCATTAACCCAATCATACCTGCTAATATTTTTTTTTATTTTTCTGTTTAGCAGTAGGTCACTGGAGAAATTCTATTTAGAGGTACCACATGATGCTTTGGTTAAGAGCTCAAGCATTGGAACCAAGTGATCGGAGCTAAAATGCTGGGCCTCTCACCAGGTTCAAGATTATAACCTCTAAGCTTCTGTTTCTTTATTTGTAAAATTATTTTGTGCAGTGTTTCTCAGCATTTATGCACTCTTAATGTACTGACAATTTCAAGTCACTATATAGGGTTGAAATTTGAAGGTCAAATATTTAATATACTATACTAGTGTGACTGAATATAACCAAAAACTTTCTTACTAAACCTAAGACAATTTACCTCATCATTCTTCTCTTTGACACTTATTTTTATTAAATCAACTATTTTTCCACACTGGTCCATGAAGATTAGTTACTTAGAATTACAAAACAAAGGCCCAAACCTTAGTGAGTTCCTAATGTTATTAGTACTTACTTGTACTAGTTAATTTTAAAGATGAGTTAACTAGTTATTATCTCCAGCTAAAAATACTCAAGATTATATAAACCTTGTTTACTATTAATGACCATAGTATTTTTGTAATCTTTGCCCCAGACATAAAAAAGAATAAATTTTTTCCCCAAGAGATCATTGAATCCTGAAAACAAACTAACATCCTTAGTAATTTTGTGTACCTCGTTTATTCCAGGCACAGTGCCTTCCTCATTCTGTTGAAATTTAAAAAAATTCATGGTAGTCAATGAAGAAACTAAGAGGCATGAAAGACTGAAATTCCCACCTCCTTTCCCAGTTCCTCAGAGGCAGAACTCCCCTGAGAAAGCAAAATGCTACATTTAAAATGAACCCATGACTTTGCCATTGCCCTTTCTGTTAGCTTTTGTGCAATGATGCCACGGTATTTAGTACCAAGAAAGCATTTGTTCTCCTGCTCAGTGACCTCTAAGCTGGCTAAAAGGGCTTTGCTTAATGGGACATGGTCAACTGGAGCAGCTTTGCTTCAGGCTCCAGGGCTGTGTGGACTGGAGAAAGCCCTCGGCATGCCATTGCTCTGGGACCAGGCTGGCGGGGAGCTATTTCACAGAGGATGCCATAGGAACAGCGGAGGCACAAGCAGGAAAACCCAACTGCGCAAATATATTTCCAGTCTCTGTTAGCTTCACACCTGCCAGTATTCCAAAGCAAGACACATGAGCAACACCAAAGTCCCATGGTGGGAAAGAACATGTGCACTGTAAGTCTGTGCAAGTCTGTGGATATCTTATACCACTAAACAGATTGAAGATTGGTATAAGTAGTGTTATCTAGCACACACATTTACCTGCTCTTTCATCCATTCCTTAGGTTATTACTGTTACATGGATGGGTAAAAGTAGATTTACAGTTATTCTTATGAAAAATAATTCTATAATTAATAAATAATAACTTTTGCATAGTCACAACTATAAATCTACTTTTGCCACCCTTCTATATATTTCCGTATTTTTCCATGTATAAAATGCCCCCAAGTATCAATATAAGATGCCCCCACTTTTCCAACCCCAAATTAGGAAATCAATATTTTAAATATAAAACATAACACATTTTTATTTAGTAGTTGCCACAGGTAATGCTTTCATACCAGTACTATGATATTATGCAGCATTTCACTTTAATCAGCCTCTGTTGCATCCCTGCTCTCTTCTTCATCACTATTAGTTGAGACAAATCAATTTCTTTAACTTCTATTATAATACTGCTATATTCTGAGTCACTGTCTATATATGTGAGATCACCCTCCTAAACTGGTGACATTTTCTGAGCTAATTTTGTTTGTTTTCTCATGGCCAACCTTCTCTCCTCATGAAATTGAAGCACCATTTTGCCTTTTCTGTAAAATCAGCAATGTTCATTTCGCTTGCAAACATTCTTGCCTGACATTGAATGGGCCTCTTTAGTGCTGCTCCTTAATCCAAGTCTTAAACCTCTGTTCCAAGTTTGCCCATTTTTCTGATTTTCCTCTTAAGGCCTTTTTCTATTTTGGCATCTTCAGGAGTTGTTCTTCCTGTTTTCTCCACTGTCTGATCATCCACTCAGTGAGATGAGGTCCAAATTGTCTCTCTGCAGCTCTATTTCCATGCTCTTTTGCATAGCTGATTACGTTCAGTTTGAATTTTGCAGAGTAAGACAATCACTTTCAGTTTGAATTTTGCAGAGTAAGACAATCACTTACCGGTATTTATGTTTTTCATTTTATTCTATGGGCTCAGAATGCTCTGGTCCCTGTTGCATCTACACACTCTCCACTTCTACCTCCAATTATGGCATCAGCTGACGTCAGTAACAATAAGGCTCATGACTGGAGGAAGCCTGTTGGCAAGGTATGGGCAGCTATGCACCTGCCTGGCTCTCTCCTCAGCGACTTACTTCTGTGTATAAAATACCCATCAATTTTCAGTCTAACAATTTTAGAAAAAATAGCATGTTATACATGAACAAATACAGTACTTATAGTTTTTATTCACATAAGGCTACACTTCAGTCTTCCAAACTTCTTAGTTAAAAAAGTTATCCTTGCTAGTACATACAAATCACGAGGATGCAATGTCTTTAAGTAACAAACTTCTGTTCCTTACTATTTTGGATGGAAACCCTTTGACAATGAACCATGCATTTTCTGACATTTTTCTGTCTAGCAGACTAAGTACAACTTGGCTGTTTAAATAAATAAGGTCAGTATTATAAATATCAATCATTGTTCTGTGCTATAACACCTGTTTCATAACTAAGCCTGTGTATTTTGAGTTGAGTTACTTGTTTTTGCAGATTTTTTTCCTATTCTATATTTTAGCAATTTGAAGCCCTTTTTAGGGTAGCATATAATACTCCAGCAAATTGTGACATTTCAATCAATTATTATAAACTCAAAAACCGAATACCCTGACCAGATGCAATTTTATTTCTGATAATAATTACTCTGAATTAAGGCCAGTAAATGTGCATATAATTAAATTACATAAATTTTATATAGAGAATTAGTAATTTATAATTTGGCTGTTAAGAATCAATCATAAATGTTCTTTGGCTGCATTCTTAATAAGGAAGATATTGCTCATTCTCTCTTTCTTGCTTTGCCTACTAAACAATAGTGTCCCTTAATATTAAATTGTATACTTGTATGCTCATCTGGTTGCTATCAATGCATGGGAAGAGTCTTAAAAGTGATGTTGCAATGGTATTGATAATTCTCAGCATTTTTGATCCTATAAACTCTGATATGAACTAGGGTAATTGATAATTCAGTTTTAATTTTACATTTTTTTCTTTGCACCACAAAACCTATTTATTATTTCTGAAGAAACTATTTCTATGTAGCCTTTAGAATCTATCTTATTTTTAAATTTATACCAGGCATCTCGTGGAATATTAATATCTAGGGAAAAACTAAATACACACCTTCATTTCAGTGCCTCACTTGTATGAGTGAGGGTATTTTTCTTATGTTGATTTTTGCCATAAAGATGAGATCAGGAGAGCATTTGATTCACATTTAGGTTTTATTTTTTTCATGGTGCTTTGAAAGAAAATCACAGGAACAGGCAAGCTGTTAAAATGATAATGGTAATGATTATGCAGCTGTTGATAATGGTGATAACAGCATCATTATTATTTACTGCATTACAGTCAATTTTCAAAGTTCTTACCTGCATTATGCACTTATTTCTCATACTAAATCCACGTGGTACTGTTATTATGTCTTCATTTTTGGGGCACTACATATTAAGTACTATTATTTGTAGTCTCATTTTCTAGATAATAAATCTAAGGGTAAAACTCTATTGTTACCTTGCCTGAGATCAAACAACAAATGGTGAAGGTGTAGTCTACAGCAGGATATTTGATTATAGAGATTATGTCTTTAGTGAATTTAGAATGTTGCCTCCCAAGGGCACTCTTTTGTCTTTTAGACAACAACAGTAACTATGACTCAATTCCTTTGATGGCTTGTATCATTAATAAGGATATTCTCTGAATCCTTTGTAAAAGCTTTAGGTTAAAAATAAGATTCTAATATATTTCATAGTGTAATTGGGTTGATATGTCCTTATTTTCCATTTCAAAAATAATAAAAATGGCCTTTCAAAGAGGGAATATTTTGAAAACAAATGAAGTGTCTATGCATAGCTAGATCTTACTGAAAAGGGTGTGTCTGGTCACTCACTCACCATGAATGAGCTTCAGTGACTCTGTGCCGCTTTTCTGGAACATGTACCTTATGACCTCTATAGAATGGGGATGCTAACCTTTACTTTCTGTCAGGAACTGAATGGAATATACAGTAGGTCCCATATAATTCTCTCTGTTCTAAGTATTCTGCAAATCCCATCAGTTTTTAGTACTCCACTTTTTATTTTCTGTTACACTCGCTTTAAATATCTTTGCTAGAAAACTGTTTTACATTAGCCTTCACTGCATAGAAGAGTTTAACCCATTTTGTAGTAGTTTATCTGTGTGTGGGGGAAACAAAGCAATACAATGAGGGTGTATAGTCCTGCCAAAGAACCTGGAGATCAGATGAAGAGAACTCATCTTCTCTTCAGCACAAAGGCTGGAGTTTTAAAGCTGTCAGAGTTGGGTGTGTGTTTTTCCCGAAAAAGTCAGCCTATCTTTATTTCAACAAATTGTAAGTCTGCATCCCTGTCAAAGTTAATTTCTTCAGACACTTTATTTTTACTTTGAAAAGAGATTCACAGGAGAGAGAAAACTTTGATGTTTTTCTTAATTTTAAGAGCATCTGCATAGTCATTTGTAAAAGTTAGGTTACTGAAAGCACAGTCAGTGATTAGTTAATGACTTGATTATCACTAAGGTTGCTGGATAAAATGACTCTCTAATGACATTTCAGCTGACAGCCCAGCTACACAATGATCTTTAACATTGTAAGCAATGTACATTCTTCTAATAAGTTCACCCTACACTCAAGTTTTTACTCAATACAAAACTTTTAGTAGAATGAGAATGTTCTTTAGCCATTCTTAGCAGAACACTTTCAATGGAAATTGATTTTTATGTTGTCAAGATACAGAATTAGAGTGTAAATCAAGGCTAACACTTTCTTTACTTTGTAACATAAATTGTGGCTGAAGGTATATCTTCCTCAAGAACTTGGTCATCTGCTTATCACTTTCAGTGTTATTATTACTGACAATTGTTAAAAGAAGCCTGTACCTCTCCTCAGATTCTAATTTATGACAAATGTTCAATTAAGTAACATGGGATTTGTTATTTGTAGTTTCTACTTATTTTAGGACATTTTTGGATAAATATCCAACTTAAGGAATGTGAGGAAACTATATTAACCATTTATTTTAGTTCACAAGGTTGAACTAAGCAATATTAACTATATGACATCATCCAAATTATTCTGAAAAATATGAGATTTTTAAAAATTCCACCTACCTTGTGCTTAATCTTTATTAGCAATTAATTTGATCACTTTTGTGACACAGTCTCTTGATAATGATAAAAGTGAACTTTAAATTGTCAATTGATTAAGAGGGCATTTGCCTCAGAGTATTTATTCTTTTGATTAAATAAACTTTTTGTTCTTAATCAATAATATCGATATGAAAATTGATTGCAGTAATTTGCACTGGAAATCATCCTGCTAATGACAATTATAATATGAGAACTATATCTGTAATATCAGTTCTTAAAAAAAAAACAGCAGAAAATCAGCTATAAGCAATTTTCCTAGGCATGTTGTTTTATCCTATAATAATAATCATCAACATCATCTCATCATAGCACATTATGTTGCTCATTAATTATAATGGTATTTTTTCAAATTACAAATTGATCACATGTATTTTTATAGCATTTGACCTGCCCATCCACTTTGTAGAATTGAATGGGCAGAAGTCACTCAGAGAAACTGCCTCTGAGCAATTGAGTGGCTTAGATCTAAGGATACACAGGTAAGAAGTAGAACCAGAAAGATGGCCTGAGTCAAACTAATGGCTGTTGCTACCGCTGATCATTTTACATATTCTGTCAAGACAGGCACATCCATGTGAGGAAATTAGTTGCTCATGTTACATGGTTAGCTTGTGGCAGGGCCAGGGTGTAAGCTCAGGGATGATATGGAATGCTATGCAGAGAGGTTCCTTTCCTGTTAAACTATATGGAAAATAACTTCTAGGCCAATATATCCCCAAGTCCATGTAATATGCACTTTTCTTTCAAAGCATACTGCTTTAGGATATGTACAGTTACAGGATAGAAACTTTAAAAATTAACAGAGATTCTTTTAATCCCCATTCATTCCAAGTTTTTTTTTTTAATATATATTTTTATTGATTTCAGAGAGGAAGGAAGAAGAAGAAAGAGAAACATCAATGAGAAAGAATCACTTATCAATTGCCTCCTGCATGCCCCATTATGGGAATCTAGCCCACAATCCAGGCACATGCCCTTGACCAGCATTGAACCTGGGACCCTTCCACTCTACAGGCTGACACTCTATCCACTGTGCCAAACTAGCTAGGACGGCCATTCCAAGTTTTAAAAATCATAGTAAATGATCAAAACAAAAAAATAGCGGTAGTTAATGAAAAGGAATTAAGAAATCTTGGCCAAATAAAGACATGTGATTTGTATTATATTATACTGTCCTCAGGGCATTCAGACTTGCTTGCTATTGGATTACTACTGGGATAGACTACTCTGGAAAATTTTTCTTTAAAAGACAAACAAGGGCTGGTAAAAGAAAGATTTATGGCCTTAGATTATTTCATGAGGATAATAGGATTTATAAGGAGCTAAAGAAAAATACCACTGATACTTTGCAACATGCATCCAGGGAAGCAGATAAATAAGGAACCAATCTAATCTAACGCTTCACAGAAGTGGAAACACATCATTGCCCATTTCATGGAAACCCAGGACTAGGGAAATAACTCATTCATGGACATTGCTCAAAGATGCCTTACATCCCTTGTTTTTCCTTAGAAAACAAAGCAATTGTTTGTTTGAATGTGTTACTCCTTGTGAAATGGTGGTGACCACTACAGGTTTGCTTTAAATAAATGATTTTTTACATAGGGCAGTAAAGAGAATAAGTCAGGTCCTTAAAACGTATCTTCACTTTATCTTTGAGTCTGTTTTTGTTTTGTTTGTTTAGATTCCACATATAAATGAAATCATATTATAGTTGCCTTTGTCTGACTCATTTCATTTATTATTATACTCTGAGTTCATTCATGTTGTTGCAAGTGATAGACTTTTTTTATGGCTGAATAAAACTCTGTTGTATGTGTGTATGGGTTTGTGTAATCTATCTATCTATCTATCTATCTATCTATCTATCTATCTATCTATCGAACATCTCCTTTATCCTTTTGTCTGTCTATGGATATCAAGGTGGTTTCCATAAATTGGCTATTGTATATAATTCTGCAGTGAACATAGGGGTGCACATATCTTTTCAAATTAGTTTTAATTTTCTCCTAGTAAATATCTAGAAGTAGGATGTGCATTTGGTAGTTCTATGTTTAGTTTATGAGGCACCTTCATAGTGCTTTCCATAGTGACTGTACCAAATTGCAACCATCAGTAGTGTACCAGGCTTCCCTTTATCCATGCCCTCTCGAATCGTTGATATTTGTTGTCTTTTTGGTAATAGCCATTCTGACAGATGAGAGGTGATATCTCATTGTGATTTTGAACTGCATTTCCTTGATCATTAATGCTGTTAAGCATTTTTTTCATATGCCTTTTGGCCATTTGTATGTCCTCTTTAAAGAAACTTAGATCTATTTAGGCCATCTGCCTATTTTTAAATCAAATTGTTTGCTTTTTTGATGTTGAGTTGTATGAGTTCTTTATATAATTTGAATGCTAAAAATCTCTATGGGTTATATCATTTGAAAATATCTTCTCTTATTTAGTAGGTTGTCTTTTAATTTTGTTGATAGTTTCCTTTGATGTGCAAATACTTTTTATCATGGCATAGTACCATTTGTTTATTTGTGCTTTAGGTACTAAACTGATGGTTGTCAGAGGAGATAGGGATGTGGAGATGGGTTAAAAAATGATGAAGGGAAATTATATGTATGCACTTCCACTTATAAAAAATAAGTCTTGGGGATATGACATAAGGAATAGGAAATATAGTAAATAATATAGTAATTTTGTATGATGACATGATACCAAACTTGTGACTTATACAACATAGGGTGTATAAATGTCAAATAATTGTATTGTATACCTGAAACCAATATAATATTGCATGTCAACTATACTTAATAATAAGTAATAAAAAATAAGCAAGCAAGCAAAAGGGGCTCAGTGAGGGGGAGGCGATGGTCAGAATTCACTCATGCATGAAGCTTGGGAGCCATTTGAACCAAGTGCACTGGGGTGTATAGGCCCCCTTACACCAATCACAGAATCACAGAGTCTGATTTCTTCTGATATGACCACTGTTGGCCTGCCATCCTCCAAAGGAACTTCATTTGCTGGCCAAAGAATTGATGCAAGTAGTTTGTGAACAGTGTTCCAACATGCTCTTGAATTGGGATTAGAAAGCAGTAAGCAGGATTGGATTGTCAATAAAAGGTATATGAGAACATCAACATATAAAAAAAGATATATTAAAAAAAGAAACTCTTGATGAGGCAGTAAATAATTTAGGCAACAAACTGGGGTTATTTTCTGGGCTTTTAAATATATGGAAACCTCTAGGAAGTTACTCAAGTCAAGATATTAAGACTATTTAGTAGAGTAATTAAGAAACCAAGAAACCAGTTATGTTTTTATTCAATAACAGTAAATAAACTTAAAATTAAAAAAATTCAATTTAAAATAGCATAATAATAATAATAAAACACTTAACCTTGAAAGCATAAGACTTCTATCCTAAAAACAACAAAATATTGATGAAAGAAATTAAAGAGGACACAGATAAATGGAAAGACATTGCAGTTATAGATCAGAAAACTTAATATTGTTAAAATGTCCATGCTGCAAAAATGTTCTATATTTTCAGTGGAATCCCTATCAAAACTCCAATGGCATTATTGCAGAGAAAGAAAAAAATTTCTGACAATTCATATGAGTCTCAAATGACCCCATATAGCCAAAACACTCATGGGGAAGAAAAACAAAGCTGGAAGCCTCAAACTTCCTAATTCCAAAACACCTTACAAAGCTGCAGTAACCAGAACAGTGTGGTACTTGCATAAAGACCTATAGACCATTGGAATAGAATAGAAAGCCCAGTAATAACCCATCCTGTGTATGGTCAAGTGCACTTTGACAAGCGTGCCAAGATTATTTAATGGGAAAAGTTCAATCTCTTCAAGAAATGGTGCAGAGGACAGCAGGAACTGTTTGACATTGAAACTGGGACTGAAAAGAACTGTTGCCACAGAAAGAAACTCACTAAATATAGTTGTCATTTGCCTCTCAGCATAACCATTATGGCTTGTCTCATTTTCAGTTCTTATAAGTGTAATTCTTATATCGCATGATCTCACGCATCTAGGGGAAATAATGAACAACATAAACCAATGAACAAAAACAGACCCAGAGACAAGGAAGCATCAATCAGACTGTCAAACCTCAGAGGGAAGGCAGGGGAGGGTGGGGGTATGAAGGGGAGATCAACCAAAGGACTTGTATGCATGCATATAAGCCTAACCAGTGGTCCCGGAAAACAGGGTGTGGGCGCATATGTGGGGAAGGGTTTGGGATGGGAATGAGGGGATAAGGACAATTATGTGATACCATAGTCAATACAGAAGATTAAAAAATAAATAATAAATAAATAAATAAATAAATAAAAATATAATAAATAAATAAACAAATAAATAATTAGTCACCAGACAAAAAAAAAAAGAAAAAGAAAAAAAAGAAATGGTGCTGAGAAAACTGAATATCCACATGCAAAAGAATGAAGTTGAACCCTTACATTACACCATATACAAAAATTAATTCCAAATGGATTAAAGATTTAAACGTAAGACCTGAAATTATGAAAGTTCTACAAGAAAGCATTGGGTACAAACTTTATAACATTAGTCTTGGAAATTATTTATTGGTTAGGACAATAAAACAAAACAAAATAAAACAAAAAACCACACAAACACACACACACACACACACAAAACACACACACACACACACACACACAAAACCAGTATAAATGCAAAAAACAAAAGCAAACTAAAAATTATTGCAGTGAAGGCAATAATTACCAGAGTGAAAGGGCAACTTATGGAACGGGAGAAAACATCACTGGAACTGTGGTAGTGTACTGAAGTTTTGTCTCCAGACATAAAGATTTCAGAGGAGAGACACAGATTGCAAAGCAGGCAGGGTTTTATTCAGCACAGGAAAAGTACACTTGGAAAATTTCCGGGCAGGTGGTCACAAAGTTCGGGTTCTTATGCTTGCTTGAACTCCCTGCTCACCTCCTGGCTTGCTCTCCCACTGGCCAGTTCATTCCTGCCCATGACTAATGCATATCTCTGCCAGTAGTGGGTGGTTGTGGGCCTGAGCTATTTATGTTTGCAGCCATGCACATGCTCCTTACACGGCAGTCAGTCATCTGGTTGTCAGCTAATGGTTATATTTAAGGTTCTTATTGCCTTTTTCTATCCATCACTTCTTTTACAATTAAGGTTGATATTTTCCTTTTCCTATCTGTCCCCTTGTTTATGTTTTAATATTAGTATTCCCCTGTCACCTCACCCAGCTCATGTCAAGCTAGCTACCTATACTAGCAAAATTATTTGTAGCTGTGGATCTGATAAGTGAATAATATTCAGAATATATTAAGAACTACAACCCAACTACACACACACACACACACACACACACACACAAATCTAATTTAAAATGTGCCAGGGGCTAGATTAGACATTTCTTCAAAGATGCATGAATGACCAATAAGCATATGAAAACATGAAGCAACATCAACAAATATCAGGAAAATGCAAATCAAGACACAGTAAGATATCACCTCACACCTGTGAGTATGGCTACTACCAGAAAACAAAATAAAACAAAACAAAACAAAAAAGAAAATAACAAATGTTGATAAGGATGTAGAGAAATTGGAATACTTATACTCTGTTAGTGAGAATGTAAAATGGTGTTAAAACCAATTATGAAAAAGACAGTATGGAAGTTTCTCAGAAAATTAAAAATGAAATTAGCATTTGACCCAGCAATCACAATTCTGGGTATATACAATATTAAAAAATCAAATATAGGCTAACAAAGGGATATTTATACAACCATGCTCACTGTAGCATTATTTATAGCAGCCTAAATGTCCATCAAATGATGAATAGGTACATAACATCCTAAATTACATCCTTTGTAACATATAATAGCTCTAATTTTATTACTTTAATAGTGAAAAATAGATTAACATTATTCAATTCTGTGAGTTTTGGGGACTTATTAAAAGCCCTATTACCAAATGCAGTCACATTCAGAATTAGGACTTTAACATTAGAATTTGTGGAGACATAATTCAGTTTATAACAGAATCCAAGTCTCCATTTGGTATGAAAAGTGACAAAAAGGGAGAAGAAGCTATGTGTCATGTTATTATGAAAGTGAACTGTACTTCAGAATCTAAAAACATGAAGCAACTTTGGTTTTCTTTCCTCCATTAATTTCTTCAAATCCTCTCTTAATATTAGTTTATCCACCTGTGTAAAACATGGACACATTCCACAGTTTTTTGAGGCAAGTTATGTTAGTCAAAGGAATGGTCTCATTCAAGAAATTGAATGAGAAAGAAATTAAAGAGGACACAGATAAATGGAAAGACATTGCATTTATAGATCAGAAAACTTAATATTGTTAAAATGTCCATGCTGCAAAAATGTTCTATATTTTCAGTGGAATCCCTATCAAAACTCCAATGGCATTATTGCAGAGAAAGAAAAAAATTTTCTTAATTTTTTCCCTAATCTCTCTGCATGCCTGCCTGATCTCCATAACTGTTCTTTCCTACTGGCCTGATCCCCCTAAATGTCCTCCCCTGCCAGCCTGGTCACCCCTAACTGTCTCAGCCTCTGCCCCTGCCATAAATGGCTTTGTCAATTTCTTTCATTACTGTGGCAAGTAGCCTAGTTAAAAAATCAAAACTCTGAATTTCTTTTAAGTTGAAGCTTTTCTGCTATCCCAGTTCAGCTTTATTTCAATTGATGTTCGGCTTCTTTGTTTCTACTCCATTTAGTTGATTTCTTGTTTTACAAAACTCCAGGAAGTAAACATTTGCAATAAGACTCCTGGTAACTCTGCATTGGCTTAAGGTGAAGAGAACCCACAAAGAAACTTGCTACACCTCCTCCACCTACCATTCATCTTCTCTGGACTTATCACTTTTGTCAAAGATATATTAAAACTAGAGGCCCAATGCACAAAATTCATGCATGGAAGGGGTGGGTCACTTAGCCCGAACTGCACTCTCTCCAATTCAGGACCCTTTGGGGGATAAGGCCTAAGCTGGCAGTTAAACATCCCTCTCACAATCTGGGACCTCTGGCTCCTAACCACTCACCTGCCTGTCTGCCCTAATCTCTCTGCATGCCTGCCTGATCTCCATAACTGTTCTTTCCTACTGGCCTGATCCCCCTAAATGTCCTCCCCTGCCAGCCTGGTCACCCCTAACTGTCTCAGCCTCTGCCCCTGCCATAAATGGCTTTGTCTGGTATGACATCCAGATGGTTGTCCGGAAGATGTCTGGTCTAATTAGCATAATACAGTTTTAATTTTCTTTCTATTGACAACTCCAACTGTTGCCATGGCCTAAAGGTGGTGATCTCAAATTCTGGAAGATATTCTTAATGTTTAGCATATCTAAGGTGGCCTTGCAACTTTTCCCAGGACATAAGATAATGTTCCTAGCCCTTATGACTCATTTTATTCTAGTGTTACAGATACACTTTTGATAAATTTCAGTGTGGTTTAATAAATAGTATTTTTTCCCCTATGATCTGTGTACATTTAAATGTCACCCTACAGTATAAAAGTCACCTTAGGATTTGTTTATGTGCTCTTTTGAGGCTTATTAATTTAGAGATTGGCAAAGTGCTCATTTGCCTCCTGGAAAATGTCATGTGTCTACTGAAATGCAATTAGCTTTTTCTGCATAGGCGAAGGCTAGAATGAACGGTGGAATTGAAGAGCTTTAATGGTACCATCCTTAACACAAAGGGTGATATTATTAACTTAGAAAAACCCTAGATCTGAAGATGTTGACTTTGTTCCACCATCTAGGGTTTTATGTAAAGTTTTTTATGTAAAGTTTTTTACATACAAACATGCACTAACTATATTGTGCTATCTTGATTTTAAAAAGATTGCAATTTTTCTTTCAGCTCTATATCCACACCAATTTCTCATTTTCTCCCACAGAGGTAGACTTTATTTTCAAAACTCTTGAATATGGTCTAGCCTTACTACCTACTTTGGCCAATAGAACTGGTAGGATTTTTAAAAAAATATATTTTATTGATTTTTCACAGAGAGGAAGAGAGAGGGATAGAGAGTCAGAAACATCGATGAGAGAGAATCATCAATCAGCTGCCTCTTGCACACCCCCTACCGGGGATGTGCCCGCAACCAAGATTCATGCCCTTGACCGAAATCGAAGCCGGGACCTTTCAGTCCGCAGGCCTACGCTCTATCCACTGAGCCAAACCTGTCTCGGCTGAACTGGTAGGATTTTAAAGTGTTCTACTGCTGAGTACTTTTCAAGAACACCTCCTTGTTTTAAAACATTTTTTTGATTCTTTCCACAACCTCTTAATGTATCCTATGCTAGCCTGATAAATGATGAGAGAAAATGGGCCCAATCATTCCCATTTTCCCAAGTCAAAGACCAGTTAACCATCAAACAAGTGGTAAGGCCATCTGAGACCAGCCAGTGCCAGTTGATGAGCCAGCTGAGTGAAGAATCATCATGATCAAAACTATTTGAGATCAAGCATCGCCAAGATAAGAACCACTCAACTGATCTTTGAGATTTAAGATGGCATGCATAAAGTAAGAGCTTACTGATACACACATATAAACATTGGTTAAAAGATTATTTTGTACACACACACACAGACACATACAGTGCATAAACACATTTAGCATTTATACAGACATTAAATTCCTTTCACAAATTTCTGTATTCCCACCAGTAGTGTATATGTGTTCCTTTTCTCCACATCCTCACCAGCATTTGTTGTTTGTTGATTTATTGATGATAGCCATTCTGACAGGTGTGAAATGGTACCTCATTGCCATTTTGATTAGTGACTTGGAGCATGTTTTCATATGTCTCTTTTCCTTCTTTATGTCCACTTTTGAAAAGTGTCTATTTAGATCCTTTGCCCATTTTTTGTTTGCATTATTTATCTTCCTTTTGTTAAGATGTATGAGTTCCTGCTATAAAAAAGAAAGAACTCTTACCATTTACAACAGCATGGGTGGACATGGAGAGCATTATGCTAAGTGAAATAAGTCAGTTGGAGAAAGAGCAATATCACATAATCTCACTCATTTGTGGAATATAATGAACAACATAAACTGATGAACAAAAATAGATCCAGAGATAGAGAAGCAGAACTGTCAAACCTAAGAAGGAAGGGTGGCAAGGGCAAAGAGGAGGATAAGAGATCAACCAAAGGACTTCTATGCATGCATATAAGCATAACCAGAGGACACAGATATTAGGAGGGTGAGGGCATGTGCTGGGGGGTAAGTTAGGCCAGGGAGAGGTCAATGGGGGAAAAGTAGATTTTTGTAATACTTTAAATAATAAAGAATTAAAAAATTATTTTCACAAATTTCTAAATAGAATACAATTAATATCAATAATTAATTTTGGTCACTTTTCAAATAAGCACAATTAATAGGTACAATTTTATATATTATTTATATAGTACAAGAGCATATCCAATTATTTTTTATTCCTTAGTAACAGCTTATGTGTCTATGTAGCATAGGGATTTTGCAGTTCAAGTATCCAGCATCTGGTAAATTTTTAGAGTCTGTTTCTTTTAAAATAAATGTAATATTTGCTTGCCACTTGCAAAGATTCAATGCCATAATAGAAAAGGGTGGAGTAGATAAATAAATTGTAATGGGAAGAAGACAGCTGAAGAGATTGAATGGCAGTTATCGAATATTTATTGCAATTATTTAATGTCAGCCCATTTGTGCTTATCATGTGGGAGCAGGACAGGAAATATATTGGGGATATTTTGAGTTATGCAATGTTAGAACAGAGCAAGAGTGGTGGAGGGAGAGTGATGTGAGGTGAGTATCTCACTATGGACATATAATATGCAGGATCCATATATTCATGAAATAATCCTATGCAATGATTGAGATACCTAAAATTTCAATAATACCTACATTGAAAAATGCTGAATGGAAATTGTCTAAGAAGATGTGTCTGCAGAAACATGTAGAATTCATTTTTTAATGGATTTAATTGGACCTTTCCTAATCTATATGATGTAAAGATTCCAGAAGATTCACAAACTAACCCTCTTTGATTTCTGTCAACAACTGACTTAATAAAAGTATTGATATAAAGAGCATCGCTACTGAAGATTGTGGCATTATCTTTTATTTGAGACTGGATTGAAATTAATATCAATTTTTACATGCATGGACCTTGTCTTCAAAGGTAAGAATGTTAAAATAAGGAACAGCCATTTCATGTAATCTTTGGGAAAAAAATAGATTTATTTGGCTGCCTATATGCCAAGATAATGAAACTATTGCTTCTCAAAATGTAGCAGCATAAGGAAAAATAAAGAAGTTATAGGGTGATACACAGCCTTTATCTAGAGTTGAGTGATGATAAGTGATCTAGAAATTTTATGAAGATCAAGATCTGTGATTACTCTTCTTCACAAAACTCCCCCTTGATCACCACATCCCCGTGATGATCGTTGTGGAAAGTTGTTGCCATAACACCTAATAATCACAATCATCATTTAAAAACCACACTGATCTTTTGTGCACACAGAAGTAAATGAGCCTGCGCACTGGCTTGGGTGTCTCAGCTAATTAGTGGTGTGGTCTAATTTTTTTTGAAATTCCAACCTTGCAAGTTTCAGAATCACATTAATATTTTAAAATGCTGAGTACATAGTGTTGTGTTTGCCTTTAATATTTTCTTCATTAATAACTGATTAACATCAGATTGGTTATTAACTTGTGAGTTTGGATCTTGTCTCTTTGTTATTAGTCTTTTTGATTTGCTGTTAATAGCTCTACATTCTAACTACTTTTATTCTATCTTATAAACAACAAAGAAAAACAACAACAACAAAAAATAGTAGCCTGGTCACTGAACATTGCTTAACATATAGACAACTTGGTTAAATGAAGGTACATTTTTTAATTTATCTTTTCTCAAAATCAGCAGCATGGTTGAGTGGACAACTCAAAAAAAAAGTCCCTCCCAAAGTCTGGCACAGAGGTCACCAACCAGTGTTCCACAGATCACTGGAGGTCCATGAGGTCTGAAAGGTTGGTGACCAATGGTTTAAGAAAGTCTTTAGAGCAGCGGTCACCAACTGGTGGTCCACAGACCACTGGTGGCCCGTGAGGTCTGAAAGGTGGCAATTGCTGGTCTGGAAGTAGATTGCTAGTTCAAGGTTCAATTCCCTCAAGGCACATGCCCACCCAGGTTTCCAGCTTCATCCCCAATAGGCCATGTGCAAGAGGCAGCTGATTGATATTGTTATCTCTTGATGTTTCTATCTCCCCCTCCCTTCCTCTCTTTGAAATCAATAAAAAACATATTAAAAATAAATAAATAAATAAATAAATAAATAAATAAATAAAGTCCCTCCTACAGAAACATTGAAAAACAAGCAGAACGTGTCTATATTAGTCAGTTGGAACTGCTATAATAAAATAGCACAGCTTGTTGGCTTATACATTACATAAGTTAATTTCTCACAGTTCTCAAAGCTGGAAATCTGAGATTAGCATGAGCACCCTCTTCCCAGTTGCATCCTGTTAACTTGTTTATTCTTACCTAGTGGGAACAGAGAAAGGACATCAGATTTTCTATGACTCATACTAGAGGCCAGGTGCATGAATTCATGCATAGTAGGGTCCCTTGTCCTGGTCAGTGATCTAGGCCTATGGGAGAGGGGCTGCAGAAACGCACTGGGAGTTCACTGACTACCAGGAGGAAGCTTCTGCCTTGAGTATCTGCCCTCTGGTGGTCAGTGTGCATCATAGCAACCAGTCAACCAGTCATTCTGGTGGTCAGGTCATTTGGTTTTAACAGTTGCTTAGGCTTTTATGTATATATACTAGGGGCCCAGTGCACGAAATCATGCACTTTGAAAGAAACTGTGGGCTGCGAAGCTACAGTAGGCATAGGGATAGGTCTCAGCCCATCCTTCATGCCCCTGCCTAGCCCCTCCCACTGTGGCCCCTGGTTCTCTGTCTTCCAGCAGTCCCGCTCCCACTGCCATCCTTCCCACGTGCTCACAGAGCCAGCCCCACTAGCACCTACTGACGGTGTGGAGCAATTGGGGCTGGTACCAGCAACAGGTACGAATGGTGGCTGCTGCCCTAATGACCTCTTATGAGCAGGGGAAGGTGGAGAAACCTTAGGGGCAATCAGGGCTGATGGTGCCGAGTGATTTGGGTAAATGTCAGACACTGGCAGCAGGTGTGACCATGGCTCCAGTGCTGGTAGCGGCTGTGAGCAGGGCCCGCGTTGGCAGCAGGTACAAGTGCTGGGTAGTATCTCAGTGCATGGGATCAAAGAATTTTGAATAATCACCAAAGGCTTGCCCCAATGACAGTGACCTGCACCCCGTCTTGGTCTGGTGCCCCCGCTCACCTGCTCCACCATTCCACCATGGCCAATACCTGTTTTGCACATATTCTCTGGTGGTCAGCACATGTCATAGAGACTAGTTGTTTGTTTCTTCCACTGTTTGGTCTGTTTGCAAATTAGCCTTTTATTATATAGAATAGATATATAGAAAGATTATAGATAGATAAATGATAGATGACAGATAGATAGATAGATAGATAGATGATAGATAGATCGATAGATAGATTCATAGGGACTCCACTCAATCTTCTCATGTAATTCTAATTACCTCCCAATGGCCCTCCCTCTCAATATCATCAGATTGAGGAGTCAGATTTCAACATAAGCGTTATGGAGGTGACAGGAACATTCCATTCATACAGTAAGTAGCAGCTTTGTCTGAACTTTTAAAAATAGGAAAGGTTACAGAAACCAAGCAAACACTGAATCAAGAAAAAGGCAACTTAAAACTGGTAGCAAAGCTTTACAGCATTTGTAATTGCTCTTGCCCAAGATCCCTCTGGGCTCAGCAGCAGGCTTGAAGACAGCAGCCCATGTTTACAGTGTGGGATCCTGATCACATTCCAGAGGAAGCCTAGCTGATCAAATTCATGAGTTATTGTGTTTACCTATTCTAATTTGCCTTGATGCTACCAAAAGGACTAGCACAATGCACTCTTCTCTGTTTCACCTAACTCAGAACCCACCCAGAATGGAAAAGTGTTGGGAATTGCTTGAAAATATAGGTGAACAAAACCTCATATGTTGTTATTCAGTTGTCTAATTTCCAAAAAGTAACCACTCTCCACAAATCATCCAAAGAAATAGGAAAATAATATGTTTTTTAGTCCAATGGGAAAACAATATATATCAATTGACAGACAGCATCACTGAGGAAGCCCAGTCTTTAAACTTAGTAGAAAATGAATTAAATTGACTGGTTTAAGTATTTTGAAAAAAAGTTAAAGAAACTCATGGGCAAAAAACAAACAAACAAAAAAAACCCAAACTAATATGTGAATTAAATGAGATTATTAATAAAGAAAAATGTATATATATGACCCAAATAAGAATTCTGGAGGTAAAAAGTGAAATAACTAAAATTAGGATTTTAGGAATATTTTTATTCCTTTGACAGACAGGCAAAATTTAGTCTAAAATCTGAATGCCATGCAACCATATATATTTGTTTTTCTTACTTGGCTTCTGAACTCTGGGAAATTTAGAAATAATTATATGCCCTTATTACAGAAAAGTGAGTATTTAATACTCAATATGCATATTTAACTTTTATATTCTAGGACTTTATATTAGAAGGAATGTAAAGAGCACATAAAGAAGGAAAGAAGAAACAAAGGAAATAAACTGAAGGGAGGAAAGAGGGTTGAAGAAAATAAAACAGTGATAGTAATTCTTTATATCTCAGACAATTCACAAGCTGGTGCTATGCAAATGCTAGGCCTTTATAAACAGCCGTGGTCTATTCCCTTAGAAAATATTATCTGTCCTTTTTCATTTTGTTTCAACTGAGCTTGAATTTGGAGATCTATGCACTTTCAAGTATACTTGTAAAATCCAATATTATATTAGCTCATGTACATGTATTATAAAGTACAATAATTATTTCACTACCAAATAATGTTTATATTCAATACAATGATCTTCTGTTCTTCTTCTTCTTCTTCTTCTTCTCCTTCTTCTTCTTCTTCTTCTTCTTCTTCTTCTTCTTCTTCTTCTTCTTCTTCTTCTTCTTCTCCTTCTTTTCCAATTGCTTTTATGTTTTCAGGTTTCTACTATCTAATGATATTCACAGGAACTAATGAAATTAATGGAATTGATTAAATTAAATTCTAATGTATAACTATTTTAAAAGGGGGGGAGATTCAAAGTAGTAATCTTATCAACCTCACAGAGAATTATTGACTTGAGTTCCCACAAAGGAAAATTAAATTGGAAGCATTTCAATATAGTGTGTGTATGTACAAAACCCTATTATTTTTAAAATCACAGTCCTGATTTATTATTTTCAGGATTTTTGAGACATCATTAAAATCTGAAAATAAGGACCTCGACTTGGTATAAATTCTAGGTAAAAGCCATTCTTTGAAATCTTATCTGTATTCATGTCAAGAGATATCTTTCAAATTTTCATAAGATTGTAAAACAAAATCCCACAACTTAACGTTAAGATGTGCCAGTAAAAGCAATTTAAGCTGGAGACAGCAGTTTTCTGTAATAATATTTTGAATTGTTATACTGAGCCAACACTCTTCTTGTTTTAGTAGAATAAGTGTTTGAGTTAAAAGTGGCCTTTTCTCTCCCATATCCATCTCCAAATAGATAATGCTAGCACCCTAAAGAAAATAACAGCAACAATGTAGTGTGTTTGGTGCAAGGGTGTGTGTGTGTGTGTGTGTGTGTGTGTGTGTGCAAATGAGAGTGACAGAATGGTAGTGAGAGAGAGAGAGAGTGAGTGAGATGGTTGTAAAGAGGACATGGAAATGTATATTGAGTGAGAAAAAATAGAAAGCAAATAATTGGAGCTTGTTTATTTTTACTTCGTAAATCTCACGTTGGTATTCTATTCAGTTGTATTCTGTTAAAATCTCTCTATATAATTAATAGTACAACAGAAAACTGTTTTATAATATGTTTGATTCTTTTCACAATGCAGGGAAATTGCCCCGAGAAGGGAACTGCCATATTGATGTCACAAAGAGAACGCAGAGATGAAAACCACAGTGGGTATCCATGGTCTCAAACAGGCTGAACAGAGAAACCCGTGGGAGAAATCATTCTTACCTCCATTACTCAGTGTGATTTTTATTTTTTCACCAAAAGACATAAACATCTTCTGTTTGTTTGTATTGCTCTGTGGAGTGTAATGGGGAAGCAACAGTTTACCCTGACATCCTTTCTTGTAAGACTCCGATTCTCTATTTTGATCCCAAATGAGAAGATAATATCTCTGAAACATCTTGGCATTGAGTCAACTGATAGAGCCAATTAGACATCTGCTTCTCAATTTTTGTTCTAGTGTTTTTCAGTAAGATACTCGTTAAAGAGAATGATCTTTACAAATGTTGTTGGACTGCTCATTAATTAAGTAAAAACATTAACTTATTCATAGAACCCATATCCTAGTTTGGAAATAGGACCTATTTTATATGTATAAGTCAAGTGATTCAAAGTTTCATCTCTGGAAAATGGTAATGGGTTAATAGAAGAAGAAAAAGAGTAATGATATGGATTATACCGAAAACAAGTTTTAACTTAAATATTTAAAGTTTCTTAAGTGCCAATTGCACATTTCAAAAGTGTGAATCGTCAGACTTTCTGAACAAAGGGTTTTTTAAAGAACATTGAGGAATGTCAAGGGCAAAGTGACCATCATTCAGTGATCCTGGTTTTTATTGTTTAGCAATGATTAAATCCTAAAAGCCTCACTAAGTGTTATAAATGCAACTGACAATATGACAATAAAGATATGTTCTATGATGGACTGAGTGAGATATTAAGAGATTCTGAGTTTCACCTTACTATTTTTATGATTTATGTGTCTCCAGAAACATGCGATCTGAGCAACATTTTATGAAACATGCAGGTTATATTTGTAAATTCAAAATCTCCATTATCTTGAAATGGTGTTGTCCCATTTATTTATCAGGCAAGAATTTGAAACATTACACATGTTCTACTTGAGTGTGCTCTCAAGTCAAATTTTTACTGCCTAAAGAACTTTGTTTAAGGGAGAAAGAGAGGAAGCGAGAAGGAGGAAGAAATAATTCTACATTTTTCTATTTCTTTTCTCTACAAATGTGCAGAAGACAAATGGAAAGAAGACAATGCTCTGTATTTGGTGGGATCAGGAAAGCAATGTCCTGGAACATGTAATTCGTATGTGGAATGCTCTGTGGTGTCATGTCTGTCAACAAAGATGGAGAAAGGAGGCTGTGCTTTTACTTCCTTTTCTCCCCTTTCAATACAATAGCTTAGGATCTTATATAATATTATCTGTGCTGAAGAGCAAGCAAATCCTGAATTGTTTTCAAAGTAACAGTTTCTCCTTGCTCTTCATACATTTTAGAAGATTTTATAATCTTAAGAAGAATATTAGAATCAACAGAAGCAGCATCTCAGTGAAACTCCAATAGTAATCAATTAGCTTGAGATAAAGCATTTTCCGTCTCATTATTTAACAGAAATCTCTTTCTGTTTGACTCCTTTTGATATTTGCTTGTGATCCAACCAGTTTTTTTTTCTGATGCTTTTAAAGGAATAGAGAAAATAACATCATTATTTTTTTTTGTAAAGACACTTCAAATTCTGAACATAGCTACACCTGTGCTTCAGAACTTAAGTTGGAAAAGTTTACTTTAAAATATATCTTGCCCATATTGCCTTGAATTTTCTGTATTATTAGAAATGCTAATTTATTACAGCAAAATATTTTATTTAATACTTTCCCTCAATTTATCAAGTTGTAACCTCTGGTTATTATTTATTTAGTAATTTTCATTTTCCATGATTATAAATGATGAAATGACCATGCAGTTTTAAAAATATATCTTGGAATACATTCTTAGAATAGATGCAAATATTCAGATGCTTTCATTGTTCCATAGTCCTTTTATTTCACATCACTCAGGCCTTATAAAGGAATGTCCAAGGGGGCTTTCTTTGTCAGCAGTCTTACCAAAACCTAGCAGGCTTCACTCCTCTCAAATAACAGGGCATGCATTTACTACTGACACCCACTGTACCAGGTGCAGTTTCCTGAGGTTCCCATGCAGTATAGTCTGCCCATCCTTCACTCCTTCAGATGCTCTCTCTGCTGTTTCCTCTGACCCAGATTTTCTCTGGTTTCCTTCTGCCCTCTGTGACTGCCCTGTAGCAACACTTCCTACATCCATCTCTTTTTCATTTCGTGTTTTGTTTTTTTTATCCTCACCCAAGGATAATTTCTAGAGAGAGTGGAAGGTAGGGCTGAGGAGTGGGGAGAGAGAGAGAGATACCAATGTGTGAGACACATTGATTTTGCCTCTGCACATGCCCTGACCTGGGCTGAGGAACCTGCAATCGAGGTTCGTGCCCTTGACCAGAAATTGAACCCTCGACCTGGGTCCTCAGGGCAATGCTCTAATCATTGAGCAAAACTGGCCAGGGCCATGAATCTCTTTTCGATGTTCCAACGTTCTTTTCAATGCACACTATATTTCTGTTCACTTAGCCAACACTCATGGCCTCCAGTCACTTATAACCTGCTGATATTTTATTTGTTTACTTTTTCATTTGTTTATTTTATATACTAAATATTTATTATGTGCTGAGTACTGTGCTTACAGATACAGTGGTGTACAACGGCAGGAAAATCTCTCTGATTATGGAGGTTACATTTAAGCAGGGATGACAGACAGTATAAATTAAACATCAGGTACGGAAAAGAATCATAAAGAGAAATAAGGCTGATTTAGGTGATTGAAACTCTCAAGGAGTATGTGACTTTTATGAGGTGGCCAGGGAAGACTTGCATGATAAAAGTAATGTGACAGCAGAGGCCTGAAAAGGAGGTGAATGAATGAGCTGAATGATATTTTGGAGAATAGAATTCTAAACAAACAGAAGAGAATGTATAAGACTCCAGATAGGCAACATGCCTTGGATGTTCATGAACATGAGGCAGGGCAGTGTGGTCATGATGAGGCAAATATATAGGGAAGAGTAAGAAATGAGTGAGAAACCACTTAGGGGCTTTAGGCCACGTTAAAACTCGGTGATATGGGGAATCTAGGACAAGTTTTGAACAGAGGAGTGCCATGGTCTGATTTTGCAGTAAAGGAAGTCTTCCAGTAGTTCTATGGAGTTGAGAGTATAAGCTCACAGTGTCTATGCAGATGACCAGATAAAAATCTATTACTATAGTTGAAACAAGGAATACTGGTGCTTAGACTAAGACAATAGCAGTGGAGGTGGTGAAAAAATTACCCCCAATTGTAGAGACACTTGAAAGGTGAGGGATTGTGGGGAAGGGGAGTGGAGAGGGCAATGGCTTGGGTGTGGGGAGGAGGACATCTGTAGTACTTTCAACAATAAAAACAGAAACTAGACCTTTACAGTGCCACCCTAGAGCTCTTTTGGAACCCCTAACATACACGTTGATTGGCTTGTTGAATGTCTCTGCCATCACAGACCATTGACTCCTCACAAGTTCCATGCTTAGAACATTTATTTAGTGACTCTAAAGTTGTCAACTTTTCATATTACCATCGGTGGCTGAAATAATGCTCCATCTCAGAATTTATTTAAGAATTTAATGGAAAAACTTATTGATGCCTCTTGCTCTCCTACTCTCTACTATTGCCTGTCTCTATCCCCTCACCCACATGCATTGCACATTAGAGATACTGAATGCTTTGAGCCATAGTTTGCAAATGTCTATTATTACCATAAGCATTTTAGAAATTAGTTTAAAGAACTTTCCCAAAAATAGAGATTCTGATTTGATATACCGAGAATGAAGAAATTACATACATTCCTTTTTTTTTAAGAGTTATCTTAATTCTGTACATCAGCCAGATTTTTTATGTACTGACACAGACTTCCCTGAAAAATCCTGTCTCTTAGTACCTTATCTCTGTTTCCTCTGCCTGAATATTCTGTGTTATGTTTGTTAACATGGAAAACTGTTTTTCCCCCATAACCTGATGAACTATCTACTTCTTTGAGCAGTTTTTTTTTTAAGTCCTCAACCATTTTACTGTTTGCTTCTTTATCTTGAAACTTCAGCTTGGAGAGTTTTCTTTTTCTGAACTTATCAAATATAATGTATTTTTTTTTTTACTCACAAATTTTCTCATCAGCAGAAGGCAAAAGCAGATGGCAAAAATATCAGCAGATACTTGCCTTCTTATTGCTATTTTCTGATATTAGATGCCACATAAATCTATGTTATGCTTTCTTACAAGTTGTAATCCCTCCATAGTTTAGGAATACAATGCTTCTTAAAAAGAATTAAGTGAAGGAAAGGTAGAAGAAAATAGTAGCTGCCTTTCTGCCTTCCGCTCACAAGTGGTCCTATTCAATCATGTTATTTATATGACTTAAACATATGCTACCATACATTTTTTCATGGTAAGTGACCAAATAAAAAAGCACCTTATTATTTTATTTCCAAAATGGTGAAATATTATGATTATTTTTACCTATATTCTCATTGGCACAGAGAAAAATACATTTTTGCTGCTTTCTATTTGTGCCTGGATGTAATTTTTTCTGATGGCCAACTTATGCATGCCTTAGGTCCAGTCATTTATATTCAGTTAGAGGGGTTAATGAATGGAAAAGCCATGCATGTTATGAGGTTTTGATGAGTTTGTTGTTGTTTTCAGTGGGAACTACGTGGGGAAGAAGATTCAAATGGAGCATAATGATAGCACATTAAAGATCTGAGCCCTGGGTCTACAGTTTTGAATTGGGAGTCTCTGTTGAACTAGAAGTGCCAGAGTTCCAAAGCAGGACACGTTTTGAACTACTGAAGTGAGGATTTCATAAGCATCCCTCATAGGGAAGAAATAGGGCAGGTAGTCACTATAGACCTAATTATTTGAGTTTTTTTTTTCTCAATCTGACAATAATATGCATATTAAAGACACATCTATAGAAGAGCCCACGGTATGTATATTGGTATGAAATAGGAGTATTAAACAACTTGCATTCTTCCTGGGGCAGGCCATGAAGTCATATAAAATTTATCCTAGAGTACTTAATTTTTCAGCATCACTAATGAGTGGGCAGGGTTCATTCCTTACAACTAAAAACACATAAAAGTGCCAATGTGTTGTATATTAAGAATTATGATTGTAAGAATTCATATTTTATTCTTCATTGATAGTCTTAATGCTAAGATGCCACTAACATGTCCCAATGAAAGATTAATATTTTATTTAATAATAATTAATCTCCTACGTAATAAAATACATACAAAAATAAACAAACCTCCTGATGTACAACCTTGGGGAGGTGGATGAGTATTCCTCGTTCATGGAAACAGAGAGCCCTATTTCAATTATTATAGGCAAGTAGACTAAGATAAATAAGATGCAAATTTAGTGTGGGTATACTTTCTTGTGATGTTTTGCTTGTTTGAAGGATGCAATCCTACTTTCTTTTAAGTTTGTCTTTATAGGCAATAGTTATATAATAAGGTAGCTAATTGTAGTCAAACCATGGTATAAATATGTCTCTCAAATTTTATTTATCACATCCAGCTTGAGGTAGAATGCCATAATTTTGTCAGGCATATAACTTACCATATTGGTAAATTAGGATAGAAGAGAGTATTCCTACTGTTTTCTTTATACATGGAAACCAATATGCATATACTAGTTCCTTCTTTATAGTTGATTCAGTAATTGACCTATAAAGGGGAATGATTGGCATAAACTGTTTTCCATCACAGTAAATTCCTCAAGTGACCTGTTCTAAGCACTGCACCATATTTCTTTTTAAATGTACCAGAATACCTAGATAATTGGTATCACACATAATAAAATTTTAATTAATTCCAAAAGATAAAAATTGTATGCATTTTCTAAACATAATACAAGTAAAATTTAACTTGATAAGACAAAGAAAAACCAAGAAATTGAAAAGCACAAATATAAAGTTTGTTTTAAGTGTTTCCACCTCATTAATTTTGAGTCATAAATGAAATTTTAAAAATAACATTTGAAGAAATTTAGAAAAATAAAAATATATGAAATGTGAGCCAATATTTACTTGGAGAAATCTCCATAGGTATAAGTGTTCTAAATGTTATAAAAAGAACAATTAAAATAAAGAAAAATTAAATGCATTACAAATTATTTAATTAAGCACCTAAAAGTTGCAGGGACATAATCTGAAGCAGTTATTAATAAAATATATAAAAGCAGGTGTTATAATAATAAAATATATAAAATATAAAATTTATTAGAAAGCTGAAAATAATTGCAGCTATATAATAAAATATACAGTTCAGTTGCAGAGATAAATAAAATAACTTGGTGTAAGGTACTGACAGAGACACTGGGTGATCTCCTAATACAAATGCTATGTCCTATTTAAAATTCAGTAATTAGCCGGGACCAATTTGGCTCAATGGATAGAGCGTCGGCTTGGGGACTGAAGGGCCCCGGGTTTGATTCCGGTCAAGGGCATGTACCTTGGTTGTGGGCATATCCCCAGTAGGGGGTGTGCAACAGGCAGCTGATCGATGACTCTCTCTCATTGATGTTTCTAACTCTCTATCTCTCTCCCTTCCTCTCTGTACAAAAATCAATAAAATATACATTTAAAAAAATAAAATAAAATTCAGTAAGCATCCTTTATCATTTACAAGGTTTCCAGACATTGACTCAAATGTAGGTTAAGTCTCAATTAGTAAAGTTAAGTCTGAAAGGTCCCTGAAGCATCCAGTTTGTAGAGACTTTGGAGTAAATACAGGCTTATCTTACTTAGAACAGCTTTTACCAAAGCTTCAAGCTTTTGCTAACACATTACCTATTATGTTTAGTGTCACTTTGACATAGTGTTACTTATCTAGAGGAGAGCTTCCATTGTGTTACTTCTGGAACATGCTAATCTGTGGCCATTTCTGCTGATGTTGAGAGATGATCATGATAATCATATCTTAAATAAATAAATTACATAATTATGTTACATATATGGTTAACATAGATAAATAAGTACTGTATAATTAAATAAAGACATCATTATCTTGATAAAACTATTATGATTTAAGTTAACACACTATTCATTTTTTTAATTTTTTTCTTAATATATTTTATTCATTTTACACAGAGAGGAATTGAGAGGGACAGAGAGTTAGAAACGTTGATGAGAGAGAAACATCGACCAGCTGCCTCTTGCACACCTCCCACTGGGGATGTGCCTGCAACCAAGGCATATGCCCTCGACCGGAATCGAACCCGGGACCTTCCAGTCCACAGGCCGACGCTCTATCCACTGAGCCAAGCCGGTCCGGGCTAACACATTATTTAAAGTAACAGTCTTTATCATTACTGTATCTCTTACTTTTACAGTTACTTTTTAAACTACTACTCTAAAAGATAAACATGATTTTGTTCCAGGCTTAGAAAATACCATTTTGCTGGGAAGGTTATAATGCAAATAAATCTTATTTTTTTCACACCCAAGAAACTCAACAATTCTTTATTATTCAAATAAGAAAGAGCTAAAATTTCTCATCTACTCAAAAAGGTATAAAATTAACCAATAAATAATAATTAACCAATACCAGAGCAACAGACCGAGTTGTGTGGCTCTGGGATGGGAGAATTTTTCTCTTTGCATGCCCAAATGGTGCAGAGCCTCCCCTTACAAGGGAAAATTTTTGTTTATGTGGGACTGATAAACTCTGTGGGACTCACCCTAAAACTCCCTGACACCCCACCCCATCACAAAGGCATGGAAGTACCCAGTAGGTGGCAGCTAGCCGTAGTATACCCTGGAACCTTTGCTGAGTGGCCTCAGACCCAGCACTGGCAAAGAGGTTGAACCTGCATCAGTCTGGTGAGGATCAGCACTCCTAACTGGTGACTTGCTGAGAGTCTACCTCATGCAACTTGAGTTCTTTCAGAGGCTCTTGTAGTGACTGAGACTAGCAGGCAGCTGGAAGGCAGAGGCAGGCAGAGCTGGATCTCAGTGTTTCTTGGGACTGACCTGCCCCTGGGCCAGATACTAGTAAAAACCAGCCTTGGTATGCAGTGTGATCCTTCCTGCACACATTCAGGCCCTGCATAGATAGCCATAAACTGTGGATCACTTTGTAACTCCAAACAAGTATCTGAGGGACAGTCATAGGCAGATTCTGATATTGGCCTGCACTAGAGTATCTCCCAATAAGCTTCAGAAAGTATACAACCAATGGCCAGATTCAGACAATAACAGAGAAGGATCCAATTAGGTTCACAAGTAGCATATCCATAGGGAGATGACACCAGGTCCAATTCTGCTTTGCTTGGTTAGCACTTGCACAGCAACTCATAAACTGTGGTCAGGGTTGATTTTTCACAATTAGCCAGCCTGAGGGTTGACAGCACACACAAAAGGGCCAATAGCAATCAAGACTCAATTACAACAGAAGGGTCCGTGTAAACCACACAGGGTCATTCCTGGAGCACCCAGCTCAGCTGATCAAAGAGAATGCCTCAAGGAGACCCTAGTATACCTGGAAACCCACTCAAAGTCATAACAGATATACCTGATACATAAAAACAATCACAAAGAGGCAGCCCGAATGGTGAGACAAAGAAACATGTTCCAAATGAAAGAACAGGAGAAATCTCCAGAAAAAGAGATAAATGATATGGAGGCAAGTAATTCACCAGATACAGAGTTCAAAAGAATGGTTATAAGAAAACTTGAGAAACTTAGTGAGGAACTTAATGATAAATGCAGAAAAATGAATAGGAAATAGAAACTATTTTTAAAAAGCCAGTCAGAAATGAGAATACAATATCTGAACTAAAGAATACAGTAGGCGGGATGAACAGTAGGTTGGATGAAGCAGAATATAGAATCGGTGATTTGGAAGACAAAGTAAAAAACAAACACCTAATCAAAGCATCAAAAATAAAAAATAAATGAAATTTAAAAGATGAAGATAATTTAAGGGAAAGGAGGCAAAATGAAGGAAACCAATAAACACATCAGATAGGTACCAGAAGGAGAAGGAGCAAACAAGGGGCTGAGAACCTATTTGAAGAATAATGATTAAAACTTTCCTAACCTGGTGAAAAAAAGACACACAAGTTCAGTAAGTGCAAAAAGTCCCAAACAAGATAAATCCAAGATAAATCAGACAAAGGCACTTCCTAATTAAAATGGCCAAGGTAAGAGATAAAGAGAGAACCTGAAAAGCAGCAACAGAAAGTCAGTTACTTATCTATTAGAGAGCTTCCATAAGACTGTCACCAGATTTCTCAACAGAAACATACCAGCCCAGAAGGAATTAGCATGAAATATTCAAAGTGAGGAAAAGCAAGGATCTACAACCAAGACTACTTTACCCAGCAATTCTATCTTTTAAAATTGAAGGAGAAATAAAAAGCTCCCCAAGATAAGAAAACGTTAAAGGAGTTCATTACCACCAAAGCAGTTTTATAAGAAATGTTAAAGGTCCTACTTTAAAGAGAAGTAAAACAAAAACAAAAATACAGATGAACATAGTTAATAGAATAAAATGTCAATAAATGTGTACCTATAAACAATTACTTTAACTAACTATAAATGGCTTAAATGCTCCATAAATTCATAGGGTAGCTGAATAAATAAGAAAACAAGATCCATATACTAGTATATGCTTTCTATAAGAGACCCATCTCAGAATGAAATATACACACAGGTTAAAAGTAAAGGAATAGAAATGATATTTTATGTAAATGGAAATAAAGAGCTGGGATAGCAATATTTAGGTCTGAAAAATAGACTTTAAAATAAAGACTATAAAAAATGACTCTACATAATGATAAAGAGGGCAATCTAACAAAATATTTATGTACCCAACATAGATGGTTTCTTCCAAGTTTGGGCAATTATGAATAAAACTATAAACATCTGTGCATAGGTATTTGAGCTGACACAGTTTTCAATTCCTCTGGGCAAATATGATTATTGGATTACATAATTAGAATCCATTTAGTAAGAATCTGTTTTTAAAAATTATTTTAACATTATTTACATGATTCATTTTTATTATCACCATGAAGGAATTTGCAAGATTTAACTTAGTTTTTCCAGACCAAGACATTTGTTGTAAGTTCAAACACTATTATATAATGCCTACTTTGAAGCCTGGGACTGGCATTATATATATATATTCAAGACAGGACAAAATGCAAAGCTCAGGAGAGCTGTAGTCTGACCTGGAATACAACAAGGAATGTGGGTGGATCTAGCAGGAATGGCTTCTGTTTCCCAGTAGGGCTCCTTGGAAATCAGATTGTCAAAAGGAAGACAGGGTCCCAGGTGTAGCTGATTGTAACTAGAAAATGGCCTTTAGTATAAGGAAGAATAACTATTCAATAAGATGGAACAGCCTAACAGACTCTTCTTAAGAACTAAGCAACATTTTTTTTTAAAAGAATTTCAATGAGTTTGAAATGAAGATTTGCAGAATAATAATTTGCAGCCCCTTAAATTCTTTGTCTCAGGTGATGATTAATCCTAGAAATTTAGACACACTGACTCTACAGCTGGGGTCGAAGTATCTGGAAAATGAAGATGTTGGGATCAGGGGTCAGGCAAAGCCCAGTAAATGAATCCCAATTTAGCTACAACTGAAAATATAAGCATTTAGCCTTGCATTGTATGAGGGAAAAATTATAAATATCTCAGTATTCAATATACTGATAAAGTTGTCACTGCTAACATAGTTGTCAATGATCAGTTGGACCATGTCTTACATGCCTTTGCTATAATTGTCCATGTTTCCTATTAACAGAATGAATTTATGTTACTGTTTCAATGCTATTCTTTTAAATAAGATGGAACTCTGAGTTTATTAGCATGCTTAGCATGGTCTTGCAAATTTTCTCTTACTAAATCAAGTGGTACAGGAAGATAGAAGTTAGAAAGAATATTCTCTGTGTGACCAAATCTCTTCCCAGAGATGAATGTGGTACTAAAACATATATGCATGTTAAAAACTAATGTTTTGGCGTCATGGCAGATGCAAATACAATATTGATTAATTGTACCTCCTGCTATCAATTTTCTTCAAGTGTTCAGCAATAGTAGCAACAAGCAGATGTTGGTTTTTAAAACTGGGTTTAAAAATCATTAGATCAGTTTCTCAAAACATGCTTTCCAAGCTGGGCTGTCTTGGAGCAAAGTGGATTTGTTCTATGTTGTTCCAGCTCTGATAATGGAGCTATCTTACACATGTCTCTTTATTGCAAACAAGCAAGTTTTCCTTGATAAATAATTTATAAACTGGATTGCTGGTGTCTAAATGAGAGCCCACCTACAGAGAGTCCCTAACATTTTTTTAAGTAAATGTACTTAAAAAATCAAGAAAGAATAAAACCCCATGAAATTACTACTAGAAAATTCATATAGGTACTATTTATATATTCATTTATCTTATCTAATAAAAGGATAATATGCAAATTGGCTGTCATTCCAACACACAAGATGACCACCTTCATGTACACACAATATGGCCACCACAAGATGGCTAACAGGGGAGGTCAGTTGGGAGGCACCAGTATTGCAATGGAGGGCAGTTGGAGGGACCAGGCCTGCAGGGAAGGGGAGTTGGGAGGGACCAGGCCTGCAAGGGAGGGCAGTTGGGGGTGATCAGGCCAACACAGCAGGGAAATTGGGAAAGACCAAGCCTGCAAGGGAAGGCAGTTAGGGGCAATCAGGCCAGCAGAGGAGCAGTTAGGTGTTGATTAGGCTGGCAGGGGAATTGTTAGGGCTGATCAGGCTGGCAGGCAGAAGCAGTTAGGGGCAATCAGGCAGGCGAGCAGTTGGGAGCCAGCAGTCTTGGATTGCGAGAGGGATGTCCGACTCCCTGTTTTGGCCCAATCCTGGTGGGGTCCCAGATTGGAGAGGGTACAGGCTGGGGTTACGGACACCACCCCTCTTCCCTGTGCCAAATTTCATGCACTGGGCCTCAAATATTTTTTATAACACAGATTGATTTGTAAAAATATAATAGATATAACATATAAGCTTTTAAATTTAAAACTACTATCTAAATATGATACACACATTCATGCATAAACATGTATGCATATACATATGTACATAACAATATATGTAAGGTATACAAGCGATATTTGTGGAAAGATATGCAGGAAAATATATAATTTATGTCTCTTATGTGGTATAGAAAAAGTGATATGAATTTTTAATTCTGTATCATTTTGTATAAATAATGTAGATGTTACACATTATTCTTTTAGTTTTTCATAAAAATGAGAATAAATATGTTAACTTTAAAATAAAAGTACATGTCACAGCATTATACATACCTTATTATTAAAAATATAAATTAGTTTTATAATTGTTTTAAAAAAATTACTGAGCCATTCAATATACAAGGAACTATTATGCGAGTTACACATTGTAACTCACATTCATACAAAATATTTAAAAGAAACACCCCAAATACTCAGAATGTCATTTTCATGCATTGGATTATGGAAAAATTATTATTTTTTAATGTTTATACTTTCAAATATTGATTTATATTCATTATTAAATGTTCATTTAATTAAAAATGCAGGCTGCATTAATTTACCTGTGTACTTAATGTGAACAAACATTTTATGATTTCCATGTTCCAGGAAAGAAGATTGTGATGATTGCTTTGCTTTGGGAATTATTTTTAAATGTGGGAGTTTGTGGCCATTAGATTTTTAGGTTCTGCTTAGACTTGATTAGGTTATGCCATTACTTATCATGGATATTACCTGTGTGATCAGGTCGCCCTTATTTTTTAGGTCCAATTATCACAGCTGATTAGAATCTGGAAAAGGGATGAGGTTTTGAGATTGATTTCTTTAGGTGGCAGTTTGTTCTGAGTGATGGTTGCAAAATCCTGCCACACACACTTCACTGGCTCCACTGACAAACGGATTCTTTGAGCAGAGGCTGCAGATTGATCCTTATAAAAACCTTTTCCCTCAAGGGGAAGGGTAGAGGGCAATCATTCTCTGTGCACACTCCATTCAGTGGGTCAGCTTTCCAATCTCATATTGAGAGGGAGCACCTGTCTCATCTATTTTATAAAACGTAATTAAAAGTATTTTATGGATGCATCTACCTCTCATGTTTAAGAAGGTTACCCATGAAGACTAGGACCAGTCAGATATTCACAGCCAGGATTTAACAGGCAGGCTCCGGTTCAGGCTCCTCCTGGGGCTCAGTGAATGCTGCAGAGACTAAGGAGAGATAACATGGACACAGGAAATATCTCAAAATATTCCCATGTGCCCTTCATTTTAACCGAATGTTTAAAATTATTTATTCTGTGGAAATGCAAACATTGTTCTCCCACCTGCTTTTACCTGCTTGCCTTTCATCTGAGCTGCCGCTGGGTTATTACCACAGCGTTTTGCTTGGTAATAACCTGGTCTCTTTATGGAGAAAGTGACTTCTGATACCATTGCTGGAAAATACTTTATACTACTTGTCATGTGTTACTGCTGCAAAGCATGTTTTGTTTGATCTTAATTAATGCTTCAGGCAAAACAGGTGGACTCCCTTCCTTGTTTGGGGCCGCAGCAGATCAAGGTTGTGATGATGCATAAACCTGAGACCTTCATAAAGCTCAGGTAGGTGTGTGCAAACTTTTCTCATTTTGCGTTTGTCGTTTTTCATCATAGTTCATCACACAGACTTCATGCTGTGGAGCCACATGGCTACCAAAATGACACAATTACAAATAAGAACCCAGCGTGAGGTCATACCTGCATTGATAGGGGAAACATGTTTGAGGCAAAATAAAGAGAAAAGGAAAACAATTGACCTTATAACACATTTAAGAGTGTTCCATATACTTTTTATCTTGTTTCAATATTCCAGATATTACTATACAGAAACTGATTTTAAATATATTTCAGGAAAAAAATTTTTACATGAAATAGTTGTAAAAGTATATAAAGAATAATTTGATGACTAATAGGCAATGTATTAATCGTTTCCATTAAAGAATAATAAAAAGAAATTAAATGGAAATAAAACATGATTTAGGTAACTCAATATAGCTTAATACATTGCAGATGTATATATGTATGATTTGTATGATTATGTAATTTATATTCATGCTCTGTAGCAATCAGAATATTTATTATGCTTTTTATGCAATTCTAACTATATAGAAATATTAGGAGTATTTTTTGGATAGGAGGTAATTAATAATTTTATACATTTCTATCTTTTTCACATTTTCTACAAAGAACATTTTTTTTAAAATTTCTTCTTCTGCATTCTTTATTGAGATTTGATTTGCATGCAGTAAAGTTTACAGAACTTTTTTGTTGTCAATCCTCACCCAAGGGTATTTTTCCATTGATTTTAAGAGAGAGAGTGGAAGGGAGGGGGAGAGACAAAGAGAGAAACATTGATGTGAGAGACACATCAATTGGTTGCACATGCCCCGACAAGGGCCAGGGATCGAGCTGAGCCTGAGTTGAGCCTGCGATTAAACCTGCAACTGAGGTACATGCCCTTTAGTCGTGGGCCTAACCACTGAGCAACTGGCCAGGGAATATTTACAGATCTTGAGTGTACAGTTGGATGGGTTTTGAAAACTGATGCGCCCAAGTAACCATAGCTCCAATCAAAATAGAGGATAAATCAACACTGTAGATCATTTGAAATTTAACAGAATGTACTTGGTTTATTCTGGCTTCCTAGATTCAACATGTTTTGATATTCATCCCAATTGTTTTATCAGTTCTTTTTTTTTTTTTTTTTTGCCAAACAGTCATCTGTTATATGCATGTACCACAATTTGCTTATATATTCTCTTATTGATGGACATTTAGATTGTCCTCCGACATACCCCCAACTTTTATAAATAGAGTTGCTACAAACATTCCTGTATAAATCTTTTTGTGAGCATATGCCTATGGATGAAATTGCTAGGTCACAGGGTAGGTGTATATTTAAAATGATAAGAAATTGCTCAATAGTTTTCCAAAGTGCTTACCCATCGTAGGGTTTTGCCAATTTAACCTTTCAGTCATTTGAGTAGGTATATAGGTATCTCACAGTGTTTTTAATTTTTTTTTCTAATGACCAATGATGTTGAACACTTTTTTTTTTTTTTTTTTTTTTTGCTTGTTGGCCATTTCTACATATTCCTTTTGTGATGTGCCTGCTCAGTTCTCTTCTCCCCCTTATCCTTTTGTGGAAGGAGGTAATCTTTCACATCCTATTTCTCTAGCCTGCATCCCAGAAATCAGATTGCAGATTTGTGACCACCCACATCAGGGGCTGGGGTTCACCCAATGGCTCCTCATACAGCTATCGGGCTAGGACAGTGATAAATATTTATTGTTCAGATTATTACAATTGTTCCTTCTTCCCTCCCCCACCCCTCATAGTTCTCCTCCATCCAGTTCCCACCCCACCCTCTGCCTTTAATCCCACCCCACTGTCCTCATTCATAGGTGTACGATTATTGTCCAATCTCTTCCCATATCCCCCAAACCCCTTCCCCTTTGGGAGTCAGTCCATTCCCATTCTATGCCCCTGATTTTATTATATTCACCAGTTTATTCTGTTCATCAGATTTTTTATTCATTTGATTTTTAGATTCACTTGTTGATAGATATGTATTTGTGGTCCATAATTTTTATCTTTACCTGTTCTTTTTCTTCTTCTTAAAGAATACCTTTCAGCATTTCATATAATACTGGTTTGGCAGTGATGAAATCCTTTAGCTTTTTCTTATCCATGAAACTCTTTATCTGCCCTTCAATTCTGAATGATAGCTTTGCTGGGTAGAGTAATCTTGGCTGTACATTCTTACTATTCATCTCTTTGAATATTTCTTGCCATTCCTATCTGGCCTGCATAGTTTCTGTTAAGAAATCATCTGACAACCGTATGGGTGCTCCCTTGTAGGTAACTAGCTGTTTTTCTCTTGCTGCTTTTAGTATTCTCTCTTTTTCTTTGCTCTTGGCATTTTAATTATGATGTGTCTTGGTGTGGTCCTCTTTGGATTCCTTTTTTGTTGTTGTTGTTTGGGGTTCTATGCGCTTTCTGGACTTGTAAGTCTACTTTTTTCACCAGGTGGGGGAAGTTTTCTGACATTATTTCTTTAAATAGGTTTTTCAGTATCTTGCTCTCTCTCTTCTTCTGGCACCCCCATAATTCTGATGTTGGTATGCTTGACTTGTCCCAGAGGCTCCTTACACTATCTTCATATTTTTGGATTCTTTTTGCTTTTTGCTTTTCCAGTTGGGTGTTTTTTGCTTCTTTGTATTTCAAAACTTTGACTTGATTATTGCAGTCCTCTAGTCTGCTATTGGATCTCTTTATATTATTTTTTATTCCAGCCAATGTGTGCTTAATTTCTAGTTGGTCCTTTTTTATATCCTTGAGGGTCTTGCTAAATGTATCAGCCTTTTCTAGAAAATTCTTAAAAAATACATATAACCATAGTTTTGAACTCTATATCCAGTCATTTGCTTTCCTCCATTTCTTTCATTTGTGACCTGCTTCTTTGTCTGCTTCCCTGAGTTGATAGAGTGGCTTTGTGTGCTAGGTGTCCTATAGGACTCAAAGGCTCAGTCTCCCCAGTTAGCTGAGGTGGACACTCTTGGTGCACCCCTGTGTGGGCTGTGTGCACAGTCTTGTAGGTAAGCCTTGATTGTTGTTGATATTACTGGGAGGAATTGACCTCCAGGCCAATTGGCTGTGAGAATCAGCTGTCTCTATGATAGGAAAACTTCTGTGCTGGAGACACCCTTATGAGGTAAGACTTGCTACAGTGGAGCTTTGGTGCTCACTGAGTCTGCCCCCTGAGTGTGTTCCTTATGGTTTCAGAGTTGAAATCTGGATGGTTCCACTCTGATCCCTGGATAAGCTACACTGGCTCTTAGATCTCCAAGAGGTGCTAATTTAGCCTCTGCCTGAGGCCACCCAGCAGGAGCTATGGAGAGATCTGCATATTCCTCTTCTTTGTGTTTTTTAGGTGCCCAGATGAGACCCAGCTGTGAAGCAATGCAAGCTGCTGTGGGGACCTTGGGCATTCTTTTGAATGTTCTGGGTCTTACTGACTCAGCTGCAGTTTGTTAGGTAAGTTTAGTTTTCACAGGACCAGGACATTCTTATGCAAAAGCCTCTAAGCACAGTTGATGGAGTCTCAGGGCAGTGAAGCAGTAATGGCTTCCCCTCAGCCCAGCCCTAAGAGGGCGCCTCTCCTCTCCTCCTCCCCGCCCCCCCAGTCTCAGTGTCCTGGTGGTAATCACTGCAAGCACCTCTGAGATAAATCACTGCAGCACCCTCAAGTTTTGCCTGATGCCAGACAGTCCAGTTTCTCCCCATTTGAGTCTGGATCCCCAGAGCCTCACCCAAAACTCTAGTTCAGAGCAGTCAGAAGTTTTTGCCTCCCTTCTGATTGAGAAAGCCAGCTATGTACTCAGTTGCCAGCCCTCTCCGCCAATGCGCCTCCATACCTCTTCCTTCTGCAGCTCCTCTGAGTTTCAATGTGCTTTCTCTTTCCTTCTAGTTGTAGAATTTCCACTAAACCAGCCTTCCTGTGGTTCTGGATAATGTCCATTTTGTCTTTTAGTTGTAGTTTTGAAATTGTTGTGCAAGGTAGCAGTTTAGACATTTACCTCTGCCACCATCTTGGTTTCCTCCCACAAAGACCATATTTTAACTATTATATTATAGTCAAATCTATATTTCTACTCAGAATTGTTCTTTTTAAAACATTTTTATTGATTTCAGAAAGGAAGGGAGAGGGAGAGAAAGAGAGAAATACCAATGATGAGAGAGAATCATTGATTGGCTGCCTTCTGTATGCCCCTTACTGGGGATTGAACCCACAACCAGGATATATACCCTTGACCAGAACTTAACCTGGGACCCTTCAGTCTGCAGGCTGATGCTTTATTCACTGAGCCAAACCATCTAGAGCCAGAATTATTATTCTTATGTATTATGTACAACTTAGCTAAAACACAAGGTAGAAAATTAAATGCATACATATGTACATGCAAAAACTAGCATCATATGTACTGAATTGTAATGATGGATGGTTCAAGATAGTCGGGCTATGAATCATAGCTTATTTCTTTCACCTTTTCTGAGTTTCCTACAACTTCTATTGTAGATAGGTATTATATAAAATAAGAAGAAAATATATCTTTAACTTTATTAGAAAACAAGATATATTTAGACCAATATAAATCATTTTGACAAATGAGATAATGTGAAATTAATTCAAAGTCCACTAAAGCCAGGAAAATAAATGTAAGATAAAAATTTTTGGTCGGGAAGTAATTTACCTGTGCATTTACTTGTTAGAGAAAACTACGTAGGTGAAAGGTGATGATTATCAAAATTGTAGCCCAAAAGTATGGGAGACATTTCAAACAATTTAAAGGAAACATATAAAAGAATTTGAAGCATGAGAAATTATAAAGAACAATAGCTTGGGATTTTTTGTTTAGTTTTTCTAAATGAACTCTACTGTCATATTTTAGATGACCTCAGAGGAGAGGAACATAGAAGTCTAAAAATGCAGGTTCTGAGAGAAGTCTACAGAATTTTTAATAATTAGGCCAAAACAATAGGAAAGGGTACACTTAAATAATTAGGTAAAAGAAAGGGTTACATTTTATTACATAATCTTCAGGACCTGTGCTAAATATATTATCTATAAATTTATTAGAAGTGTTTTCAGAGAAAAAAAAACAACTTAATGAGTTGTCATTAGTTCATAAAATGTTTTTATATTGAGGCTGCTGAGTAATTATCAACTTCAATATTTTTGTGTTACAACAATGAGAAATAAAGACTTGCAATACTAAAATGTGGCTCCCACCATACATCTATCACTTTCCATTTTTATTTATTTATTTTTAATATATTTTTATTGATTTTTTACAGAGAGGAAAGGAGATAGAGAGCTAGAAATGTCGATGAGAGAGAAACATCGACCAGCTGCCTCTTGCACACCCCTTACTGGGAATGTGCCCACAACTCTGGTAGATACCATTGACCGGAATCGAACCTGGGACCTTTCAGTCCGCAGGCCACCGCTCTACCACTGAGCCAAACCGGTTTCGGCCACTTTCCATTTTTATATCTAAGAAATACACAAAACTATTTTGTGATCATGTAAGTGCATTTTTTCAAGTAACTGCTAAAGAGGGATTGTAATTCATGTTTAATATTAATTAATAACATACCTGCATGCAGAAAAGATATGGGCTGGAACCAGAGGATAGTTTCTTGTGGTTCTTTTTATTACATACTATCAAATAAAAGTAATATGTAAATTGACCATCACTCCAACACACAAGATGGCTGCCACAAGATGGCCAGCAGGGGAGAGCAGTTGGGAGGGACCTGGCCTGCAAGGGAGGGCAGTTGTGGGTGATAAGGCCTGCAGGGAAGGGAAGTTGGGGAGAGGGGGCGGACAGGCCTGCAGGAAAGAAAAGTTAGGGTGGACCAGGCCTACAGGGAAGGGCAGTTGGGGGGGACCAGTCCTGAAGGGGAGGGCAGTTGAGAGGGATCAGGCCTGCAGCGAAGTGCAGTTAGGGGTGACCAGGTCAGCAGAGTAGGGCAGTTAGGGGCAATTTATACTGGTAGGGGAGAAGGTAGGCATCAATCAGGCTGGTAGGCAGAAGGGGTTATGAACAATCAGGAAGGCAGGCAGGTGAGCAGTTGGGAGCTAGGAGTCCTGCATTGTGAGAGGGATGTCCCACTGACCATTTAGGCTCCATCCTACCAAGATCAGGCCAAAAAGGAAGTCAGACATCCCTCGAGGGGTCTCAGATTGGCAAGGGTGCAGGCTGGGCTGAGGGACACACACCCCTGTGCACAAATTTTGTGCACTGGGCCTCTAGTATTTTTATAATTGTTAGTATGAGAATGAAAGATACAGATCTACTTTATTTATTGGAATATGAGTTTACAAATTTTGCTGTGATAATCTTTATACTCACTATTTGATTTTCTCAGTTCTCTATTTAAGCTGTGCTCAGTAAATGTTTGTTAAATTCAAAAGTAAAAAAGAGAATAATTTATTTAAAACTAGAGGCCCAATGCATGAAATCTGTGCAAGGAGCTCGGCCCATGCAGCCTGGCTGACTTGTGGCCCAGGAGGCCTCATGACCCTGTGGCCCTGTGGCCCTGCCCACTGGTCATTCCAGAAGTTCGTTCTGCTGTCTAGTCTAATTAGCATATTAGCTCTTTATTAAATTGGATATGAGTTTACAAAGATCTGCATTTATCATAACAAAATAATGGTTTTATGTGCAAGACCCAGTGACTGCAAAGAACAGTGAAAGGTTTCAGATATTCATGTTGCATAGTTTCCATATGGAATGGCTCATACAGGAGTTCTGTGTCACTAAGAGCAGTTAGAACACCAAATGCAATTAAAAATAAACTACCTGCTGCTGCAGTTGAATTGCCACCAGAAGTAGCGCTTATTTGAGCAATGCAGGTGTACATGTTAATGATGCCCCCTCCGAACTCTTCTTCTGGTATTATCCACTGAGAATGGAGGGCAGTAAAATTCCACAGGTAGAGAGCATAACTTCTTCTTTTTTAAATTTAAATTTTATTTTCAAAATATCTTTTTGGTGGCATTATACAGAAGAGTATTGATAATTTATGCAGCTATCTATAGTTTAACGTATGCTATAATTTCTGTTCTATATAAAATCCTTGATTTCTCCATGGATTTCCTTTTCCAATAACCATTGGTGTGAGGTTTGAATAGGAAATTTATACTCTAAGGATACAATTTAAAAATCAATTTCTTCTGTGACTTGTGTAGTTTATTTTTTTAAGTTAAAATATGCTAAATTATCATGCATATTAATTCAGTTGAAGTAATTCACTTAATCTGCTTATCTTCCTAAAATTGTTTGCTTTAATAAAAGGGTGTCTTACTATCTCTACACAGAACATAAAAAAAGAGGAATTAAATAAATTTATTGAATATTATGTATGTTAACTGTTGGTTCTTTGCAAATTTTAATCGATAAATTTGGGAAACTCATTCAAATATTTCACATTCCCTTCTTTTCATTTTCATAAATTTGTTCTAATACATTCAGTTAGTTTATACCATGTTGGTTGTAAAAATATTTAAAATTAAAATTTATTTATACTTGTGTAATTTTGCTCATAATTGTTGCCTCAAATCTTTTTATATTTAAAACCAGCAGGCCATTGCTGTGAAACAAAAACGTGCAAATGCAACCATTCATTAGCATAATTGTTTGTTTGGGCAACTATGAAAGTTGGAACTAGAAATCTAATTGTTCAGATGTCAAAATAGATAATAGTAAAGGAGAGTTAACCAGACATCTAAATGAACAATAATTTAAGTGAAAATAGCTCAAAACATCTATATTTGAATTACTATATTTCATACTCTGGAAAAATTCCATTTGAAATTACATTGCCCATAATACATATTCCATAATTTATTTTCATAGTACTAACAGTATATGCTTATAAATTACAGTATATTTACATATAAAGGTAAATATTTTTTCTTAAATTACTAATTTTTTTCTCTCCTCATATTTCATTAAATTCCTTTTACTCTTAATTCTATTTTATCTGATGTTATCTTAGTTGTTTTTCTTAATATCTGCCTGGTTTATATGCTTCTATATTTACACCTTTTTCTGTCTTCTTTGGGAAGGGTTATATATTTTCTACCATAAATACATTTTAAATACATTTAATACAATTTGTGAGTCTTTATTTTAAGAGTTATATTTAACGTCCTTAATTTTACTGTGCTTTTTATATGTAGACTATATTTACACATATGTATGGGTAAATTTTTTAAATATTATTTTTAAATTTTATTTTAATTGTTGATATTATTCCATTCACACACACACACACACACACACACACACATACACACACATACACACACACACACACACACACACACACACGAAGGGGACATAGGGCTGCTCAGGTGGGATCAGATTGGCAGTCTGGCCCAAAATAGCCTCCCTGGGCCTCCATGTGTTACCTCTGGGTTCCGTTGGGAAAGGGCCACAGGCTTCTGGGCTGAGTCCGGACCCCGCTCCTGTTTGTATGTGAAAGACTATTTGTGACAGTGACTATGGTCCTTGCCTCAAACACAATATCTACATGTAATTTCACATAATCCTAATGGCAATCCTGGAATGTATGTTTTAATAAAGAGAGGTAGAAACATTTTAAAGTATTTTCTGAGTTGAAAGAGACATTCATCTATTTGGTATTTAGAGACATAGCCTCTCTATTTCCAATGAAACCTTTTGTAGAACAAGATTATTTTAGGTGGATGCTGGAAGATATCTGAATTTAAAAATTAATATGTGTAAAAATTTCATGCACAAAAACCATGGTAATGACTTAGTTACTGAAACCAATTAATCTTGACAGAAACAATCATCTTTTAGCCACATCAATAGCATTAAACTAGAGACATAGTCTTTTGGGAAGCCTGCCGATTCCTGGTAAAGACAGGTGATGCTAATCATAAGTGGATGCGCCTACTTGTTCTAAAATGTCTCCATGAGTACTTCACATTGAAAGGGAATCATTGATGTCATGTGGGTAATCCTTGAATGCCTCCTCCTATGATTGAGTAGATAGCAGAAATATGTGTTAAAAAGTTAGAGTTTTGGTCCTCCCCTAAAGAATTCAGAATGCTGCTAACTTAGCATTCACTCCTTTCAAGACTGACACATGCATTATAGACAGTGTCAGGAAATCGCCATTTCCAGAATTACCTATCTGTAAACAAGATTGTCTATGAATGTATGAACAGGCCTGTGTCTCCTTTAAATCTCCTCGCTATGGGAGGAGAAACTGGGTCATCAGGGGTGTGGCAAGAAGCGGGACCTCCTCTGTGCATTGCTTCATTCCAGCAGGGCTTCTCCTCCTGAAGAAATACCCCTCCCCCTTCATTGAAAACGTGTGACCATGACATTCTGCAGCCCATTAATCACAGGTCCGCTGAGGTCTCCCCACAGGATGTAATCCGGCTCCCTCACCATATAAACAGCCTTGGTCTGAATCCCTGGGAGTGATCAGCAGCAGGGCTGGATGGGGCAGTGGGTCTCCAGGGATGGTTTATTTTAAAACTTAAATACCTTGGCATTCAAGTAGCAATAATGTTAGGAGCGCCTCACCCTTGATTAATAATGTATATATTCCTCAAAGCCGATGGTCAAGATTTCAGATCTGTCTCCAACTTTCCTTTAGGCATTGGAAACAATTCGAGAGGATCGTTTCTCTTTCTGGTGATTTCAAAGAAATAAGGCCAGAGATGCTGCTTAAAGGAAAGCAGTAGAAAGCTTTCTGACCCACTCAGACCAGCAGGTCTTCCCATGTTCTGCCACCCACAGCCTTCTCTGCACAGCTTTCTCTGCCCATCATCTTCTCCCAGGTCAAGGTACTCAGATCCTATTCAGTGTGAATACTATCAGGAGTGCACTGAGGCGGTTTTATGTCTCTTCCATATGATTTCTTTTGTAGCATCTAAGTTGGATGTAGGGTTTGCGATCATGTAATGGAAAAAATATGTTAGCTCTTTAAGGAAACACACACATTTTCAAATGGAACACTGAGGCTAAAGAAAAGCTAGGTGACATCCCCAAGATTCACAGAAAATGGATTAGCTACTGCTGCCTAGGCTACTGAGGTGAGGGGTTCCAGACCTGCTTGTGGGTCCTACTTTTGGCACATCAGTCATTCTGCTCAGACCCTAGTACTCAAGGTGGAAGTTGACTCTCATTTACATAAACTTCTGGGAACCTGACTTCAGTGTTCAACATGGGGAGAAGTCCAGCCTGGATATCTACCTCTTAGACCATGGACTTAAAGGTCCTGGAAGTTATTGCCTATGAAGGATGGAAATGCAGCTCAACCAGACTACTTAGAAGTTATGATTCTTAACCCTGGGTATGATCAGGGAGTTCAGCAAAAGCGGACACCACAGCAATGATCTGAAGCCAGAGCGATTTTGGTTCAATGCTCTCTCAGTGCCTGGCCATGTGCTTATTCTGAGAGGTTCCTCAAATCTTGCCTGTTTCAAGGATCCTGCAACCCTCCCAAATCATTGCATTTCAAATGGCTTAGACCAGTGGTCAGCAAACTCATTAGTCAACAGAGCCAAATATCAACAGTACAATGACTGAAAATTCTTTTGAGAGCTGAAAACTGACTTCTGCGCATGGGCCATGCAGTTTCAATTGTACTGTACATGCGCGTCCCCACATGGTATTTTGTGCAAGAGCCACTCTCAAAGGGCCAAAGAGCCAGCCTCCGCATGTAGCTCATGAGCCGCAGTTTGTCAACCACTGGTTTAGACAGTGAGACTAAAGGAGATGCTTAGGAGCTGGTTTGAATATACACATGTAGTGGATAACAAATACTACAGTGAATAATAATACTACATGTTTATGAAGTCTACTATTCTAAATGCTCCTCATGAATGATTTTATTTTAGTAATTAAAACATTCTATGAGTTGTTCCCGTCTCCTCCTTCTTCTTCTTCTTCTTCTTCTTCTTCTTCTTCTTCTTCTTCTTCTTCTTCTTCTTCTTCTTCTTTTCTTTTTACCCTTTTAATTCATTTTTTTACCAAATACTACTGTGGGGTCCCTGACCAGAGTAAGCTGGATCTTAAAGGCCTAGTTGCCATATGCATGCTCAAGGGCAATGACTCAGCAGTATTACTATGTTAAGGCCCATTTGCCATAGGCATGGACCATGGCAATGACTCAGCAGTGTCGCTGTAGGTACTGCGCAGGTGCACCCTTATCTAAGCTACTTATGTTAATGGATCAAAAATGTCACTAATTGGCAGGATGTGTTTGAGTGAGTATACCAGGTGCCACTGACCAGATGGCTGTGTTGTTTGCAATACCGCGTGACCCACCTCCTCACCGCCACTCATGTCTCTTTCCAATTCCTGGCCTCTGAAGAGGTCAAGTCCCTGGCAGAGGAACTTGAACCCAACAACTACCTTTACAATTTTTTTTAAAATCTTAATTATTAAAAGTATTACATATGTTTCCTTTTTCCCTCCTCCAGACCACCCTCCCTCCCACCCCAGGCCTCCACCACCTTACTGTATTTTTTTAATACTCAAAACAGCCCAAAGAATTTTCTCCATGTTAAGGTGAAGGAAGTAAATTTTAAGGCCACACAGCTAATATGTAACAAGTTGATTTTCTGTCTGACCCCAGGCTCTTTACCATCATCATTTGCTCTAACGCATAAAATTTAATTGAACACATATTTGTTAAGCAGATGTTCTGCTAATGGGGAGTGAGGTATCTGTGGCAAGGGCCTCAGGATTGTCTTGAGATAGTCAAAGTATTCTTCTAAAAGTCCCTGGGCTGAGTCAATATAATTTACTTACCCTGGTAGGCTTAGAAGGGATGAGCAGGCAGTGAGCATGATATCCCATCCAAAGAGCCCCAGCACCTACACAATGAAATGAGTGAACGAGACAGAGAGGAATGCATACTTGATTGAATATATGTAGAATAATGTGATTTAGTCTACTGAAGAACAAATTTACAGTCAGGAAGAATTTTTCATCAGTGAACTTTTGGTGGATCTCTTCTCTAAATTAGGTTCATATGAACAGCAAATTTTAGAATCTAATAAATAACTTGCCCTTTTATCATGAGGTACTTGCATAGAGTCAAATGAACTTCTGATGATTGGAAATAACTTGAAAACAGAATGGATCATTTGAATGCTTTGTGGCTTTGAAAGGATATATATTTATAGTATATAATTTTATGTCATATATTTAGCATGCTTTTCACCCATCAATGCACATTCAATGCAACATTTTAATATTCAGAATACCAAATGCACTTCTTCATTAAGTTATTTTTATCATATATTTGACAAGGATAGAATAAACACTTGAAAATAGAAAAAAATGAATATACTTATAGTTAACATTTTTCTATATTTTTAATTTTTATATTCTGCCTCTTAGAAATATATGTAAAATCTATCCAACTGAGAAGAGGAAAATTAATAGTAAGATGGGCTTTCACTACACATTGCAGGCTAACATAAACTAAATAAAAGTAAAAGAATCATCCATTGAGCTAGAAATTTTGGCATTAATCTTATGGATTAATTAGTCAGCTAACAAACTAAATAAAAGTAAAAGAATCATTCATTGAGCTAGAAATTTTGGCATTAATCTAATATATTAATCTTAATATATTCATTCATTCAACTAATTTTCAATGAAGGCCTTCTGTGATCAGACTCTTACTAAGCAAATATAAATGTAACACATGACCTATTCTACTCTCAGCTTAATAACATGTATGTTTATTTCTGTGTGCATGTAAGTATTAACGCATTTAATTGATCTCAGGTTTTCAATAGATGTTCTGGCTCAGTCCAAACTGCAATTTAACTTAGGTTGAATAAAGAACTATTCTCTCTACACTCCCACTACAGAGTGTATTTACATGGATTGATATGCATAGGAGTTTTAGTTTTACATCGAAAGCAAAATAGAAGAAGGGCACTCAAACTGGTTTAAACTAGAATATAAGGTGAGAGATGAGTCTGGGGTGACAAAATTGGGGATTATATTGAATAACTATACAGTAACAAGTAAAGCATGGTGAGGTGCTGGACCTTGATCTGATCTGAGAGCTACTGGGACCCACATATTGAACTTTTAATGGAGATTCTTTTTCCATCAGATTTGATTTTTTTTTTTTTTTTAGAAAAAAAACTATATAACAGATTAAGCCTATAATAGAAAAATGATGTGACTGAGGTGTGGGAAGGTGGCTTTAAAATAAGTTTATTAAGACGATTTGGAAATAGATTAGACCCAAATACTTATAAAACCTAGTAAAAAAACATTTTGGATACATACTCTAATTACCATAAGATGCTAAATTGATTAATGTATCTCTACTTTCAAGTATTTTATAACAGCATAGTTAGCATGTTATATTCTATAACAGCATATTTTAGAAAAAGGCACTTATTCATATTCAGATATATTTTTTATGGTTTTGTAGGTTCTATCATGGCTAGATGCTTTTCATTGTTAATCCTCATCCGAGGATGTTTTTCCATTGATTTTTAGAGAGTGGAAGGGAAAGTGGATGGAGAGAGAGAGAGGAAAAAAAAAACACCTGGTGATGCCATAGACACACATAGATTGATTGCCTACTGCATGCGCCTTGAAGGGGGCTGGGATTGAACCTGCAACCCAGGTACGTGCCCTTGACCAGAAATGGAACCTGGAACCCTTTGCCATACAGGCTGAGGCTCTAACGAGTTAGCAACACTGGCCAGGGCATGGCTAGATTCTTTATAAAGTTAGAGGCACTGCTTGTTTCAGGGACCTGCATACTTATCATGCCATCACTGCATAGTTACCTTCAAATGGTTATTTCAAAGTAAGATAAGTAAGATTTTGTTTTGCTGTAATTGCAATTCTTAGAGCAGATTAATATTTGATGTATATGTTATAGTGCCATGATACTGCAATCACATTATTTTGCAACCAGAGGCAGGACACAAATAGTTCTATTTTGGCACTGTGCTTTGAGAAGCTGATATGAAAGGGAAAAATAACTGCATTATCACAGAAAAAAACTTGTGCTTTAGATTACAGCCCAAACAAAGACATTAGACCATCTAAAGAAATTACTTCTATGACAATCCAGGAATCCTCTCACTATCTAGCATGATCTCTGTAGTATGAAGTGCTAACATTAATTCTTGTAAAACAATGGCTACAGCTTTCCATTACAGTTATCACCAGGGATGCCAAGAGCCAAAATCCACAGCTGGCCAAATTTGTCTTTGAGCTTCTGTATCTTGTCTGCTATTGCCTGCTGCAGATTTCATCCATCAACCTCACAAGGCTTTCAGGGCTAAGAAAGAGCCCACAAATCCCTGCCCTCACCTCGGACACATTTTCAAGCAGGAATTTTCTGAAGTGGAGTTTATCTGGCCTTTCACTTGCAATAAAACATTGTTTCCTTTTCCTTTGACTCCATTTGCCCCTGGTTGGCAGATAATGAATAGAGGAACTATTATAATCCAGGCTAATGTGATCATTTGGGATAGCCAGAGAGCCTTTATGATACCAAGGTCTGGAAAATGGAGCAAAATTATTTTATTCATTATAGATTGCACCTCATTATTATATACAGCATTAACTTCCCATAGAATTTCATAAATAACTTCCAAAATGGAGAACTGTAGTCTAAAAATATTGTGTTGGCAGGGGTCCTTTGCAAGGTTACTTTTATAACACTACATCATAGATCTTGTTCTTCCCACTCCTGCTTATAGAACTGTCTACGCAAAATACACACAAGCACACAGATTTACCTGCTGGTTAACACAATCTTTAAGCTTTCTATTTGGGTTCCCATCCATTTATTTCTCTCATTTTTGTCGCCCTCCCTTCTCTACTCTTTTCTCTCTCACACTCCCTTTCCTATTTCTCCACCCAGAGAGTTGAAATAATAATAGTGTAAGTAATCTTTTAATCATTAGGAACTGTTTTATGCATTTTTAAGTCATAAATTTCTTTCATCATTTTAGTGAAGATTCAGGAGAAAGCATTATAGATTGTGTAGCTGGCATTAATACAACCAAATTTTTGGATGAAAGAAATAGTGTTTTGAAGTGTACTTGACTTATAACTGGTACATAAAAAGAACTACAGATAATTTTGTTTTGTTTTGTTTGGACATATTTTTATTTGGTAAAATTTTAATTCCCTGTTGTTTTGCTTTTCTTTCTTTTTGTTTTACATTCAATATGTTTGTATTAGCTTCAAGTGTACAGCATATTAGTTATACAATTACATATTTTATAAAGTGTTCCCCCAATATTTCCAGTACCCACCTGGCACCATATGTAGTTATCACTATATTATTGACATGATATATGATTCTTGACATGAATATGAAATGGTTACAAGAGAAACACAAATTACAAAAATAAGAACCTATAAACAAGAGTTCCTCAATTAAAGAATGCACAAATATTAAGCATGAATTAATGGAAAAGCATACATATTAACAACAATTAAAAACAAATAATACATTTAAATATTCAAGTGTTTTCATTAAAATTTACAGAAATATAGGGCATGGCCCAAATAACTGCTATTGCTTACCTGTCCTGTTACATTGAAATCCTAATAGGCCTCCATGTCAATCATCTGCACAGCAGCCAGAAAAATCTTCAAAAATAGATATCTGCTAACTTACTCCACAGCTTGAAATAGCCAAACAATTGGAGTTTAGATAAGGATCTAAATAATTAGTCAGCTCCTAATTTTCTCTGGCATCATCTTCTTCTCAATGGTCTTTTCTATTCTTACTTTTCCTTACTGTGTTTAAAATATTTTCATGAATCTGTCTTCCAGTTAACCTCTCTTGTTTTCTCCCATGTCTAGCTCTATTTAAGATATATTTTATTCAAAATTTTTGTTTTAATAAAGTTAATTCCCTATGAAATTATATCTTATAATTAATAATCTCTTGTCATATATTTATTTTCTTGAACATTTTAATGACAACTCCTTTAAAGTCCTTGTTTGATCATTTCAATATCTATATCACTAATACATCCATGCCTGCTATTTTCATTTTTTGTTTGTAGGAATTTAATTCCTATTACCCAGTATGAGTAGAAATGATTTAATGTTACACACTATTTTTAAATTTTCTTTAAAATATGATTTTATTTCATAGAGAGGAAGGGAGAAGGAGAGAGGGATAGAAACATCAAAATGATGAGAATCATTGATCTGCTGCCTCCTGCACGTCCCCTACTGGGGATCCAGCCTGACCAGGAATCAAACCAAGACCTCTTGTCATAGGTCAATGCTCAACCACTGAGGCACATCTTTTAAGGATACAGGTTCGGTTATCTTTCATCAAGAAAGGTTCACCCTTTCTCCTGTTGGCAAATGATTACTCTAATTCCATCATGTCTGAGCTAAAGCAAGCCTACGTTAAGCTTTTGATAAGGTTTCCTCCTAACTCTGTTTCATCTTTGTTTCTAGAATGTAGATAACCACACTTCTTTTTTTCTATTGATCAAGCTATTATTGTATAAGCATTTTCTAGCAAATAAATACTATCCAATGGTCAGCAAACTGTGGCTTGCAAGCCTTGGTTTGCTCTCTGTTGATTAATGAGTTTGCTGACCATTGCCTAGACCAGGCATCCTCAAACTTTTTAAAGTGGGGGCCAGATCACGGTCCCTCAGAGAGCTGGAGGGCCGGACTATATGAACTACTAATTCCTACTGTAACACCTCGGCTGCGCTCACTGCCCAAAAAACCTGGCGGGCCGGATCAGACTCCTCTGCTGGCCGCATGTGGCCCGTGGGCCGTAGTTTGAAGACGCCTGGTCAATTCCAATAATTACAGGCTATTGTTGTTCCTTGTGATTAGGTCCTAGGCTCATGAAGAGAAGAATCATCAGCATGCCCAGAACATGCCACTGGTCTGTTTTAAAAGTATTTTACCCTGTCAAAGCCAGTTTGGCTCAGTGGATAGAGTGTCGGTCTACAGACTGAAAAGCCCCAGGTTTGATTCCGTCCCCAGGTCAAGGACATGTATATTGGTTGCGGGCACATCCCCAATAGGGGGTGTGCAAAAGGCAGCTGGTCGATGTTTCTCTCTCATCGACGTTTCTAGCTCTCTATCTCTCTCCCTTTCTCTCTGTAAAAAATCAATAAAATATATTTTAATAAATAAATAAATAATAAAAGTGTTCTACCCTGTGGTTTTCTTTCCAGGTTTCTTAAGATATAATTGACATGAAAGATTGTGTAAGTTTAAGGTGTACAACAGGATAATTTGATACATGTCTATAGTGTGATATGATTGCTATGATAAAATAAGTTAACCCATCACCTGGCATAATTACAATTTTTTATGTGTTCTACGAATATTTAAAATCTACTCTCTTAGCAGATTTAAAGTAGGTAATACAGTATTACCTACTTCATCACAATATATATGATATGAGATCCTCAAAACTTTTTTATCTTCTACCTAGAAGTTTGTACCCTTTGACTATCATGATTCCAGTTTCCCATCTTCCAGCTATTGGCAGCCACCATTCTACTCTTTGTTACTTTAGATATGGAAACAACTTAAGTGTCTATCAATATATAAATGGATAATGAAAATAATATATATCATTCCATCATGAGAAAGCAGAAAATTCTGCCATTAGTGATATGTATGAAACTTGAGGACACTACGCTAAGCCAGATCAGCCGGTAAGAGAAAGGCAAATACTATATTTTCTCACTTATATGTGGAATAAAACAAAATAACACACAGTCTTTGAATGATAATATTAATATGTTCAGTGGGAACTCTTCCTCTAATGAGTCCTAAATTAGAATCTTTTGGTCCTTGGCAATGGAAAAAATATATTTTTTAAAATAATGCTATCATTTTTTTTCATATACTTTCTGCTTAGACTTATTCAGTTCCTTCCAAGACAACTTCATAATTTAACATATAACTTGAGGATAAAATTATCAGTACATTTGAGGCCCTGCACATTTTAGTATACTTTGTACTCTAGTTCCTTCAGACCTATGGGATCTCTGTTCTGCACAATGACCTCTGTCCAATACTGGCAAGTGACCAACTTGTGACAAGTTGGTCACTTGCCAGTATTGAGAGCATTGGTAACTTCCTTTAACAAAGGCAGCTACAGTTCACCGACAAATCTCCATGCTCTTTTCCCCACAATCTTACCCTCTCTGTAATACACACACTTAAAGGATACATCCAATGTCTTCCATTGATACATGTGAAATGTTGGCTTTTACATTACTATTACTGTTACTGCAGTGCTATCAATATGATTATTACCTCACTTATTCAAACCACACTACTTTCCAGAACAGTTAAAAGAAAAATCCAAGAGTTATTTTGAATAGCTCACTTTTCATATCAAATATATTATAAAAAAATTTGAATCCCAGACTTTTGGTGAAAACTCATGTTTTATTAACTGGCATTTAGATGTTAGGGTCACTTATGCCACATCTATTATGAGCTGTATTTTAAAATGAATTAATAACAAGGTTTTTCTTTTGCTTCTTTGAGTGTCATAAAAAGCTCTCTGGCTACTTCTATTTGATTATACAAAAGAACACAATGACCCACATTTAAAGAACTTTCTCTGCTCCAAGGATTGCAGCCCTCAATAATACAATTCAGCAAGTTCTACATGACACTTTGCGAGATATGTCACAGCCAATATATCCAACTGCAGGCTTTTCATGGCTATTATTGAATCCCCTAAAACCATTGACACAGGCTGTCCTTGGCATAGTAAGCATCCCACTCTTTAAAAGTTTGCTACACATGTGCAGTAAAACAGATTTTGCTTGCAACTGACAATTCAATCTTTAACACAGAAAGTCACTTTTCCCTTAAGTTCAGTAGATCCATTTACTATTCATTCCTCTCTCTTCCAGAACTAAAAAAAAAAAAAAAAATACCAGTTTGCAAATTTATAATTGTTGTCCTCTTCTATTGTTTTTTATACACAAAATGTTAGTCATAGTATAAAATGTATATTATTGTCCTAGGAAATGAATTAGAAGAAAATAAATCTTGTGGTAACTGAACCTCACAACAAAATAAAAATTCTTACCTGTCTTAAATATTACTGCCTATTAGAAATATTGTTGAGTAAATAACAAAATGAATATAGCATGATACTGTGGTATTTATTTATTTTTGCATGGACTGCTCCTCCGGGTTTAGATATCAGGAAACAGAGAACTTACTCCACAAGTTTGTAGCTATTACATCACCTAAACTATACATTTATTTTGAACACAAATGTCTTAGATATCTAAAAATTGATCATCCATGATTGATCATCAAATGGATTGTGCTTCTCCATGTATCCCAGAGTTGAAAATATCTCTTACTGTGGGCCAGGCAATATACAGAAATGAAGCAACATTGTAATTTACATTCCCGATTTCAGAATACAAACTTGGACATTAACTATGAAACCTAGATTTACTTAAACTTTTTTCACTTCAGTTCCTCAGAGATGTGCCACTGGTTTTATCGAAGAATATCAGATAGTATCAGGAAGGCATATTTTGGCATAAAGTATATGGGCCTAATATCAATTACACTATCAACAATGGTTTACTTTCCCACTCATTCCCACTTCATTGCGACATACGAAGTGAATCACTCTTTTATTTTACAACTCCGTAATGCCATTGATTCTTCTCAATGACTTTTGAAAGACATTTAACAAGTTGATCAACAATAGAAGTGGATATTTTTTAAAAAATGGTACTACGAATTTAAAAATAAGAACAGTTTTCAGCCACTGCAAATGAATACCAATAAAAAATGGAAAAAAATCATTCCTGGAGTTGTGATCTACCTATACAAAATTATAAAGTGTATCACCAAATAACTTGATTTGTCACAATACAAAGAAGAACATTAAAATTAACTAGTCCCCTGTGTATCAGCCACTCTGACAAACATTTTCACATATATTACTTTATTTAGTCATAACAATATCTGAGCCAATAATTATTACTCCTATTTGTAAAATGAGATCGTGGAAGTTTAGAAAGTTTAAGTAATTTAAAAAATATACAAGTTTTAAATAACATAAGAGAAAATGCAACAATCATATATTTGAATCTGAAAGTCCATATAGTCCCCAAATACAAAAACTTCACTCTACTAAACATTAAAATTAGTAGATGCATCAGAAAAGATATACCATATCAAATTACACTACATTCGAGCTATAAACCATTTTTGGTAGGAATACCATATAAATAATGTCATGACTACAGCCTAAAATGTAATAAAACATATTCATTTCACATTCTCTTTTGTATTATTAGCCAGATATCAAGGTTGTTGGCTTCTATCACTATTATGAAATGTTGATGTGTTCCTTATTTAAAGAAATGGATACAGTATAGACATATACATATATGTATATAAATATTATTGTATGTATATGTATTTATAACAGTGTGTGTGTGTGTGTGTGTGTGTGTGTGTCTGTGTGTCTGTGTGTGTGTACGCACGTGTGCATGTATATAGAGGTCCAAAAATATTATGCAGTATTAAGTTTAGGTGACTTTACAGCAAAAACGCCACTCCTTTATAAAGTGTCACTGGGGTATTTTAATATGTAAAGTCACTTTAAACCTAGCTTTGTACAGCTAGTTGTAATTTTCACTCAAAATTTTCCATTTTTAATTAGAAAATCTATAGATTTACTTTTAAAATTTATATATGAGATACAGTCTCTTCTTTTATCATAGCTGTTACCAAATTAACCCTCCAACTATTACTAACTATAACCTAACAAGGCCAAAGGCGGAACATCAGGTGAGATTCATGTTCCTTCCGGCTTTCTGCATGGGGGTGCTTTCTGGACCACAGCTAAGTGAAATGGAGCACACACACAACATGGTGGCTGATTCAGTTGAGGAGACAGAGAGTGGAGTTAGACTGCCACTGAGCAACTAACATCTGTTATGGAGGCCCCCAGATATCAGGAAAAATGCAGAGCCACCAGGAAAAATCTGTGTAAAGGTCCCGATAGGTATCTGATGAAGATTCCTCCCTGACAAGGGGTCTAAGCTTAGGAGGTCGCTGCCCCTCAGAAACTGGGAAGTAAGTGGAGACAGAGATTGCTGAGGCTGGGCGCCTTTTGATTGATGCCTGCCCTACAGAGTAAAGACCTTGTATATCAATTACTTGTGTATTAAGTGTAGATTCCAGAAAGGTCACACCTTGAGCAAAGACTACAAACTAGAGTGAAAATTAAGCTCTGGATGAAGAAGTCAATTAAAGCAGGCAAACCCTAACAAGTAATGGGAGCAAACATGACATATCCAAAGGATTGCCAATAGCAGGGGTGACTGCTGGATATGCAACTGGATCCTTTTCAAAGGAAGACAATAAAATTCAGACTCCGTCATTGAAAATGTGTAGAATGTAATAAAAACACCCTAATGTATAATAAGTTGGAAAATAAAATCAAAGAAAAATCAGTTAATGAAAACAGAGACCATGATAATATAATGGGATTAGCATATATGAACATTAAAAAAAAAAGATATGAGAAATATATTTAAGAACTTAAGGAAAAAACAAGAGTCAAAAATACCATTTGTAACTTAAAATTATAAATCTCAAATGAAATTTTACTGAATGAAGCTGGGCTCAGAGCAACCAGGCCCTGGGCAGCGGCAACCAGGCCCAGGGCGGCCAGGCCCGGAGCATCCAGACCCAGAGCAGCCGGGTCCAGAGCAGCCTGGCCCGGAGCAGCTGGGCCTTGAGCAGCCGGGCCCAGAGCAACAGAGGCCAGGCCCAGAGCAACAGAGGCCAAGCTTGGAGCAACAGCGGCTAGGCCCTGAGCAGTCAGGCCCGGAACAGCTTGCTCCTCGCCTGCCCATGCCCAAGGGCTGCTTCTCAGTCATGGCTGGAAACTTTTTGGGGAACCTGAGTGTCTGCTGAATCAAGTGATGAAGGCTTAGATCTGGATGTGTTGAGTTGTTGTAGTGCTAAAATGTTGATCTGTGAGTGCCTTGTGTGGGGTCTAGATGAGGTTGGTTGATCTATTTGAATGTGTCTTTTGTTTGAAATGTATCCTTGGGAATGTGGAGGTATTAATGATTTGAGAAAATGCTAAGTAATTGATTTGCTACCTGAAAAATTTAAAGTTCTGAAAGTTTAAGGCAGGGGTGTCGAACTCAATCAGAGAAGGGGCCAAAATCTAAAATCCAGCCTAAATCGCGGGCCGAATGGTTTACTGAACAGTCATAAACTGACAATGTTAACCAGAAATGTGAATTTAAGATGAGTGGAACAATCTTTTCCTTAACAGTGCTGTTAACCAACTCACATGCTATCAAGCAAAACAGTAATATTGGTATCAAGCAAACCAGTAATATTGGAATGTACCTAAAATGCTCATTGTTTTGTTTTCTGGCTAGATGTCTGACACCGTTTTCATTATTGAAAACATCTGTTCACAAAGATAGGTGCTCCCGAACATGGATAGAATACGGGCAGCATGAAGTCGGAGCTTTGGCATTGAGTCAGGGGGCAGTAGAGGGTAGAAGTCCTCAACATCCTGAAACCTTGATTTCAGGCCACTGTCAGACTGAAGCTCGATTATCTCCATCTGAAGGTCATGGGGCACATTGTTGACATCAATTGTAAAAGGATTGGCAAAGATGTCAAAGCCTGAGTGCTGTGTCAGAAAAGTCAGAAAAGCGCCGCTCAAATTCACTTAGTAAACGGCTAACTTTGGTAGCCAGCCAACTGCAAGGAAAAGTACCAGAAATAGTGGTTGAGATACTCAAACAAACGGGAAAGTGGGCAAGATTGTCCTGTTCCAGTTGGGACTTCCATAGTTGAAGTTTACGCTGGAATGCTGTGATCATGTCAGACATCTTCGTGATGACTTGTTTGCGTCCCTGCAGCTTCAGATTCAGTTGGGCGAGATGCTCGCATATGTCACACATCATAGCAAAATCACATAGCCAGGCGGGATCCGACAGTTCAGGCAAGGGCTTTCCTTTACTTTCCATGAAAAGAGCAATTTGTTCTCTGAGCTCAAAAAATCTTTTGAGGACTGCGCTCTTGCTCAGCCATCTTACTTCTGTGTGGTATGGCACGTCTCCATGCTCTGCACCCACCTCCTGTAAAAACTGCTGGAACTGGCGATGATTCAGGCCACGTGCCCGTATAAAGTTAATAGTTTTAATGACTGTGGTCATTATGTCATTCATGTCCAGAACTTTTCCACACATAGCCTCTTGGTGGATAATGCAATGGTAAGTAATCAAGGGTGTGTGGCAGTGACTTTTTTGCATTCTTTCCTTCATTAGTCCAACCAAGCCTTTCTTTTCTCTGCACATTGAAGGTGCACCATCGGTAGTTAGCCCCACCAACTTTTCCCAGGGTAATTTAAAATTATTTATAGATTTCTCCACAGCCTCAAATATATCTCTACCAGTCGTCGTCCCATGCATGGCAGCTACATCCAAAAGTTCCTCAGTGACAGAGAGGTCGGTCTTCGTAGCACGTATAAAGATGGACAGCTGCGCTGTATCAGTGTTGTCTGTGCTTTCATCAATAGCAAGTGAAAAAGCGAGATAACTGCATACCTGTTCGGCCAGCTATGATGATAGATTTCCTGAGAGTTCTTGAACTCTATCTGCAATGGTGTTTCTTGACAAACTGACATTTTGAAAACTCTGTATCTGGTCTGGGCATACTTGTTCACACACTTTTAGCATGCATTGCTTCAAAAAAGCACCCTCTGAAAAACACCTTGAAGTACGGGCAATTTCTTCAGCCACTATAAAGCTTGCTTTCACTGCAGCATCATTTTTTGCTGTAGCCTTTGTAAACATTTGCTGCTGTGATTGTAGTTTGCCTTTTAGTTCTTTAACAATTTTACGCTTTTCTTCCAAAGTATATTTGCCATACTTAACATTATGTTTGGTGTCAAAATGACGACGTATATTGTACTCTTTCATCACCGACACTGTCTCATAACACAATATACACACTGGTTTGCCCTCTCTAAGCACAAACATGTATTCATTTTCCCATTTGTCATTAAATTGTCTGCCTTCACCGTCAACTTTTCTTTTCCTGGACAATATTGGCAGTAAAAGATGTAGTTTATTGGAAATCTGCGTTAGAAGGAAAAAGTTGAAAACTGCACAAGGATAGCTTGATTTGGCAGATGGAGTGGAGAAAAAAAAAGTCAGTCAATAAATGCCTGGCTGGGTACAGATAGCAGATTCTGTTGCGATTTTTATGCCTGCACTTTATGCCAGGAACTGGCAGCTTCTGCTGTGTATTTTTATGCCCGCACACTCACCCTCTCCTCTGCTCTGCCACCAGCACAACCACATCAGATGCCGGACTATAGGTCATGCCTCGTGAATCTAGCGTGACTTGTTATCTATGCGCATGCGTAATAGATAGCGAGATCACAAGCCTCCTATGTCACCGTGCGTCATTGTGATGGAACGCAGCACAGTGCAGTGATGACGGCGTGGTGCGGGCCACATTGCAAGGCCTGGCGGGCCGGATTTGGCCCGAGGGCCTTGTGTTTGACATGTGTGGTTTAAGGTCTCTTGCCAAAAAGAGGTTTTAAAGCTAAGACCTTAATTTTAATGGAGAAAGAGGAGGACATGGTCTTCCCACCCAGAACAGGTAATCCAATTCCAGCCAGCAGCTATCTTTAAACAATGTGTTCATTTACATTTGAATGGCTATGCCTTTTGATAGCCCAAGGGCAAGTTTACATGTAAACAAGTTTGCTTCTCAGTTCCCAGAGAAGAAGAAACAAGCTTTAAAATTATTAGATTTTAAAATGTATTCTTAAAAATATAAAAGTTCATTAATTAAAAAAAAAAACAACCAAGGAAATTAAAAAACCTGATGAACAATATTAACTGTTGATTATAATAGAATCAGAGATATGGGAGGGGAGTGGACTGACAGTTCTCTGGGAAAAGGGGAGTGGGGGGTGCAGGAAGAGACTGAACATAAACTGTGCACCTATGGTTGAGGACAATGCAGGGTGGGAGCCTGCTGGAGGGGGGGGAAATGAGAAACTTTTGTAATAGTATGAACTATAAAGATTGATTTAAAATTAAAAAAAATGAATTAAAAAAGAATTTAAGATTATGAGATTCAAATAATGAAAAATGAATACCACATCAGTAATGCCACACAATTTTTAGAATGGAAGTAACAAGTGTTAGTCAGTAAATATTTGTTTAAATTATATATTTCCAAAATAACTTGGAGTCCTTAGAGTGATGGCAAGGACGTATAATAACAGAAGAAAGAACAATATGAGCTTTGTGAACTCGGACTGTGGAATTAAGTTCATGTATGTGTGTATGTGTGTATAAAAATAAAACGTGGAAAGTGAAAAAAAAAAAAAGAAAATTTACTGAATGAGCTTTACAGAAGATTAGAAACTTCAAAAGTAAGTGAATGTGAAACTTAAGAGAAAAAGAACTGATATAAATTGAAGAACCAAAGGAGAGGGAAAAAAAGTACAAATAAAACAGATACTCAAAGTTCTGTGGTCACACAAGGGCGATATCAACTGAGAATAGAAAGAAGAAAAAAAAAAGAAAGATTAAATGGGACAGAAAAAATGAGGGAATAATAGCCAGATGTTTATTAGTTAGCAGCTATAAAATATAGAGGCTCTATGAACACTATGCAAAGTAGATACAAGGGGAACTATACACTCTAAAACTTCATAAACCTAAAAAAATAAAGATGATGATGATAGATAGATAGATTGATGGCAGATAGCTAGATGATAGATAGATAAATAGATATAGATATAGATGGTGGATAGCTAGCTAGCTAGCTAGATAGCAGATAGATAGATAGATAGATAGATAGATAGATAGATAGATAGCAGATAGACAGATATAGATAGCAGATAGACAACAGATAGGTAGACAGATATAGATGATAGATAGATACATAGATGATAGATAGATAGATAGATAGATAGATAGATAGATAGATGGTAGATAGATGGATGGTAGATGGATAGAAAGAACCCAGAGGAAAGGGCAGTTTTCACATAGAGGGACCATGATAAAAATAATGCATGGATTCTAGTAAGAAAAAAATAAAGGCCAGATGACAATGGTATATCTCTTACTTTTTTCAAATTTATTGTTGAAGTATTAAAGGTGTACCCTTTTATTTCCCATTGACACCCTCCACCCAGCACCTCCCCCTCCCCACAGGCTTTTACCAAACTATTGTCTGTGTGTACTTATGCATATAAGTTTTTTGGTTAATCTCTCCCCTACCCACACCCACATCCCCACATTCCCTCTGAGATTCATCAGTCTGTTCCATGCTTCAGCATCTCTGGATCTATTTATCAGTCTATTTTGTTCATTAGATTCATGTGATACTTGTCTTTGAATGAGGTCATGTGATACTTGTCTTTATCTGACTGGCTTATTTTACTTAGCATAATACTCTCCAGGTACACCCCCTCCCCCCACCACCACCACCCGTTGCTGTCACAAAGGGTAAGAGATCTTTCTTTTTGACAGTTGCATAGTATTCTATAGTGTAAATATACCACATCTTTTTAGCATCCTTACAAGTGGATACTGCCATTGGCCTCCTCTTTGCTTACCCTACGAGGGAAGCCGTCCACCAGACAGTTACCGAGGCTTGGAACACTAGGGGACCACCTATGGGAGACCCCTTAGCACAGTCAGTGCTAATGGAACCATTTCACAGGGAAAGAGGTGCAGAGCTGGGCCAAGGCCAGGGCATAGCTTGGCAGAGTCACATTCCATATGGCCCCCACGCTGCTGGGAAGGCTGAACAATGTAACAGCCTGTTAACATACAAGCTCTGCCTAGGGGGGGCCCACCTAGCCTAAAGGGTGAGGCTAGGTGATTGGATAGGGCCCCCAGATGGTTGAATGATTTCCCCCCGGATTTAAAGATGCGGAGGTGTCCTCAAACACTGCCTGTCCAGGTGTGCCCTAAAGCACATTCCTCTGGATTTCTGATGCTGCCTACCCCTGCCCCCTTAGCAGAGGGGGGAAGGCAGTGTGGAGCAGGCCATGGTCTGTTGCTGGGGAAGGGCCCTGGGTAGCACCTATCCTAAAGTGACCAGATGTCCCGCTTTTGGTGGGACAGTCCCGATTTTTAACAATTTGTCCCTCGTCCCACAGCGTTTTAAAAAAGTCCCAATTTTTGGAAAGAATGCACGACAAGCTAAGGAATGGTGGGAGAACGGGAAGGGAATATACAGTTTTCGGCAGCCATGTGGCTATTTAGCCAGGATATGAGTTTTATATTATTTTTGTTAATTTTATGTTAAACTTTGATAAAAATAATTATTGAGAACTGATTATCTAAAACTACTTATCAAAGTTTGCATTGTTGATCAGTTGTTAGAATTTGACCACCATTGTTTGGACTTAATGAACAATGGCATTTTTTGGGAATTGACAATGACGTAAACATTTGGTAACTGTCTCTCAGATGATACACATCGTACTGCGTGCTGGTAAGCTAGTTAAACAAGTGATGTCATTACAAGTCAGCTATTCAGATAATTTAGGTAAGTATTTTTTTTATTTCATAAATACATAACATTTCTTGAATTTAGCAGACAGTACTCGTATTATTTATATTTTATAGTGGCGGCAAAAAGTTTAGCACCAGCCTTAAAAGTGACACAACTTACGTTACGATAAATTCAGAGGAAAAATAATACAAGTTAGTATTGCTATTACTTAGAAATATAGGATTAAAATTTAAATAATTTTTAAAATATAGTTACTTTATAACAATCAAATTAATTAAATTTATAAACAATAAAATATGTTCATGTAATTATGTACCTACTTACTGTGTTTTTAAGCAATGTGTATATAATAATTTATAATGTAATTTTAAATTATTTTTTTAGATTTTTAACATAATGAGTAAGAAAAGAGGATGCAAATCAACAATGATCTAAGAAGTGAATTTACTTTTATTAAAAAAAAAAACAAAAGCGATTACATGGTAAAAATGAGAAATGTAATGGTGAATTTTCTATTTCACGTGGCGGGAAGAATGATATTTAAAGCACAATATAAAAGATATTTAAATACTGCTGCATCTTCCTCCAAAATACAAGAATATTTTCAGAAAACAACTTATGGGGACAAAGAAAAGAAATTAGCATTAGCAGAAGGACTTTTCATGCTATTAACATATAGACCAAATTTTTCATCAAGACCCCCCCCCAATTCCTCCCTGTCAGTGGTGTCCTGCTTTACCCATGTTAAAATCTGGTCACCTTAACCTGTCCCCTTGGGGAAGCAGGCATGACTATAACTTATAATTGCACCCCTTGATCCAGTGCTGGCCAGTAACTGTGCAAGTCCAAGATGGAAGACATGGAAGGGAACACTGTGAATGGGGCCTTATGCTATTACCCTCTGGACAGTGCCCAGGCTTCCCATAACTTCCCTGGAGAACTGGGCCCCTATAAAAGGGGAGATCCTGTGGTGCCACCAGCCAGTCCTCTGATTCCAGCCACAGAGCCATCGAGAGGAGACACAGTAGCTTGTATCTTACCAGAAGGCTGCGATCTCCCTATCATGTCTCATTTTCTCTTTTGTCTCTTTGACCAGAGTGAGCTTGGCTAACAGCATAATGTCATGGGCACATACCTGTGCTCGAGTGCATGATGCCTCCCATTGTTGGGTGTGCACAGAGATTCCTCTAGGAGCGGCTGGCAGACTCCCACGGCACATTCATCCCACCACCACCGCCAATAGGACATGGCTAGCTGACCAGGACTTCGGCAGTGCCTCCTGGGACCCCGTGCATCAAGCCACGGAGACTCTGATCTGACGGGACCATGGCAATACCTACTCCTTTATAGGTTATGCAATTTGGAACGGATGGTGGTGGTTGTTAGGAGAACAGGTAGAATGAAGAGAACCCAGAGACCTGTTTATAGAACAACAGTGATGTGAAGGGCATCTCACTGTTCAGAGTTGTACTGTAACATAACTACGGATGTTGAGGTCCAAAAGCCATGCAATGGCAAGCATTATACTGGCACCAACCCTGTAGATGCAATGACCCCAGGACTCGTGTGGGTGTGTGAAAGGCATGTCTGGCCCTACCTTCCAGCCAATTGGTCAGGTCGGTGTACCTGTGGTAGGCCCTGTGTCCCCAGGGGAATCCTTAAGACTTTAGAAAAGATTCCCCATAACTGGGACTCAGTATATTACCAATGTTAAACAGACTCCTGAGTGGTTTTACCCCTTGGAGGAGCATTTAAGGTAGAATTAGAAGTTACAGACTTAGCCGAGCATCTAGCTAAAGCCTTAAATCAGACCTGGAAAGGCCTTACCCTAATGATGGGTGAAACTATGCAAATGTGCAAAGTATAAAATAGAATGACGCTAGATCTGTTAACCACTGCATAAGGGAGCACTTGTGCCATCCTACATATAGAATTCTGCACATATGCGCCTTACAATCAACAAAAGGTAGCCAGTGCCCTGAAAGAGATAGATAGGGAAGTACAACCCTCTCCCAAGACCCCTCCGAGACTTGTGGGATGGACTGTTAGGAGCATGGCACTGGGTATCCTCAAGTTTTGCTATTGGGGCCAGAGTACTGATCATGATATGTTGCAGTTTGTATTGTTGCTGTGGACTCTGTGTTCCAGGAGCTGGAATATGGGCCAGGGTACCCTGTAGGAACCATCGGTGTAAGGGGTGGAGTGTGGGGGCTCTGACCAGAGTTTGCCAGAGGCTAAAGGCCCACTCACCACACACATGCAGGAAGGCAATGACACAGCAGTATTACTGTGTGAAAGGCTCATTTGCCATATGCATGTGCAAGGGCAATGATTCAGCAGGAGCACTATACATATTACACAGGCACCCCTTATCTGGCCTACTTATGTTAATGTAGCACAGATCTCACTAATTGGCACGAGGCCTCTTTTGTTTGAGTGAGTATATAAGGTGCCTCTGACCAGCCCATTGTTAGCTGCTTTGTTTGCAATAAAGCATGACCCACCTACCTGCAGCCACTCCTGTCTTTTCCAATTCTCGGCATCCAAATAGGGCAAGTCCTTGGTAGAGAAACTTGGACCCAAAAATTACCTACATGGGAGCTCCTATAAGGCTGTCAGCTGATTTCTCAAAAGAAACATTTCAGGGCAGCAGGGATTGGTATGAAATATTCAAAGTGATAAAAAGCAAGGACCTACAACCAAGACTACTTTACCTAGCAAAGCTATAATTTAAAATTGAAGTGAAATAAAGCACTTCCAAGACAAAAAAAAAATCAAAAAAAAAATCTAAAGGACTTCATTACCATCAAACCAGTATTACAAGAAATGCTAAAGAGTCTTCTATAAGTAACCCCTACTCAAAGGTCCCCTCAGACAAGAGCAGTGACTTCACTGACTAACAAGAGCAGTGAACTCACTACACACAGCAAGCAGTGACCTCAGTTAACCAGGCAGCCACATTCTAAAACAGCTCCTACCCAGATCACTTGGCTAGAGATATTTTTAAAAATATATAAATTTTAATTTATGTCAGAGAGGAAGGGAGAGGGAGAGAAAGAGAGAGAGAGAAACATTAATGATGAGACAATCATTGATCAGTTGCCTCTTGCATGCCCCATATTGGGAATCAAGCCCACAACCCACACATATGCATTGACCAGGAATAGAACTGTGATTTCCTTGTTCATAGGTAGACAATGAACTACTAAGCAATGCTGACAGGGATGCTAGGGACATTTTTACTGAAAGTATGTTTTGTTGTATTCCCAAGACCTGAGGCTGAGGCTTCCAAAAAAATAGCCATAATCGTATGTTCCACTGCCACCACCATTAGGTCCACACTCAGCTCAAATGCCTGTGGCCCTTTGGATGGGGAGACCCAGAGAGAACACAGGGAGGCCCAGGACAGTTTTGTTCAGGCTACCCAACAATTCTGACCCCACATGAACAGACCTATATCCACTCACTTTGTGCTATTTGTGAAAGGACACTTCTTGTAGGTAGGGCCTGTACCAAGCAGGAGCAGACTAAGGAGGGGGCGTTCAGAACCCTGGTGGGCCAGTCATGTTCACACCCCAGGCTTTGGATGGGTGATCATAGACTGTGGGCAGCAACCTCTGCCAGAGGTTTACCCCAAGCCCTGGAGGTGAATCTCTTTTGCCTCGGTGGAGGTTTGTGCAGACAGAGGGCTGGACAAGGTCCAATAGCAGTTGGTCTGGTGAGCACAATTATTGAGGCCTACAAACCAGCTGCCAATCACTGCCATTGCAGAACTCAACACAGAACACAGTGGAGCATCTGGTCTACTGAGACCCCTGGCGCATTTCCACTCGTGATGGGCAGGTGCACCACACCCCTGAGGGCCAGGGCAGGCTCGAAGTGACAGTGGTGGCCACCTGGAAGTCTGGGTAACCAGGACTGGTAGATGTCCAGAGAAGGACTCCTCCCCTGAAGCCTCCCAGGCTCTGTAGGCATCCTCCCCTGGAGACACTCAAGCTCCACAGTCAGCTTTCCATTTCTGAGGCCAACCCAGAGCACTAAAACCAGTGAGCCAGAGCACCTGAGTGCTCAAGGAGTCAGAGCCCAAAAGTGAGAAGGTGATGGAGGTGGTGGTAGTGAAGTAGAGAGTGGAGGCTCATGAGAGATTTTTGGAAGCGGTGGGGTGAGACACAATTGAAGCACCACCAAAGGTTGGCCAGGAGCATAGACAAGCCTCAGTCTATACTTTTTTTTTTCCCCTCCCAAATATATTTTTATTGATTTCAGAGAGAAAGGAAGAGGGAGAGATAGAAAGATAAATGATGAGGTAGAATCATTGATTACCTGCCTCCTGCAAACCCCCTACTGGGGATTGAGCCTGCAATCCAGGCATGTACCTTTGACTGGAATCAAACCCAAGACCCTCCAGTCTGTTAGCCTATGCTCTATCCATTGAGCAAATCCAGCCAGGACAAGACTATACCCCTTTTGGACTGCTGGCAAGTAGGACATGTGGCTTCCAGAAAAATAGCCATAATAGTATGTTTCACAGCTGCCACCATTGGGTTCACACCCAGCCTGGATGCATGTGTCCCTTTTCATGGGGGAAGTTGGGGGAAGACCCAGAATACAAGGGACCCAGAATACAAGGGACCCAGAATACAAGGGACCCAGAATACAGATCTACTGCTGTATTCTGTCTTTGGGGAAAACGTAGAAATGCAGGCACATGGGTGATCTTTTCTCCTCTCACAATTCCAGCACCAGCCCAGGAGGCACAGCTAGTTGCAGATTCACCACCTACAAGTCCCGAGGAGCCCCATGCAGGGGAAGACCTGGTCACTGCGCCAGACCTGGAGGAAGGCCACTTCCTGCAGCCGCTCCAGCCACAACCTTGGAACTGGGGCTGGACTCTGAGGCATCTCCTGACCTAACCAAGGCTCTTCCACTCTCTCCAGAACCTGCCCCGGCGCCTATCAGAGAGGAGGGGCTGTCTCTAGCAAAAGCAGCAGGCCACTAACTTCAAACTATCTACAGAAAAATTTAACCACAAAGACAAATGGCTAAAGCCATAGTTCTTGTGAACGTTTTAAATATCCACTGTATAAGAAGAATGGTTGTTGTGTTGATAGAAAAGAAAAATGCAAAGAGAAGTTAAATGCCTCAATAGTAAACAAAACTGAGCAAATGAAGGAAATTTGTGCGTAACTTTAAAAGGAATCCGTGACAAGATTCTCAAATCAGAACATGTAGAACATGCATGTCAAACTGCGGCCCGCAGGCTGCATGCCACCAACAATAAATATGTTTTGCGGTCCAGCCAATATAATGGTATGTAAAAAAAATAAATAAATAAATAAATTATAACTTAATTTTTACAAAATCCTGTTATATATAATTATTAGTAACTACAATGTTTGCTAATGACTGGTTACTATGCTCGTGTTGCATTCATTTCCCTCACATGCCTTATGCGCAGGCGCACTATTTCTCTCCACTAATACTAGCAGCAAATATTTTAGCAGCCAATGGCCATATCATTGGTCTTGGACTGACTTGTCTGGTGTGTGCAACAGGAAATATTTCACTTTCGGAGAACAAGAAAAATAGGTTTATTTGCATTACTCTCATTACTTTGTATAGTTATTCAGTGTCTGGTAAGTTAACGTTCAAGAAAAAAAAATCATTATTAAAACGTTCTATTATTGTATGTTAACGATTACTCATTTATTCAGCCCTTTGTATTCAGCATGTCTCTATTGAAATAAACCTACATTTCTGTGAAAATTGAAGCTTTTGGGTTTTTGCAGCCCACATAGACTCAAACCTTGTTTATTTGGCCCTTTGAGTTTGACTTGCTTGCTGTAGAACTAACCACAAGTTCTACTGAGAAGGAGCTGAAACAATTAAGGATCATATTAAAGTGTGCACTTTACAAGTTGATCATTGAAACTTGGAGAGAACAATTGAGATACGTAGAGTGTATGTGTTAAATTTTTCTGAAAATGTCCCCAAAGCAAGATAAAAAATAATATTCATTGATAAATCAGGTTTTAATTGCCATCTTTGGCCAGCAGAGGCATGATCGAAAGTTGATACACAAGCCAATGTGATCATGCTAACAATTAGAGAACGAAATGTTTTCCTAATTGCAGCAATAATGACATGGCATGAAGTGATTGCAATTCCTCAGTTATTTCAAACATTTAAAAAAAAAAAGAGAAATTTTGCAGCTTACTGGGGAAATTGGATGAAGATTATTTGGAGGATGTGTGGTTGGTTTTGGACAAGGTAAGCCTCCACAAAACCCAGGATGTACATGATCTTGTTGGTCAGATGAGGCAAACCTTATTATTTCCGTTACCATATTCTCAAATAATGAATCCCATTGAAGGAGTTTTTTCAAAAGTTAAGTTCTGAACTGGAAATATTTTGGCAGATCCTTCAAACCAGGAACGTTTAACAGATGTTATGTATTGATCATTCTGTAGCAACTATTACTGCTGAAGATTGTCACAATTACCACAAGCAGTGGCAGGTGGACCATTATATGGGAAATTAAAGTAAATAGCATTTTGGAGGAACATTAAGCCATTTGCTAACGATCCCTAAAGATGCATTCAATCCTAGACGCAGCACTAGGACCTTGGGATTCCAATCAGCCGATCCTGCTGTGCATCAAAAGAGTTAAAGTTCTCAACAGAAGAGGAATTGGGACAAGGGTTGGCCAAATCATTGAATGCTACCAGGCCAGTATCAGCATTGATGGCATCTGCAAACATCTGGAGGGAACTTGGGCCTCATGGTTAGAAGTCCATTCGGGGAGTATCTTGTGGCAGACGGGTGTGAATTTTCTAGTATGCCTCAAGAGCTACATACACAACCTCTTTATAAAATAATGCCTGCGATTGGTTGTATGGAAGGGTTAATGAAAATCATCAAGGATCTCCCTCCCCCAGGTCCACTCTGGAGACGTGCTGCTTCCTTTATGGTATACCTAAGCTTGTTTTTACCCAAACTTGTCACAGGAGAGAGTGCTTGTTCTCAGAAGGCATTCCAACAACTGGAAAAACGAGGGGATTAATATGTTTTCAAGAAATTGGATGTCACCAATAGTCATGAAAATTGCTTATCCCACACTCCACCATTGCTTCATTGTGCGCTTCTATTTGACTTATCATATCCTCTACCAAAGGGCAGGGACTGATGCTATTGATACAATTTTGTAGTAACATTTAGAAATGTTTAGAAATGTATTAAAATGTCTAAAATGTTAAAAAAAAAAAAAAAAAAAAAAAGGGTTTTAAAATGCTTGAGTTAACTTTCCTGAAACATAAAGTGTGATATTAAGGACACATTCCCCACTGCCCTGAGCTTGTGTACCCCATAGATAAGGATTAGTACTTCAGTTACTTGCCAAGATAACCATTTGTGTGAGTGATGCACTTCCCCTAGATAACCACATGTAGCCTCTCGCCCTGTTTGAGATTAACATGTGTGCATTGATGTCACTCATTGATAGCCACCTGGACTGCTGCGGGTATAAAACGAGCTATAAAAATCTCTTCTGGCCAGCTAACTGTGCTCGCCTGTTGAGACAGATACAAAGACTCATCCTTTTGTCAGTCCAGCAAGTGACACCGCTCCACACTCCTCTCCCTGTCAGACCACAGAAGAACAGCTAGTACCTCCCAATCAATGGAGACACGACCGAGCTCTTGGGTGAGGAACACCAGTCCCCTGCATTGGCCCAGACCAGCCTAGCTGTCTGACCCCTGAGGACAGCACCACCGGGATCCCATTAAGCCTGTACCCCCAGCATCGGGAACTTGCGTGAGTAATAAAGTGCTGTGTGATTTGCAACTGCATATGTTTCATGTGGTATAATTCCTCCGGCAGATAATTGAATAATTTTGCGTACCCTTAAAATTGAAATTGAAGCTTCTGATCATTTTGGCCCTAAGCCTACGCTTGGTCCTGCTTGCATAGAGCAGCTGTTGAATGTCCCAACACCTGCGATCCTTTCCTGGGATCTACTTGGGACACACAATCATAGTGGGAGCTGTGGAGCAATCAAGGTTTTCAGGACTACTTATAGTAAAAAAAAAAATAAATAAATAAAATAAAAATGTCCTAACATATATTATTCATATATTATTAACAATGAAGGGGGAGAATAAAGATACACCCACTTGCACAAGACAAGCGAACGAGAGAGGAGATGACTCATTTTGAGTATTGCATAAGAAACACTCAAAAACATGGATCCTACATGCCATCTGCAAGAGTTCTAGGCCTTTCTGGGGCGACTCAGAATGAACCTAGTCTATCTGCCATTGCCCTTGGTGTTTCCTCAGTCTATCAAAGTGCAGTGCGTTGGCTGGGGTGAACATTGACACTCGATATCAAGCTCTGACAGCAGCAGCTCATCAGGTCCAGTGGGCAGAAGCAGCAACAAACAGGGGCTGGCATGGCTTGAGGCATCCAATTAGAATTACAGAGCATCCACAACAAAAGAGAAACAGCCCAGGACAAAGATCTCACCTCTGAAGAACGTGAGGTACCATTTACTTTCAGTAAAAGGAGTGAAAGGATCGACCCATCAGGATCAAAGGCAGTGTGAGGACAAAGCCCAGGTGGAGCTTCTCAGAAAGATTACCGACAGGGAAGTGGAACTGAATCTAAAAGATGAGCATCAAATAGGAAAGGAGGACACTTCATCACTCTTATGAGTTTCTGTCCTCCTTCGCCCACACCGTCAGGGCCCCCATATTCTCAGGAACCATCCTGTCCCAAAATACCAGTATGGAGACAATTCCCTCAAGGTGTATTATGAGAGTGATCTTCTCCTGTGCCTTGGCCAATTGCCACCTCCCTCTGCTGATGCTATGCCCGAGCTAGAGAACCTAGAACCCCCACCCATCAGCATTGACAATTGTCTTTCCAGTGGTATCAGACACCCAGTTTCGGTCAGCTCCGGTGATCAGGATGAACTAGAGAGCATACAAGAAGGCGATAGTGAAGCTACCTGCAGAGATTAGTATTCAATCCCTGAAGGTTTTGAGGGCAATGAAACACCTGGAGAACCACGGGAGGTGCACTTAGAGTCTCCAAGCAGTGGCACGGCTGTCTAACAACACTCAGGCTCCATAATAATACATGGATCTTAGCAAGCAATAGGCATGGCAACTTTTAAGGATTCGTTCGATTGCTTCCATCTCACTGACCACAGATGAGGAAGAAAGCATCATGTTCTCTACCTAAACAAACAGTTAGGCCTTACAACCTGAAAGATGCCAGTACTTATGAGAGATGATCTTAATGCTAGGGTGCTTCAACCAGGCGGAGGATCAAAGACTCCTCGAACTCCAGGCTTCATGGACGTGTTTACCTCCAGTATATTTGTGTCCTGATCTTGGATACTCAGGGGTACTACTCTCAGTTGTTTCATATGCCTCATTTTACGCACTCTGGTGCGTAACCACACTGTGATACTATAATTTCAAATAAACTGTGAATCCTTTCTGAACAATCATTTTTGAATTCATAGGCTTTTACCTTCTATTTTTTTCTGGTTGAACTTTTTATTGAATTTTTATTTTCGGAGAATTAACTCTTGGTATAATATGAAAATGTTAAGGAAAAAAATAAATAAATAGTATTTCTGATGGTTAAAAAGTATTTTATGTTTTTTACTACATACATGCAATAAAATATTTAATTTTAACAACAGCTTTGCATAAGATTGTTTTTATTACAAAGCTTTTGCAATTATTTTACTGGAAAAAAATTGCTTTGCAAAAGGATGAATTTGCTTTGCAAAAGGGCTAAATTGCTTTGCAAATGGACGAATTTGAAGTAGGAAACCTGTATCTCTAAACCAGAGATTGAGTTTAAAGAAAACACATATGTGATTTGAATCACCAATAATGACCACTGAACTTAACAATTAAAGAATAGGCTTTATCTTCAAGTGCATTTCAGACATTTGCAAAAATTATACATACACTATAACTTAAAACTATTTTCAACAAATTCCAAAGGCGCATCAAAGTAGGTTCTCATGATAATATCCCTTGAGAATCTCTGGAGACAAGAGCAATGACCTAACTTCCCAACAGAACTTGGAACCCTGATAATCAGACAGCCACATTCTAAAACATTCCTTCCCCAGGTCATTGGGATAGAGACATTGGCAAAGAAGGGATGTTCTGCTGTTGTTTGCAAAAGTCCCAAGGCCATGATAGTCAAAGAGCCTGTGGTGACAGCCTGTTCCGCCACTATCACCTCTGAGTTAGGACTCAGCCTAGAGGCGCTTGGCCTTTTTCAAGGTCCAACAACCACGGAGAGGTAATGCAGGGAGGCCAAGGATGGGTTTGGTTGGGTCAGGCCACCACTCTAATCCGACCTGAGCAGCCCTATATCCCGAGTGTGGTGTGTGTGTGTGTGTGTGTGTGTGTGTGTGTGTGTGTGTGTGTGTATGTAAGGGGGTACTAGGTTCTGACAAGATACCCTGAGGTCTGACAAGAGCCTGCTTCATGTAGGAGTAGTCCAAGAGGCTTGCAAGCCTGTCATTTTCACACCCCAGGTTAAGACTGACTGGTTGGATATGGAGCGTGGGCAGCATCCTCTGCCTGAGGTTTATCCTGGGAGCTCTGGAGGTGAATAATCTCATTTTTCTCTGGCTGGAGGGGAAATGGTATGAGGTCTGTGCAGATACAGGGCTGGGCCTGATCTGTAAGTAGAAGGCCCAGTGCTCAGAAGCAGCAACAAATAGGGGCTGGCATGGCTTGAGGCATCCCCAAATGCTTTCCTGTCACTGTCATGGTAGAGCTCATTCCAGGACATGGAAGAGGAGCAGTTGGTTAACAAAAAACCCCGCCCTATGTCAAGGGGTGAGAGGTTGGTGAGCACACCACTGAGGGCCAGAGCAGGCTCAGAGTGAGTGTGGCTACCTGAGCGACTGAGGGACCTGGGCCCCAAAGCTGCCCAGTCTCCACAGGCGGCTGACAATGTCCAACTCCATCCTGGAGAACCATGCACATGCTATACAAACCAGGCAGAGGACTTGGAGCTCACAGAGGCAGAGCACGAGGGTGAGATGTGGGGTGGAGGTGCATGCGAGCTTATGGGGAGCGGTTGGTGCCAGAAACACACAGAGCATCCCCAGAGGCTGGACAGGGGCAAGAATTTGCCTCAGACCACCCATCTGCTGGACTACCTGCAGGGGGGACATCCTGTGGTGGGTCCTGGGATGTGGCTTCTCTGGAAGTTTCTGTATTTGGGGGCACATGGAAATGCAGGCCCAAAGGAGACCTTTTCTCCTTTCCCAACTCCAGCACCAGCCCAGGAGTCAGAGCAGCCTCCTGCTGCCAACACCTGGTATCCATCCAAAGGAGCCTGGTGCAGGGGCAGACCGGACCCTGGTCCAGTCCTGGAGGGGTGTCCACTTCCAGTGATCATGCTGCTCACAGCCAAGGAGCAGGGGCCAGTCTATGCAGCCAGTCCTTACACATCTGAGGAGTCACCACCCCCCGAAGAAGGTCTCTCCCCCAAGCCTTCCCTAGTTCCTCACTCCAAGGACAAGCTGCTTCATGGCCAACTTTAGAGCCACTTGTATCCACTCACCCTATCCCACCTAAAGAATTTGACTTTTTTTAATTTTATTTATTTCAATTACTTATATGGCTTTTTAACTCCACTGCCTGATCCAGTTCTTTATTTTTTATTATTATTATGGCTTGGGAGAAGGTATTGTCTTCATTTTTGCTTTCCTATCCTTTGTTTTTTAAGGAATAAGATTGTTTGTATTTTAAATGGTGCCATTCCTGACCATGAAGTACATTCATGATGCTGTGCAACCAACACCTCTATCTAGTTGCAGGATGATCCCCTCACCCCAAAAGGAAACCCTGCACCAATAGTCCTCACTCCCCAGTCCCTCCTGCCCCTGGCAACCACAGATCAGCTTTCCGTCTCTGCCCCTTGAGCTGTCCTGGACATTTCCTGTAAATGGAATCTTACAATCAGTCCCTTTTTGTGTCTGCTCACAGATTTGTGTTTGTTTTTGTGTGAAATTGCTTGCTAGTTATGGAAAAGGGAAGTCCCAGATAGGTTAGACATCAGATATAAGAAAAGAAGCCCTTTAGGTTAAGTGTGAGCAGTGAGGAATGGCTGGCTCTTCTTGTGCCCTAAAGAAAAGCAAATTTTAAAAATTCAGAAAGCTGGAGAGACAAACCCCAAGCTGGAAAGCATTCTCACAGCCCAAGGCCAGAAAGAGGTGTCACATCCCTGTAATGCAGACATCTCTCCAGTGTTTTCTAAGGGGACAAAGGGCCAACACAGGCACTTCAAAGGGGAAACAGTGCACACGCCAGTACATGTCAGAGATGCCCCACCTCCCTGATGGGGACACCCACACTGTCAACACTGGGGGGAAGGCACTGTTCCCATCAGACTGACAGCTTCTGGTCTGATGGTGCCCAGCCCTGGGGAGGAAGCAGAGGGAGGAAGCAGAGGCCCCAGCAGTGCGCTGGGCTCATCAAGTTTCCACAGGCGCAGGCAGGGCTCAGTCTAGGAGGTTACCCCACACAAGTCCTTGCACAAATACTTCAAAGTTGTATTCTCAGGGCTAATATCGGAGCACTGATGAAGTAGCCAGGGAAAATCATCACTAATGTCCAATGAGTAGGAACAGGGCCCTCCAATCCTAGTCTGACTGGGGAGGGAGGCTGAGCAACTCCTAAAGGGGATGCAGAGGCTAATAATTAATGTAACTGGTTTGGTGAATGTGGGTACTCATAGCCTTCCACAATCACATCAAAATTACAACTAAAATATGGAATAACCATCATTCAGAATCACCTGACATCTGGCTGAATGGAAGTCCTACAACTAGAGATGTAAAGAAGAAAGCACACTGAGAGTGGTATGAGGGGGAAGGAGCAGAACAGGCTGGTCCAACACCCATGTGTGGCCATTTTCTAAATCTGGAGGGATGTCTTAGCTGCTGAGGCATCCCATGAGGAACAAGGGGTCCCAACCCCTCATCAGACCACCAACCCAGGGTTCTAGAACTAGAAAGAGAGTCCTCATAAATTATGGCTGTAAAAAAAAAAATAGTTTTTAGGGCTGAGTAACAAGAGGCTGCTGGAGACCCAGGCAGTTCCTCTTCATGGGCCAGCACCAGGGCTTTACATGGTCTGCTCCTTCTGAGCTCCAGCAATGGGGCAATGGTTTGTGGGGATCCAGGGATATCCTGGAAGGAACTGGATTCTCAAATTCATGAATTGGAGCATGAATTTGGATGGGGGAGAAGGGTGATTTTTTGCCAGTGAGGGGCCAGTGAGCCATACCACCAAGGGCCAGAGCAGCTCCAAATTGAGTGTGAATAGCTAGGGGTCTGAGGAACCTGGACCCCTGCCTGGCCAGAAAAAGACCCCTCTCCCAAAGCCACCTAGGCTCCGCAGGAAGCTCACAACATGCATGTGCATCCTGGAGAGCCATGCCCACACTAAAGAAACCTGGCAAGAAGACATGGAGCTCAAAGAGGCACAGCCCACTGGTGACAAGGTAGGGGAAGGTGGGAGTGTGCTGTGAGGTGGAGATGCATGTGAGGTTATGAGAAGCACCCCTAGAGGCTCACCAGGGGCAAGGATTGCCAGCAGGGAGGACGACCTGTGGTGGGTCCTGAGAAGTGGCTTCCCTGGAGGGTTCTGGCCGTGCTCTCTATTTTGGGGGCACCTGGAAATGCAGGCCCCTGGGGGACCCTTTCTCCCCTCCCAACTCCAGCACCAGCCTGGGAATCAGAGCAGCCTCCTGCTGTAACTCCCATTGTCCATCCTGAGGACCTGATGCAGCTCCAGACCGGGAGGTCACCTAATACAGGGGAGGAGCCGGACGCCGCTCCAGATCTGGAGACATGTACACCTCCAGCGGTTGTGCCATTACCAGCAGCAGCAGCAGCTCCATCTGCAGCCCCAGAGCAAGGGCTGGCCTAGGCAGCCTCTTCTTACCCAACGGAAGCCCCACCTCCGCTCTCCGGGGGTCCCTCCCCAGAACCTGCCCTGGTTCCTGACTCAGAGGACATGCTTGCTGATGCATCATGGGCATCTCTAGAGCCACTTGTTGTATCTGCTCGCCCTCTCCCACCCAAAGAATTTGACTCCTTTTTTTTTTGTTTCTTTTAATGGTTATGGCTTTTTTTTCCCCCCTCATTGATTTTTTAGGAAGAGTGGAAAAGAGAGGGAAATACAGAGAGAAACACATTGATAGGTTGCCTTCTGCATGGGCCCTGGTCGCCTGGCTGGGAGGAGCCTACAATCAAGGCACAGGCCCTTGATCAGAATTGTACCCGGGACCCTTTGGTCAACAGACTGACACTCTATTCACTGAGCCAAACCAACTAGGGCTGTTATGGCTTTTTTACTCCATTGTGAGATTCGTGGTTTTTTTTTTTTTTTTTTTTTGTTTTTTTTTTTTTTTTTAATTGTTTTTATGGTTTTGGGGAGAGGAATTTTCTTTGTTTTGGTTTTACTTGTTCTTTATTTTTTCAAGTAATAAAAGTTTTTGTCCTACTTTAAATGGCACCATTCCTGACCATGAAGTACATTCAATTTGCCCTGCAACCTACACCACTATCTAGTTGCAGGATGATCCCTCAACTCACAAGAAAACCCTACACCTTACTCCCCAGTCCTCCCTCCCTGGCGACCAGGTCAGCTTTCCGTCTCTACTCCTTCAACTGATCTGGACATTTCCTGTAAATGGAATCTGACAATCAGTGCCTTTTTGTGTCTGCTTACAGATTTATGTTTGTTTTTGCATGAAATTGCTTGCTATAATAGTTATGGGAAAGGGGAATCCCAGAAAGATTGGAGATCAGATGTAAGAGAAGAAGACCTTTAGGTAAGTGTGAGCATCATCTCGGCTTGACTCCACAGCGCTAAGTGTGACCCCAGGGCCAGAATCCAGGTAGGAAGGGTGGCTTTTTCTGTGCCCTAAAGGAAAACAAAATAAAACAAACAAAACACATGTAAAAAGCTGAAAATTATTCCTCACAGTCCAAGGTCAGAGAGAGGCGTCACTCTCCAAAGTCAGTGTTTTCTTAAGGGGACAGAGGGAATCCTAATGCAGCTCCAATGAGAGGCAGTGCACACACCACTACTTGTCAGAGATGCCCCACCTCGCCGATGAGGACACACACACTGTCAAGACTGGGGGGAGGGCACTGTCCCCATCAGGCCAGCAGGCTTCTTGTCTGGTGGCGCCCAGCCCGGGGACAAAGTGAGAAAGCAGAGGATGCAGCAGATCCCCTGGAGACAAGTAGGAAAGCCCCTCTCCCCCCGGCCTCACCCCTTTCTGGGACAACAGTGTTGAGGACTCAGTAAAGTTCCACAGGCACACCCCTTTCCCAGGCAGGGCTCAGTCTAGGAGGTTACCCCACACAAGTTCTTGTACAATTATACAAAGTTCTATTTTCAAGGCTAGCATCAGAGCACGGATGAAATAGTCAGGTACAGGGAAAATCACTAATGTCCCATGAGCAGAGACATGGTCCACCCACCCACCCACTCTCCAGGGAAGCTGAACAACTGCTAAAGTCGGCACAGAGGCTAAGAACCAAGATAGCAGGGTAGGTAAACTCGGTTTCTCCCTGCCACACACAACCGCATCAAAATTACAACTAAAATACAGAACAACCATCATTCAGAATCACCTGAAAAAATGGTTGAAAGGACATCCTACAACTAGAGAGGTAAAGAACAAAGCACACTACACTCATCATAGTCAGGGCGAAGGTACAGATAAGGGTGGGCTGACACCCAGGTGTGGCATCCTCTTAATTGGGAGCTGTATCTTGGCTGCTGAGGCATGCCGTGAAGAGCAAGGGGTCCCAACTCAACATTAGGACCACCCCCCCCCCCCCACAACCCAGGGTTCCAATCTGGAAAGAGCAGTCCCTATAAAATCAGGCTCTAAAAAATTGTGGGGAGTGGGGTTGAGTGACAAGAGGCTGTTGGAGATCCAGGCAGTTCCTCTTAATGACTCACTCCTTCTGATCTCCAGTGGCTTTGGGCGAACTAGGGATATATGGGAAGGAACTGTATTGTCTAGCATTGAAGCAAGAACTTGCAGGCAGCTTTCTCTCAGTAAGGAAGGGGCCAATGAGGCACGTGACCGAGGCCAGCACAGTGCCTAATTGAGGGTGAACAGTCAAGGGACTGGGGAACTTGACCTGGTTGACCAGAAAAAAAAATAAAATAAAATAAAAACTCCTCTCCCAAAGCTGCGTGGGCTGCTCAGGAAGCTCACAATGTCCATCTCCATCCTGAGGTGCCAGGCCCATGCTTTAGAAACTTGGCCAGAGGCCACGGAGCTCAAGGGGGCTGATCCCAAGGGTGAGAAGGTGCGGGATGGGTAGCTGTGTTTCTTGCAAAGGGGAATGTGGCCTCCAGGCCCAGGCCAAAGGAGGCCAGTGGAGGCGCCAGTGTGGGCAGGTGACCTGGTCACTCCTGTCTGTAGAGCTACTTGTCACCAGGGATCCAGGCCCATTGGGGGGCGGAGGAGGGGGGAAGGGAGGTGAGGCCCATAGGCATCGCGGAAGCATCTCCACTGCCTGGGGTTGGGGCTGGGTGTTGCTGAGCTGTGCTTGCGATTCATCCGCCGCAGCCACCATGTCCATGTCCTGTGCTCTCCTGTGCCCTGGGGACGAGGTGGGCATCAGTCTGTGCTGCCCCTGCCACCCTGGCGGGAGGTTTAGAACTCAGTCCCTGTGGACAGGCCAGGTGGCCTGCAGCGGCCAGCAGGGGCCTCCCCGGCTTCCTCTGAGCGTTCTCTGCGGGAACATCTCTGCCCGAGGAAGTGTGTGAGCCCATGTGCACGGGCAGGAGGCTTTAGTCACGTCTTCCTCCCGTGGACCACGCTCCAGTTCTTGCCCAAAACAAAGACCAAAGAAGGCCCTTCTCCCATTTAACTGGATCAAATCGGCCTGTTTCCCAAACGCCCGGCGCAGTGAAACAGGAGTCCCGCTATGAGGGCATCCCCACCGCACGTTGAGCGTGAGGACCGCTAGTTCCCGTCCGTGTTTCTAGCTCTTCTAAGAGAACAACAGCCAAAGGCCGTGTGAGTTACTGCTCAGCAATAATCACAGGAGTACCCACCATGCCTGGTTTTCCCACAGCATTATTTTTTTTGTGTGTGTGTTTTCTATCTTTGTCTGCTGTATCTCGTGCGTGGTTTTATTTGGTATTTATTTGTGTTTGGAGGACTTGCGATGTCCTCGTGTTTCTGATGCTAATAACTCAAGTTTGTACAAGGATAGAATGCAAACCTGAAATGCTAAACTGTCAGAGGAAAATAAACCTGATGAAGGAAAAAAAAAAAAAATTGCAAAAAAATAGAAAGACAAACCCCAAGCTGGGAAGCATTCCTCACAACCCAAGGCCAGAGGGAGGTGTCACCTCCCTGTGGTGCAGTCAACTCTCCGAAGTCAGTGTTTTCTAAGGGGACAGAGGACCAACACAGGCACTTCCAAGGGGAGGCAGTGCGCACGCCAGTACATGTCCGAGATGCCCCACCTCCCTGATGGGGACACCCACACTGTCACCATCAGGCTGGCAGCTTCTGGTCTGGTGGTGCCCGGCCCTGGGGACAGAGTGAGGAAGCAGAGGCCCCAGCAGATTCCCTGGGGACAAGTGGGAAAGGCGCCCTCTTTGGGAGAACAGTGTGCAGGGCCCATTAAGGTTCCATAGACGCATCCCTTTCTCAGGCGAGGCTCAGTCTAGGAGGTTACCCCACACACGTTCTTGCACAAATACTTCAAAGCTGCATTCTCAAGGCTAATATCAGAGCTCTGGTGAAGTAGCCAGGAACAGGGAAAATCACTAACGTCCGAGGACCAGGGATAGGATCCACCAATCCTAGTCTACATCCATGAGGGAAGCTGAGCAACTGTTAAAGGGGGTGCAGAGGCTAAAAACCAAGCTAGTGGGGTAGGTGAATGCGGTCCTCATGGCCACACGTATACACCTAAAATATGGAACAACCATCATTCAGAGTCACGTGAAATCTGGATGAGAGTAAGTCCTACAACTAGAGATATGAAGAAGAAAGCACACTGACATGGGTAGGCAGAGTGAAGATGCAGAATGGGCTGGTTCCATACCCAGGTGTGGCGTTTTCTAAATTGGGAGGGATATCTTAGCTGCTGAGGCTTCCTGTGAAGACTAAGGGGTCCCAACCCCACATCAAACTCCCCAGCCCAGTATTCTAAATCTAGAAAGAGAAGCCTCTATAAAGTCAGAGTAAAAAAAAAAACAAAAAAAAAAAAACACAAAAAAAACAAAAATGGTGGGGATGGGGCTTAGTGACAGGAATCTGCTATAGATCCAGGCAGTTCGGCTTCATGGGCTGGCACAGAGACGTACAAGGTCCAGCTCCTTCTGAGCTCCAGCCCTGGGGCAGCAGACTGGAGGGATCTGGGGATATATGGGAAGGAACTGTATCATCTAGCATTGAAGCAAGAACATGGGGGTGGCTTTCTCCCAAGTGAGGGAGGGGTGAACTACTCAACCAAAGTCCAGAGCAGTGCGAAGGGAGTGTGAACTGCTAGGGTTCTGGAGATCCAGCCCCTGCATGGCACAGAAAAGACTCCTCCCCCGAAGCTGTCCGGGCTCCACAGAAAGCTCACAATGTCCATCTCCATCCTGAGGCGCCGTGCCCATGCTTTAGAAACTTGGCCAGAGGACATGGAGCTCAAGGAGGAAGAACCCAAGGGTGAGACGGTTGGGGGCTGAGGGGTAGAGATGCAGGCGCGATAAGAAACACCCCTGGAGGCTGGCCAGTAGCAAGGACTTGCCTCAGAGCACCCATCTGCAGGACTGCCGGCAGGGAGGACACCCTGGAGAGTTCCTGCTATATTCTGTATGGGGGGGGTGGGGAGGGGGCACATGGAAATGCATGCACAGGCATGACCTTTTCTCCTCTCCCAATGGCAGCACCAGCCCAGGAGTCAGAGCTGGCTTCTCCTTCAACGGTTGTTATCCATCTAAAAGGAGCCTGATGCAGGGGCAGATCTGGACCCTGCTCCAGACCTGGAGGGGTAATCCACCTCCAGTGGTCATGCCATTCCCACAGTAGGAGTTCCAGCTGCAGCCACTGGAGCAGGAGCTGGCCGAGGCAGCCTCTTCTTACCCAACTTCGGCCTCAACACCTTTCCCTGAAGGTCCCTCCCCTAACCCACACTGGTTCCTGACACAGATTACAGGCTGGGAGATGCATTGTGGCTCTAGAGCCACTGGTTATATCTGTTTGACTACTCAAACCCAAAGAATTTGACTTTTTTTTCTTTTCTTTCTTACTTCCTTTGTTTTAATTATTGTGGCTTTTTTACTCTATTCGGTGGTTCCGTTTTTTTTATTTTTATTATGGTTTTGGGAAAGGAATTTTCTTCATTTTTGCTTTTATTATCCTTTATTTTTTTAAGTAATAAATAAAAGTTTTAGTTTGTATTTTAAATGGTGCCATTACTGACCATGAAGTACATTCACGATGCTGTGCAACCAACACCACTATCTAGTCGCAGGATGATCCCCTCCCCCTAAAGGACACCCTGCACCAACAGTACTCACATCCCCGTACTCCCACCCACAGATCAGCTTCCCGTCTCTGCTCCTTGAGCTGTTCTGGACATTTCCTATTATTGGAGTATAACATCAGTGCCTTTTTGTGTCTTCTCACAGATTTATGTGTGTTTTTTATGTGACGTTGCCTGTTAGTTGTAGGAAAGGGAAATCTCAGACTGGCTCGAGATCAGATGTAAGAGAAGAACTTTTTGTAAGCCTGTGCATCATCTCAGGGTAGAGACCGCTGTGCGAAGTGTGACCCCGAGGCCAGCATTCAGTGAGGAATGGCTGGCTCTTCCTGTGTACGCAATGAAAGCAAATAAACAAATTGCAGAAACCTGGCGAGACAAACCCCAAGCTGGAAAGCATTCCCCACAGCCCAAAGCCAGGGAGAGGTGTCGCCTCCCTGTGGAGCAGACAACTCTCCAAAGTCAGTGTTTTCTAAGGGGACAGAGGGCCAACACAGGCACTTCCAAGGGGAGACAGTGCACATAACAGTACATGTCAGAGACGCCCACTTCCCTGATGGGGACACCCACACTGTCAACACTTGGGGGAGAGCACTGTCCCCATCAGGCTGGCAGCTTCTGGTGGGAGCTGACCAGCCTGGGGACAAAGTGAGGAACAGAGGACACAGCAGATCCCCTGGAGACAAGTGGGAAAGGCGCCCCCTCTGGGAGAACAGTGTGCAAGGCCCATCAAGGTTCCACAGACGCACCCCTTCCCCAGGCACAATATTTCAAAGTTGTATTCTCAAGGCTAATATCAGAGCACTGATGAAGTAGCCAGGGACAGGGAAAATCACTAATATTTAATGAGTAGGAACAGGACCTTCCAATCCTAGTCTAACTAGTCAGGGAAGCTGAGCAACTGCTATTGTGGGTGCAGAGGCTAAGAATCAAGATAGCGGGGTAGGTACATGCAGTTCCTTGCCGCTTTCCACAGCCACATCAAATGTACCAGTACAATAGAAATCAACCATCATTCAGAATCACTTGAAATCTGGCTGAACGGGAGCCTTACAACTAGAGATGTAAAGAAGAAAGCACGTTGAGATTGGTAGGAGGTGTGAAGATGCTGAATGGACTGGTCCAACACCCAGAAGTTACCTTTTCTTAATTGAGAGGGATATCTTGGCTGCTGAGGTATCCTATGAGGAACAAGGGGTCCCAAGCCCACATGAGACCCCCATCCCAGTGTTTCAGAGCTGGGAAGAGAAGTCCCCATAAAGTGGGCTGTGAAAAAACAGTGGGAGTTGGGGCTGAGAAACAAGATGCTGCTGGAGACCCAGGCAGTTCCTCTTAATGGTCCTGCTCTTTCTAAGCTCCAGTGCTGTGGCAGAGGCTTGGGGTTGTCTCGGGATATCCTGGAAGAAACTGGATCATCTGGAATTGGAGCACAAATTCAGGGAATGATTTCTCCTAGTCAGGGGGCCAGTGAATCACATGTCTGTGGGTAAGAGCAGCCCCGAAGTGAGTGTGAACAGCTATAGGTCTGTGGAACCAGGGCCCCTGGATGGCCAGTAAAAGAGTGCTCCCTGGAAGCCATTGGGGCTCCATAGGAAGCTCTCAATGTCCATCTCCATGCTAGAGTATCATGCTTGTGGTATAAAAACCTGGCCAGAGAACATGGAGCTCAAGGAGCAGAACCCATGGGTGAAAAGTTTAGAGAGGCGGGAGTGGGGTTTGGGATGGAGATGCATGTGAGAATATGAGAAACACCACTAGAAACTGGCCAGGGCCAAGGACCTGCCTCAGACCACCCATCTGCTGGACTTCCATCAGGGAGGACGTCCCGGGGTGGATTCTGGGGTGTGGCTTCTCTGGAGGGTTCTGGCTTGTGTTTCCTACTTTGGGGCACATGAAAATGCAGGCACATGGGGGACCTTTTCTCCTCTCCTAACTCCAGCACCAGCCCAGGCATGAGAGCAGCTTCCTGCTGTAACACCCATTGTCCATTCTGAGGAGCTGATGCAGGGGCAGACCTGGCTGCTGCTCCAGACCTGGATGCATGTCCACCTCCAATGATCATGCTGCTGCCTGGAAGCAGGGGCCAGCTCATGCAGCCTCTCCCGTACAAAACTGAGGTCCCATCACCATCCCTCCCTGAATGTCCCTTCCCCCAGCCTGCCCTGGTTCCTGACACAGAAGACCAACTGGAAGATGCATCTTGGCTTGTTCTAGAGCCACTGTTTGTATCTATTTGCCCTCTCCCACCCAAAGAATTTGACATTTTGGGGGGTTTTGGTTTTTTAATTGTTATGGCTTTTTTTTTTTTTAATCCATTTGGTGATTCAGTTTTTATTTTTTTATTTTTTACTTTTTACTATTATAGTTTTGGGGAAGAGGAATTTTCTTCATTTTTGCTTTTCCTATCCTTTGTTTTAAAGTAATAAATAAGATTTTGTTTGTATTTTAAATGGTGCTATTCTTGTCCATGAAGTATATTCACGATGCTGTGCAACCAACATCTCTATCTAGTTGCAGGATGATTCCCTCACCCCAAAAAGGACACCCTGCACCAACAGTACTCACTCCCCAGTCCTTCCTCCCTAGCAACTCGGATCACCTTTCCGTCTCTGCTACTTGAACTGTTCTGGAAATTTCCTGTAAATGGAATCTTACAATTAGTGCCTTTTTGTGTCTGCTCACAGATTTATGTTTGTTTTTGCGTGAAATTGCTTGCTAGTTATGGGAAAGGGAAATCCCAGATAGGGTGGACATCAGATGTAGGAGAAGAAGCCATTTTAATTGTGTGAATGAACATCATCCCAGGGTAGTGTGACCCCAGGGCCAGAATCCAGTGAGGAATGGCTGGCTCTTTCTGTGCCCTAAAGGAAAGCACATTTTAAAAACTCAGAAAGCTAGAGAGACAAACCCCAAGCTGGAAAGCATTCTCACAGCCCAAGGCCAGAGAGAGGTGTCACCTCCCTGTGGTGCAGACAACTCTCCAGTGTTTTCTAAGGGGACAGAGGACCAACACAGGCACTTCCAAGGGGAGGCAGTGCACACGCCAGTACATGTCCGAGATGCCCCACCTCCCTGATGGGGACACCCACACTGTCACCATCAGGCTGGCAGCTTCTGGTCTGGTGGTGCCCAGCCCTGGGGACAGAGTGAGGAAGCAGAGGCCCCAGCAGATTCCCTGGAGAGAAGAGGAAAGTCCCCTCCTCTGGGAGGAGAGTGGGCAGGGCCCATCAAAGTTCACCGGCACACCCACCCCTTCCCCAGACAGGGCTCAGTCAAGGAGGTTACCCCAGACAAGTTCTTGCACAAATACTTCAAAGTTGTATTTTAGAGGCCACACATTAGAACTTCCTCAAATTTTCCTACAGTTGAATAGAGGTTAAAATTTATTTTAAGTTAAAGTGCACTGTGAGTAGCTCATTTTGTTGCTTCCACTCATGACTATAGAAATTTTATTGAACCTCAATCATCTTTTGTCTATATCTCCTATTTTCCAGTGTGGAGGTGTTCTCTCTTTTCCATTGCTGATTGGAGAAGCTGGGGATTAAGAAATTAAAGAAAGAAAGAGAGCAAGACCCAGAAATAGAAGCAACTTGGGAGCCAGGTGGGACGCCATTCTCTCTGATGGAGAGCCAGTGAAGACCCTGAGCCCTCTCAGCACATTTATTTTATATCCCCAAATACCAGAAAGTAACACCAAAACTTAGGATCAAAGGAGCTTATTTATATTCTTAAGTAGGCCTTAGCATTCCTAGTGCTTGATTAGATTTACATATCTAGACCCACCCCTGCTGACACCTGGGCAGATATGAAGGCCAAGCAGATTATACTCTCTGCCATCATGGAGAGTGTGTATCCAAGACACAGCTCTGCCAATCATCTTGGACTCAGCTGACAACAATTTAAAGAAATGTCCATGTGCCTTCCCAGGCGGCCCTCTATATTCTAGACCAAAAGTGTCAGTTCTCATTGATCCCAGTGTAATGACTCATTCACTTTTCCCACAGTACACATAGAGCAGCTGAGGTGTAATAATGCAACCACCACCACCACCACCAGAAGAATTACTGACAAAAGTTGTAGATTTTTCCTTTCATGATTTTTATCCTTAGGGCCTATCCCACAATGGAGGCAGGTTGAAATGTTTGTATCTTAAACTCTTAAACATGAAATAGTTCTGTGTTTATGCCACTATGTTAATATTCAGGTTTATTGGCTTGATACCAATTTCAATATGTAGCAACTACTTTTTAATGTAATTTTTTATATAAATTTGTAAAACATTTACAAGGTTTTGATGTCAAATCTTCAAAAGTAGTATTTTTAGGAGGTGTTAGTTTCCATCTCTCCCCCCAAGCCTGTTTCTCCCCCTCATAACCATTATTTTAAAACAAAGCTTTTAATTTATGTCTCTATTAATCAGCAAATATGTATAGCAGTCATATCATTTTCCCTCTTTTAGATTAACAGTTGATATTATACTCTCTCTAACTTTTAAAAAGTTAAATATGTCCAACACACTCATACAAGGTAAGTAGAGACTACTTGTAATGTTTTTAAATCAGAGCTATATTGAGATAATATTCACATTATATAAAATTGATCCTTTATAACATACACTTCAATGCCTTTAGTGTATTGTGCTATGCAATCATCACCAGTGTCTAATGTCAGAATATTTTTATTGCCCCCAAAAGAAACTCGCATCCACTAGCTGTCATTCCCTATTCCCCTCATTACTCCAGTCCTTGGCAGTCACTAGTCAGTTTTCTGTCTCTATGAATTTTCCCAGTTGAGCACTTAATATGAATTGAGTGATGTGTTACGTTGTGACTTTCTTTAATTTAATGGGATCTTTTCAAGGGTTATTATCTGTGTTGTAGCATGCATTACTTGTTCATTCCCTTTTCTCCCAAGTAATATTCCGTGGTTGCCTCTGCCACATTTTTATCCATTTACCACTTGGTGGGCAATTACTGTATGTTGGTTCTAATTTTCAATTAATTTGACTAATGCCATTATGGTATATATGAACAAGTTTATGTGTGAACAAATCTGTTCAGTTTTCTGGGGTATACCAAGGAATAGGGTTGCTGGATCATATGTTATCTTTATGTTTAGCATTTTGAGGAACTGCTAAACTTTTTCCCTAAAGTGGCTGCACCATTTTTCAATATACGGTGTTCAATTTCTCTTCATTCTCACTAATAATTGTTATATTACCTGTCTTTTAGATGACTACTAGCCATCCTAGTGGGTGTGCAGTGGTAACTCAATGTGATTTTAGCTTACATTTCACTAATAATTAGTGATGTTGAGTATCTTTTCTTTTGTCTTAGGGCCAGTTTGTATATATTTTCTAAAGAAATGTCTATACAGATCTTTTAATTATTTTTAAGTTAGTTATTTGTCATTTTATTGAGTTGTAAGATTTCTTTGTATATTATGAATACAAGGGCCTTGTTATATACTTTACTTAAAAATACCTTCATCCATTCTATGGCTTTTTTGTTTTTTCATTTTATTAGTAGAGTTTTATGGCTTTAGCTCCTACATTTATCTCTGATATCAATTTGGGGTTAACTTTTTTATGCTGTGTGAAATAGGAATCCAACTTCATTCTTTTTCCTGTGGCTATCCAACTGTCCCAGAACCATTTGTTGAAAGACTATTGTTTAACAGTGTTTTGAATCTTACTTAGCCTAAGATAGCTTTAGCCAGAACTAAGCCTCTTACTGAGTATAGACTGACCTTACAAATATGCTTATTTTCTATCCCTATTATTAAAGGTACAATACGCATAACTTGAAGTTAAACAAGGCAACAGGTACCTATGGTAGAAGGCTTTGCCAAAATATTGAAGAAAATATTTATTGAATAAAAAGGCAACTTAAATATATTTGCTGAAACTAAATCCGATTCTAGAGCTATGACTACATACTTTTTCAGCAGTTGCATAGGAACCTTTCAAAGCAATCATACTGTGTGTTACTTTCTAAAACCAACCTGATGAGTAGAATGCACATTGCACAGAAGGTTTCAGCATAAAAATATAAAATAAACATGACATCCATTTGCCATCTGGTGTGTTGTAAATATACTGTTGTTTCCCCCTTTCAGAAGCCCTACATGAATTTCATAATTGCCTCATTATCTGCAATATGTGGTACCTCCATGGCCACCGTGGTGATGATAACACGTGGCTTCTTTGTTAAAACAGAGAGCAAAATGGAGAGAGGGGTGAAATCTTGAAATGAATGCCTATGCATATGTGCATAAAGAAAGCTGTATCCTTGGAACAACGCTGTTTGGGGCTTTCAATGCAGTTTTAAGAAATTTAACTAATGGCACCTGCTTCAAACCTGAAAGTGCATCACTGAGGCTGCAAAGCACACTCTGCTGAAAGTCAAATCAGACAGAGCAGAGTCTGGCAACAGAAGACAATCGGGGTGTGTCTTAGATGCATTTTCCTTTGCTAGCCTCCCTCAGGCTTTTCTGTCCTTCAGAATAGAAATGGAAGTGCCTGATGAGATGCAAACCATTGTGGAGAGAGCCACTTCAGCTATAGATCCTCCTTGCTTGGTGATAGCCAGTAACTAAGTGTATCGTCTCTGTCATCATTTATTACAGAGCAAGAACATTATAGACAGCACACCAACTCTCTGATGTAGAGGCTATCGTGGTGTCTGGAGTCACATGTATTCCCAATGGAAACTTCTCGATGGGCCCTGATTTGTTTGTCCCTGATTTTATTAGGTTTCTTCTTAGTGACTAACATCTGACAGCAGCTGTAGTGTGTGAAATGTGCCCCTGAATCTGGGATGAACCCATGAAGAGAATCTCTTCCACACTGATCATTTACAAAGCGCTTCACAAAAATGTGGTGGGAATTTATTCCCAGTGTGCCACATGCTAACCTGACAAGTTCAGGGGAGGCCTGTGTGGCAGTCTTTCAAACCAGAGACCTAAGATAACCACAAAAGATGGTTTGAAAATTAAATATCTAATAGGTTATAGTAGGTAGTCATGTCCCAGGTATTTCACCTGTCAAAGGTCAACTTTGATCTTTTACTGAGCCCCTCTGCCTTCCTTCATCTGAGATAACATATCTGTGAAAGGTCTGGGTAACTTGTAACTTCCTTTTTACCCCAAACCCCCCAGCGCACAACAAATGGCCTCGAGACATTCCTCATTGTTATTGTTATCAAGTTAATTGTCAACTGTTAATTACATTAGAGTATCCTGTATTCATCTCTGTAAAAGAAGCTCATGTCCATCATTTCACCTTTTACACCCTATCCCAGAGGTTTCCCCACTTCCCTTTGTCCCACCTCCTTAATCTATCACCAATGAATTTCATGTAACTAACCTACTTCCCTTTCCTTTGATGGCAATGTATAAATATAGAAATGTAACCCGCCATTGTCCGGAGCATTATCCCAATCCCTTGAGGTTCTGCTTCCTGGCATATGTCAACAGTAAGGCTCAAATAAACTCACAAAAAAATTCTTTACAGGTTTCAATGTTTTTTTTTCGTTAACATTTCTTGGCGTAGTAGGCAGGATTCCAAAGATGCTCATCCAGGACCACCTTGCGGACTAGGACTCGGTGCTAGGATCCAGCAGGGGCCCATTGAGCCCCACCGTATCAGGTGAATTTGGGTGAGTTGTCTCTTGGATTCAGAACATTCCCTTGTTTTGGTAGAGGGTTTGACTTTATTTGAGCTGTGTTTTAAAATCCTCGAGGTGGAACTAAGATTTAGGGTTAATGGAACCCAGGTTAAGGCAAGACTGGAGAAAAACAGAACAAAACAGGTTTTGATTTTGGCTTTTCAATTGGAATTGCTTTCTGAGAGTTTGAGCAAAAAACCCTCGCTAAACTTATGAGGGCTGAACTTGTTCAGCTCCGAAGATAAAGGGGCACATCCTCCCTCCTGCCCGATTCTCAGGTGTTCTTAGGCTACTAAGAACTTTGTGGAGGTGTCAGAGGTCATCCCTCATGACATGAAAGAGCCCCATAGGGAAATTCCAACTCAACTGTAATTAAATGACTGGCTCTTCTGAGGGAGCGGCTATAAGGCCTGGTAAGCCAGCACCCCTAGCCCTTCTGGCTGTTTTAGACAGCCAGGAGAGAAACCGAGGCATGTAAGAGGGTTGAATTGCGACAGCCTCATGGAGCTCAACCCATAAGCAGTACACTTTGCAACCCACTACATAACATCCCTAGAAAAATTTGCTCAGACTGCAGATATTCAATAATAATAATAAATTTTAAAAGATGGGAAATTGCACCTCTGAGGTTGCTAAACCCCAAGAATCCCAGCCCCCTGTTAACACTCCAGCAGGGTACATGTACAATTCATACAGAATTTCAACTTGCAAGTATTTACAAAAATAGGAAAATTTAACTAAAAATGATACCAACTTGAAATGGGGAACTTTTGACAGCCCCAAATTGATTTTTCTGCGTGCTCAATTAGAAAAAGCTGGCTCTAAAATTAAATTAAATGAATGGGAAGCTTATCTTGATTGGAAATTAGAGGCTTCTAGGAGAGGATTGGATAAAATATCTTCCCTACAAGACATCAATAAGAAAATTTTGGAGACCGTCTCTGAACTGAAGAAGGCCACTGAAGCAAGTAAGTGCCGAGACCCCACTCCTCCCTCTCTCACTGCTCCTCCCCTATACCCTTTGCTGTCTGAGCTTCCTTGCGCAGACTTGCCCTCCATCTCTCTTCCTCCTCCTCCTATATCTCCTCAACCACCGTTCCCTGCTGATGTTGGGAAAATTGAGAATACAGACTCAGAGAAAGATGATTCAAGAATTCTAACAGCTCCTTTCCGGGAAAAGCCTGTCTCAGGTAGAGGGGATCCAGCAATTGTATATGTTCCTTGGACTAGAACAGAATTAAGAAACCTAGCTAAAGATTTTCCTGACCCTCTGCAGGACCCTGATGGGTTTGCAAAGGAATTTGATTTAACTGTTAGAACATATGATCCTGGCTATTCTGACCTGTTCCAATTAATACACCTACTGGTTTCTGAGAGCAAGGCAACAGAATGGCTGAATAAGGTTCGCTGGAATACTCCTGTAGATGATTTTTTAAAACAGAAAGAGACAGACAGAGAAAAATGCAGGGAATTTACCCATCGGCTTTATCAAGCCATACCTCAAATTTTTCCTCGGAGAATGGACTGGACCAAGATCCAGCAATGTAAAAGAAAGCCTGACGAACCCATGCTTGATTTCTTTGAACATTTTGAAAAGACTTTCAAACGATATTCAGGTCTGTTGCCAGACAGTTTCAAGGATCATCAAAATGATCCCTTACTAAATTTGGCATTTTTGGAAGGACTAGATGAAGAACTTGTAACTCTGATCAAACAACATAAATAGAACTGCAAGACTACCCATGCTGATGAACTGGCTCTTCTAGCTGACCAGCTATCTAAAACTCTCCAAAAAAAAAAAGAAAAACATAAAGTTACCCAAATTATGAACTTACACCTTCAACAATTAAGCAACCACGTCAGTTTAACTGCAAAGTCTCTTAGAAAAGGAGAGAAAGGAGTCTGCTTTTACTGCAAAAAGCCAGGCTACCTTAAGAAACACTATAGAAAACTGAAATGGGATTTGAAAAAAGAAAACAGACAGAAGTAAGCATAGGGCTGCTCTGAGGACTATGAGAGGGTACTTCCACTTCTCCTTACTAATACTTTAGGAGAAATTGAAATTATCATAAAAGGAGAAGTTACTAAAGCCCTTTAGATACTGGGGCCACTTTATCTGTTCTTAACCCTACCCATCTAAGTATCAAAGATCATGGCTTACAACCAGGAGATCTGGTATATTGGAAAAGATACCAAATAAAAGATTCTCTCCAACCTCATTGGAAGGGACCTTACCAGGTATTACTAACTAACCCATGTGCAGCTAAACTTAAAGGAGTTAGCTCATGGATTCACATTTCTCATTTAAAAAAGGCACCTATCTGTAAATGGATGTCTACTCCTATCTCTGATACCCATCTCCGTCTGTAGCGGAGATCAAAGACTTTTCAAGGACCACAAACAGCTGAGAACTTTTGAGGATGAGAAATCGCTGACCACAGAGGCAGACAGCTATTCCAAGACGATGTCAACAAGACCTGCTAATCTTTCCCACCTAGTACACAATGATGTTCTGATTATCAGGTACGATAGTGAAATTAATGCTTTGTTAGCCACACATTGGTATTCTCCTAGTATTAATATAAGTTTTGGTACATTTTTTTCTGGCTATATCTACTATAAAGGATCCACCTTAAGCAAATACCTCCAGGAATATCTCCCTGATAATTCCACTGGTAGAATTATATATGGATCTAACCTGGATGAATATTGTATAGCTATAGAGATGGATGATGAAAAGCTAAGAAAAACACCTGGATATGACGGGCCCTCACTTGGAATCAAACTGTAACTCCTGGTTAACAGGTCTGAAGCTCAACCACTGAGCCAGCATGGCTAGGGCAACCTCCTTTTCTTCCTACTTCGTATCCACAAGATTACTTGATCTTGGCCTGGCCCACAGCTCTGAGAGAGAAATGCTTTCTCACACCATTTCCTCCAACCCCTGCTGCTCATTCAACCAAAAGAGTGGCTTAGAACCACTGGTAATAATTGCCTAAGCGGTGTAATTGCCAATAAAATGGCACATGTGGTCCAGCATTTGCTTGCAGTAAGAGGAAGGAGGGAGAATGCAAGATCCAGCCTCTTGCAATGCTCTGCATCCACCCCTAAGCCAGCAGGTCCTCTCTGCAGTCAACTGGGTCACATAGCTGAGTACACCACAGCTGGTGCTATCTTAGCAGCATGCTGAGCTCGCCCCCATCAAGCCTGCAATACAAAAGGCTGAGGGCAGGCAGGCGACTGACACGCACATGCTTAAACAGAACAAAAAGTGTACACAGAGCCCAGGAGGAGGAGAGACCTTCCCTCAGAAGGCAAGAAGCCCGCACAGGCTAGGAGGTGAGTTTGTCTCCCAAGGAAATGTCCCCGTCCTGAGGCCATTCTTAGGAGGCCATGCCAGAGGTACGAAACCCAAGAGACAGGTGCTTACGACCACTAACCCAGTGGGTTAATCTCACAGGGCTGCTGTAGCCAAGTACCACACTCAGGATGGCTCTCCAAAACTGAATCTGAATTTTCTCCCAGTTCTGGGGGCTAGAAATCCAAAATCAAGGTATCAACAGGGTGTATTCCCTCTGAGGACAGTGACTGACGATCTATTCTGAGGCCACCTCTGACCATCTGCGAGCTTCAGGGGTCCCTTGCCTGAGATGGCATTCTCCCCATGTCTTCCCCCTGCAGGTGCATCTGTGTCCACATTTTCCCTTTATACAAAGACACGTGTCATACTGGATTGCAGCCCACTCAAATGACCTTTTTTTTTTTTTAAAGTAACTACCACTGTGAAGACTGTCTATCAAATGAGATAATATTCTGAGGCACTGGAGGTTATTTGTGTGTGTGTGTGTGTTGGGGGGGGGGTAATGTGGGTGATACAATTTAACTCATAAAACCTGGCATTTGGAATTTTGATGTCGAGGATGCTATGTCAATTCTACGGTTTTCGCAAGTAAGTTTTCCTTCGACAGCAGAGAACGGAGCCTGGTCTCAGCCTGAATCACTATTGAGATTTAGCAGCAATAGAGACAAGAGCAGTGATCTTTTTTGGTTTATTTTTATTCTTTTTTTCTGTAAATCAATTTGTCCCATTGATCCCTTTATTCTCACTCACAATCACAGCAAATATTTAAAGGCTTAGCAAAACCAAGATTTTTTTTTTTTTGCTACTTTAATATAAACACAACTATTGTTTCTCTAATCCATATGTGCTTGCTTGTGAAGAGATTAGTGCTTGTTAACATATGCTTGGAAGGCCAAATGGGTAGGTGCCTAGAGGATAGTTTGAATGCAGGTTTTTCGGAAGCTGTAAAACCGACCCCAATATTGAAATATTTTGGAGCCATGACATATTTCTACTCTAATGCTCAGCTACTTTGGGACTTAGGCACTCCTCATCTCTGCTTCCACATACATCCACGGATGCTAACTTTTGGATTACAAGTTTAGCAATGATACAGTCAGTTGTGCGTAAAGTGGTAAGACCACAGAAGACCAAGAGTGGCAGCTGCCTTGCACAGAGCTGCTTGGTGAGAGGACAAAGGGGTGGAAGCTGCCAATAGTGTGAGGCACTTAGGTCCCCCTGGCATGGCCTGTTTGGAACATTTAAAAACAGTTGTTTTTAGAAGTAACTGAATTGTATTATAATAATCTACTAGTTAACTCTATAGTTTGGGGGGAATGAAAGAATAAGGTTATAAAGCAATTATATAAAAACTGATTTTGTGTTAAATGTAAGATATGACTTCATGTAGATGTTGAGAATAAATTGCATGCCTTTTGATAGTGTGAAACATCCCAGTGGCAGTTTTCCCAATATAAAATGTTCAATAGAATTCTGAGGGCAAATGCCAATAATTTTGTGATATGATTGTAATTTTTTCCTAGTAATATATTTTACACATGTAGGTAAATTGCTTAAGGATCAAGTGTTACCCATTTTGAAATGTTAGCCAAACCAAAATAATGTAAGATTTTGATGTTAGAGTTCTTAGATAACTATCATTTAAGTAATTTGAAATAATCATTATACAAAGGCAAAAGATCTTTTTGTATAACCTAAATAACTTCTGAGTTTAAGTAATCAAAACCTGTATTTTCACTTCTAGTCTCTCTCTGTGGTTTATGATGCTTCCATGCCCTAGATAAGAGAACTTTCTATTTTGTTTATACTTTCAATTTTCTAAATGGTTTCAGAACCTGATTAAGGATGTGAGTGGAAACATAGAATTTGAGCAAATTGCACAAATATTGGCTTTGTCATTTCGTCTTGTAATTTTGGATGTATATTAGCACTTCTTAGCCAGTTTTACTATACATCCAATTAATGGCAATAATAAAGTCTAATTCAAAGATTTGTTTTGAGAATATACTAATTTAATATACTATTAAAACTAGCAGAATGCTTAATGCAGAATAGGTCAAAGATTAAGTAAGACCCTCTACAATATACATGCTTTCTTCTTTTCAGTCTACATTGTCATCTCTGTTGTTAATCTATAAGAACTGTCACACTTAATGTTCCTTTAACACTTGTTTTCATAAATCTTAAAACTTATAGTCAGTTCCAGGACATTAAACCATTTTTTCCTAGGATTTTTTTTCTTCAATTAAAAATCACAAAAGTCAATAGTCCATGCATGCATTCCTCTAGAAGCAGGAGAATGAATTAGCACTTCTCATTACTAAGTCCTCCCAAGAGGAGTCATGGCCACACTCAGCTCCCTAACCTTCCTCTACAAAACAGGTAGACTCAATGTTATGCACTATAAACCCACACCAGATTTTCTACTGAATTTATTTTATTAATGTACTCTCCTGTGTCATTTACTCCGTTAATATTCACTGTTTGCTAAAACATTCCTGTCTCCGAACTTGCATTTTTAACTTTTCTGTGTCAGAGAAAAAGGGTAAATCTTTAAAAAATCCATAGTGCCCATCATTCCAATGGCAAAGCACCATTGAATGACAATGTACTAAACATTTTCATTAATCATTATCACCTTTTATTCCCATTACAATCCTGCAAAATAAATACCATTAATTCCGTTTTATGCGTAAGATTCAGAGAAAGCATTGCTGATTACAAACTAACAACTAAAATATCTATCATTTATTATAATTCAAGACCAGGTCAAAACTCACAATCTCAACTTTATAACATGATGTTAATCAATCTGACACCCATATCCTCCCTACAATTGTGCTTTGGGACAGAACTTTTTAAAATATATATATATTTAATTGATTTTTTTTTTTTTTCCGGAGAGGATTACTTCTTGACATGGGGTTACTGCTCTTACTGTTTTCACCACTACTATTAGCAGCACAAGCTGCTAATAGTGTTTTCAAGGACTCAAGCCTGATGAGCTTCTAGGGTGCTGATTTGTAGTTTCAGGTGTGGAGACTCATATGTTCTATGGATATTTGTGGGTCATTCTCACCTTTGAGCTTTAACGATTTATATTCACATTAAATCTGGAATCTATGTCAGTGTTAGTATGAGGGAAGAATCTGAAGAACCTTTCTCCCCTTCAAATTATAATTAACTCTCCCCGAACTTTTAATTTACCAATTTTGTTAACTTATTTATATAGCCTCCTGTTACTAAAATGTATTATCTAGTACACATGTGTCAAACACAAGGCCCGCGGGCCAAATCCGTCCCGCCAGGCCTTGCAATGTGGCCCGCACCGCGCTGTCATCACTGCACTCCGCTGCGTTTCCATCACAATGACAGTTTATGACTGTTCAGTAAACCATTCGGCCCGCAATTTAGGCTGGATTTTAGATTTTGGCCCCTTCTCTGATTGAGTTCGACACCTCTAATCTAGTATAAGAAGAGCCCTTGTAAGCAGACATAATTTATACTTTAGTATTGCATATATTTCAGCTGAAACCTGTTCTCTGAATATTTTATTCTTATTGATCACAGAGTGTGATAAATGAATAAAAGGACTATCCGACCAGCTAGATGACTGAATGAGTCCTGGCAGTTAATAGACTAGAAGTGCCAGAGCAGTTTAATCGCCTTCACTTCCGCATCTTAAATATACAAGAGACAATTATTAAACATTTAAAAGGTAAGATGTAATCAATCACACATAACTGTTGAACTCAAAAACTAATTTATTTTTTCATAAATTTCTATAGCTTCTTTCATTTCAAAGAAGTCTCCTTAGAATCTATCTTATCACTTGTAATAAAAATTCTGATTCCATTTTTAATGTGTTGACTCTAGACAGCTTTCAAGCCTCCTCACTCCTATTTCCTCTTCTATCTGGGCAATCTCGTGAGAAAAATTGAGTGTTCAGTCCTGTGACACCAGTAAGAAGTTCAAAACACCCAGACCCCTCCTCAGAGGCATCAACCCCACTATGCCCTCAATCACCATGAAACCCCAAATCAGTCCCCCCTCCATACTCTCAAACCATATCTGGACACACTTGGGGGAAAATATTTTCCTGGTGCATGTGTGGCATGTTCAGTCTCAACATCCACACCAACTGGGGATCCATCCTGCTTCTGTGGGGTGACTACAACATATGTGTAATAATGACACCGGTATAGTTTGACCATCCAATTTGTATTGCTGATAAATGAACCTAAATTATCTTTTTTTTCCCCAAAATAGTTGGACTAATTTTCATTTTGAAATGTAAATGTTAGTTTCAACGAAAGAGAAAATATTGATTCTTAAATTGCCCAATAAGAGCAAGTTGGTAAGTTCTTTTTTCCTGAATATAAAAAAAGTCTGCTAAACTTAGTTATTTCTTCTTTTGTACAAGAAAGAGTGGTTATAACAAAAATAATAAGAAATAGATATGAATGAAGTGATAAATTAGGAATTAATACAGCCTATAAACACATTTATAAATACCTAGCAAAATTATACATGGAATGAGCATAGATAATTATAAGAAAATATTGGTGGTTTGAAAAAGGTAAGTAGATGCTGACAATAACAATGCATATTTTACACAGGCTTCATGCAAAGAAGCAAACAATAAGAAGAGCGAACAAAAAATTTTGTACAGGTATATGCAATTAAAGAGCCTGGGCACATTACCAGTTTTTGAGCAATCAAAAGAAATATTTTAATAAGACCATTTTATATTTTAACAAAGGAGTCATATTTTACAGGAAAATATATTTTTTCCAATACACGAAGGACAAATGAAATAAGACACATAGGGAATAATTTCTTCTTTTCATTCTTCTTTCTTTTATATTTCCTCCCCTCTTTATTACATGTATGCTTCTTATGACTTGAGTCCACTAACTGCAAAATGCAATAAAATAATGTTTGCTGTCTTTGACTTGCTGCAATTTCCTTCAAAACTGTGTACATAATAAATTAAAAAATGTAGAAATGTACTTTAAAGCAGCATTTTATTGTTTGTTTGTTTATTTTTTTATCAGATCACCTATCAATAGACAGGAATAAGCCAAGTTCAAATCACAAAACAATATTCAGAAACAGATATCTAAATGTAATTTATTATATTTCAACCAAATTGTCCTCTTTGTATTTCAATTTTTAAAGATTAGCTCAAGGGTTCTTATCCCTATATTTCTAGTCTTCATCTTGCTTTTAGCATTGATACTGATGTATCTGCCTAGCCTAGTGGTGGGCAAACTCATTAGTCAACAGAACCAAATATCAACAGTACAATGATTGAAATTTCTTTTGAGAGCCAAATTTTTTAAACTTAAACTTCTTCTAATGCCACTTCTTCAAAATAGACTCTCCTAGGCCAGGGTATTTTGTGGAAGATCCACACTCAAGGGGCCAAAGAGCCACATGTGGCTCGTGAACCGCAGTTTGCCGACCACGGACCTGGCTAACCATCCTTAGCATTCTTTACTGTTTTATCTGAACAAATGGTGTCCTTTAGAAGACTCTAAAATACATCTATATGCATAAGGAAGTAAGTGAAGAAAATCATCATGCAGTCCATCACTTTTCCTGGTGCCCTACTTCACATCAGTCCATTTTTAATGGCAAAAATAGTCTCTTTTTTCTCTGTCTCTTCCTTTGTTTCTTCCTATTTCTCCTTCTAAATCTGCTGCTTCTGCTAATTTCTAAGAAACCAAAGCAGTGTTGCCTATGCACAAAGGACATAAAATTTAAGTGAAACAGCAGGACACAAAACGAATTGTCCTATCTATATTCTGCTGGTTGCAGGAAATAAAAAATCGTGCATCTTTGGAGAGGTGGGTCAGATATTTCAAGGCTTATTAAAATGTTCAAACTCTCACTGCATGATCTAACTTCTAAGAATGGAGCTAAAAACCATGGGGATAAGAAAGAAAACTGCAGTAAGAGATGTGGTATAATGTTTCACATCCCACTTTTCATTAAAATCAATTGAAATTTAAAATGTTGTTATGGCATAAAAATGTAATATAACTGAGAAATGAGTGCGCTAAATTTCACTCAGCTAGTTAAAAACTACATACATGTATGGTAGTATTTATGCAATTTAAAATATGTTCTTGTATTACTATAATCATATAAATGAAAAAATATATATGTCAGTCCTCTCTCCATTTGATGACTGAGGAAGCTACTTTAGTTAGTGAGAACTTGTTCCCTGAAGTTACATTCATGAGGATAAAAAGGTTGAGGGAATTTCTGACCAGGAAGACAATGTTTCTCTTAGCTAAACCTTCATGCATGTCCAAATGCAGACATAATAGCCCAGGTGATTAAAATGGATAAGAGCCTTTCCTTTGAGAAAAAAGAAATTATCCTTGATTGGAAGTTGTTTTATATAAATTTAATTTGGGGACCACAGAATCTTGGGGAGTATCTCTGGGGTAAAGAAAGATCCAGAAACATCATCTGGACTAAGGGGATATTAGTGCTGGACACCCATGATGTCTTGAGAGGTTTAGAAGATGTTCATGGTCAGCCAAATATCTCAGCGTCATAAACAGATTAGCTACAGAAGCAGTGCCCTGTCTTAAAAAAGCTAGCTGCAGTGAAACACTTAAAATGGAGAGTCATCTAGTAGTTGAAGATATCAGAGAAACTGTCTGCTGGTGTGAAGGTGAGTTTTTAGGTATCATCTGTTGGCCAAAAGTGGGGTGTGGAGGAGGCAAATTGAAGTAAGCTTTCTATGAGAAGGAAAGGACAATAGAAGACCCAAGACACTTAGTGGAGAAAGGCTCAAGTTATCATTTTCTTTCCACAGGAGCTGAGGAAGCAGAACCTACAAATGAACACATAACTGCTCTGTAGGAGCCTCAAGTACAGCATGACTTCCATGAGGTAGCTGTGTTGCACGTCTGATGTCTACCTGGGTGATGGCTGCTGCTTTCTATGTTGGGTTATTACTCACTTTGCTCATCAGCCATGCTCTGGACAATGGAAGGTAGAAAAATAAATATATCTAACTTAACAAAAAAGAAAATGTAATGCAGAAATGAGTGAGACTAAAACTTCTCTTTAGATTTTAGGGGACTAGACTGAAGCAAACATGCATACCAACATTCAGTGAGAACCAGCATGAGAAAACCTGAACTTATGGATCACAGAAGATAAATTACAGACAGATTAGATAGATGATAGATGATAGCTATTTTCTTCTGGTTTGGGATCATATCAAGATCATGAGACTATTTTCTCAGAGGAAACAGAACTGCTTTACCTGAAGAGTCACTCTATTGGGAGTCTGTGATAAAATAAGGGGGTTGGCAAAAGAAAGACACCCTGATTTGGGGAGTGTGGAGACCAGTGGTGCTTGCTGGAAGCAGAAATAACTGAGTAGTTAACTGTCAAAAATAACTGCCCAACTGGGAGTTGAAAGTGTTGGGAGGGGACTAGAATGGAGCACACCTACAAGTTCCATGGGTAACAGCTGCTCTCATGAAGCCTCATCATTTCCAATCCAGGCTGGAGTCCTGGCCCTGTGCCTCTAGGGCAGTAGTGGCTGAAAATAAAAGAACAAAGGACAATATTTCTATTCCTTGCCAATACCAGGCTCTCACCAGTGCTGATGTCTGCCTGTGGAAGTCTCTAGCATAATACCTAATAATTTGTAAATATTCAATCCCTCTCTCTCTCTCTCTCTCTCTCTCTCTCTCTCTCTCTCTCTCTCTCTCTCTCTCTCTCTCTCCCTCTCCTCTCTCTCTCTTTCTCTCTCTGAAAGAGAAAATGAAAGAACATTAATTTGTTTTTAGTTTTTTTTCTCAGCTAGCCTAACTACAAGATAAATCCCACTCTTTTAGACATGATTCTTTTTTTTTTTTTTAAGAAACATTGATTCATTGGTCCACTTATTTATGCATCCTTGGTTCATTCTTGTAGGCATCCAACTGGAGATCAAACCCACAACCTTGAGTTTTAACCAACTCAGCCCACCTAGCCAGGGCTAATTTTCTTTCTTTTTAAAAAAAAAATTATCTTTATTGATTAAGGTATTACATATGTATCCATATCTGTCCCGTCCCTCCCATTCCCTCCCAGCCACCCACTCATGCCTTCACCCCCTGGTGTCTTTGTCCATTGGTTAGGCCCATATACATGCATACAAGTCCTTTGGTTGATCTCTCCCCTTTTCCCACCCTCTCCTGCTCCCCCCTCCCTCCCTGAGGTTTGATGGTCTGATTGCTGCTTCTCTGTCTCTGGATCTGTTTTTATCCATCAGTTTATGTTGTTAATTATATTCCAAAAATGTGTGAGATCATGTAATAATTTATCTTTCTCTGACTGGCTTATTTCACTTAGCATAATGCTCTCCAGGTTCATCCGTGCTGTTGCAAATGATAGGCGTTTCTTCCTTTTTACAGCAGCATAGGATTCCATTGTGTAGATGTACCACAGTTTTCTAATCCACTCATCTGCTGATGGGATTCTTCTTTTGATCTCCTGTAATGCCTATAACTTTCCGCTATCCAACCATTAAAGGGGCAGGCTGCCAAAAAGTGCATTATATGCAGGTTAATATGATAAAGACTATATAGATGAGTTAGAGGCAAGATTTAATTCCCAAGAAGAGAGGTTTTGGGCCCCAATGAAAGTGGGACCATGGTAGGATGGTGGAGGTGGTAAGTGGGTGGTACCAAGCCAAGATGGGTGCGAGGGGGGGACCCAATTGCCCCATAGTTGGCGACCAGTGGTGGCCATCTGAATAAAAGCTTTGGGTGGGATGGTGGAACAGGTGATGGGGCAGCAGCAGCCAAGGAGTGGTGCCAGGTGATGCTGTAGGGCTGCAAGGCTGGGGGAGCGAGCTGGAACCTGATCCCCACAGGCCACCCTGAAGGACCCTACCCATGCACAAATTCATGCATTGGGCCTCTAGTATGCATATATTCAATAGGTTTTTGGTTAATCTCTCCCCTTCCATCCACCTACTCTCACCTTCCTCTGAGATTCATCAATCTCTCTCTTCATGCTTTTATGACTATTACTGGATTTTATGAGAACCAATTATCTGCAGTGTTAGAGTATTGGTCAAAGATTAAGAAAGAATCAAATTGTTAAAAAAAATTGTTATTAATATGTTTATTTTATTTATTTGAAAAAAAATTTTATGTGCCCAATATGTGTATTATCTTTGCAGATTTTGGTAACAAGGCTAATAGGAACCTGATCATCTGACAAGAAAATCCTGGCCCAGTAGTCATACTTCTAAGAATATATCCTAAGAAATCTGAAACATCAATCAGAAAGAATATATGCACCCCTATGTTCATAGCAGTGCTATTTATAAAAGCTAAGTTCTGGAAACAGCCCAACTGCCCATCGGTAGATGAGTGGATAAAAAAGCTGTGGTAACATCTTACACCATGGCATACTATGCAGCAGTAAAAAAGAAATATATCTTAACCCTTGAGACAGCCTGGGGGGACCTGGAGAGTATTATGCTAAGCAAAATAAGACAGTCGGAGAAAGACAAGTATCACATGTTTTTACTCATTTGTGGAATCTAATGAACAAAAGAAACTTATGAACAAAAAGATCCAGAGCCATAGAGGCATGGAACAAACTATAGGATCTCAGAGGGAAGGCACAGGTTGGAAGAGATCAACCAAAGAACTCTTATGCATCTATGTATAACCCATGGACACAAGAGGGTAGTGATGCCTGGGTCAGGGGGTGGAGGTGAGTTAGAAGAGGTTAACAGGGGGAAAATATATGTAATATATATATTACATATAGTGTAATACTTTCAACAATAAGGATTTTTCAAAAATCCTAGTAAAGAGGCTCTTTTACTTTAGCTCAACTGAGGTCTATGTCTTGAAAGCATAAGGGTTCCTACGAGAAGATCACAAGCCTAGCGTTTAGGTGAAGAGAAGAAAGGGTATTCAGATGCCTTTATTTACTAATCATTAGGTCTCATATGATTTTCTTGCTTCCCTATACTTCAGTCTTTTTATTTCTAAAACTAGAGGCCTGACATTCATGCACTGGGGGTGGGAGGGGGATCCTCAGCAGTCTGGGACCCCTTGGGAGATGTCTACTGCCAGTTTAGAGCAGTGCTCCCACCACTGATCACCAGGGGGCAGCTCCTATGTTGACTTTCTGCCCCCGGTGGTCAGTGTGCATCAGAGACTATCATTCAATTTGCATATTAGCCTTTTATTATATAAGATAAGAATAATGGTAGGTACAAGTAATTGCTGTAAAATATATAACTGAACTACCTGGCACAGTGTATTGCATATAGTTAATAAATTTCCAAAACAGCAGTTATTGTTTTATTATTGGTCTTAGTATGCTCTTCTGAGTATTCTTTCGAGAAATGCTTATTATATCTCACAATTCCTTGATAATGTATGATGAGCTTTGAGGTGGCAAACAGGGTGATGTATTTGGGAACCATGACAGATGAAATGTGACTAAAGAATCTGCTAAAGATGGACTTTGGGAAATAGAGACTCACAACAGAGTATCCTGTCTTATGGAAGGATAAATACAATAACAGTGTGTGATGTGGGTAATGAGTAAATGATGAACTTCCCAGCAATAAATGTTCACACCCAGGCTGGATAGCCTGATGAGGTCATTCCTGGACAGAATAAATGTTAGAAATTGATCTTTAACCCTTTTACTCAAATAAATTATATATAGGACTAACAAAAGCATGTGATCCAGATATATCATTAACATTTTAATTTAGATATATATTTTACAAATTGTAAGTAAAATCAGCCTGCACATTGTTCTGACTCCCTTTTAGTTTTCTGAATATAACATAGAAAATATCAAGGCGACATTAATTCCTACATACTATATAGATGCATTTAATCACTGAGTCATTATTTGGTGTCTTCTGTTTACAGCCACCCTGCTAGAATAGCCGTCATGGTCCCTGCTCTCAGAGAGCTTATATTCTATTGTGCAAGACCCACTATACAATACATTGAAAAGATTCTTTGTTGTTAAAGAAATAAAAATTAAAATCAAATATAATATCAGGGAATATTCACTCAAGTGACTGTAATCCATAAACAATACCAAAGACATGGAGAAATATTTTAATTACCTTCTTTCCATTTGGTGGCTTCTTTCCTATTCAGCTGTATGTTCCCACCTTTCTTTTAGCGTTTTCATTATAACCTATTCTCAGATAAATGCCTAAAGCAAAACACATTGATAGTATAATACACACATACACACACACACACACACACTGAGGATTATATATGTATGTATAAACATATATAAGCATTATATATTTTGTCATATAAGCATTATTGTAAACAAATATGAAACTATGTATATGTATACTATATACAATTAACTTGTCATATGTATATGTATGTGGTTGAAGCAAGAAAATGAAAAATATTAGTTTTTACATTTTCCTGAGACCAATATAATTATTAACCAATGTTTATTATTTTAAATAAAAATATTAAAATTTAAATAAGTTAATTTTCTAGCTAGAGCTTGTTTTATGCACAGAAATACTTTTTAGTCTGAGTCAGTTTGACTCGGTGGACAGAGCATTGGCCTGAGGGCCCCAGGTTAGAATCCAGTCAAGAGTACATGCCCAGGTTGTGAGCTCAATTCCTAGTAGGGGATGTGCAAGAGGCAGCCAATCAATGATTCTCTCTCATCATTGATATTTCTACCTCTCTTTCCCTTTCTCTCTGAAATCAATAAAAGTATGTTTTTTAAAAAGTACTTTTTAATGTTGAATGAAAGCTTCACCAGTATGAATTATAAAAGACAAAGATGCAAATTTTACTTACCTTCACTTATATTTTGTAAAAGAAACTTTAAAATAGATAAAGCATATTTTAACATAAAGCAAGAGAGCCAATGTCAATTGCCTCCTGTGAACCCAGTAGCACTCAGAATTCTGTGCCTCTTAACTCAAGGACTTTTTCAAATATATCATCTCTCTGGAAGGTCAGGCAAAATCAGTTTTAAAAAATCTTGATCCAATACATGCTTATAAAAAAGAGGAGATGACAGTAGATAGGTAACTTAATTTACCTAAGAGAGAAAGAGAGAGAGAGAAGTGACAGGTAGAGTATATTTCTGTCAAGCTTGGAGACCTTGAGATAAAAATGGAAAGTTTTTATATAAGCAAAGGTCATATCCTTAGAACTTTTAAGAAGCCTTCTTCAATGCTATCTTTTCATTGTATGGTGTGAAGTGAATTGTATGAATCTGGAAAATTTCATCTTAATGAAATTAGAACATCAAAGAAATAAGGCAAAAAAGACCAGAGAATATGAAACTGAATAACTACATTCAAATTATAGATTATTTAAAATGGGAAGTTAAGCACCTTTTTCTTTTATTACCTATTTACAACATTATAAAATTTTTATAATCTTTGAAGGTATAACAGACTTGGCCAATCTATTGTGAGATTATTACAGTGTTATCTATGACTACTATTTGTCCTTGTCTACTGTCACAAGACTTACATTTGAGTGAAATACAGCAATCATTCAAATGATCTAAAAAATAATTATGCAATGTGACCCAAATTATGAAGGCTAAATACAGGACTATATGGAAAGCAGCATGGGGATAGCTGTGCTATTGGTTTCAGGAGAATTATTTTTTAAATAATTTGTTCTTTATTGATCAAGATATTACATATATGGCCTTATTCCCCTATTGACCCCCAACCTTTCACTCAGGAAAATTGTTTTTAAGGAAACGCACCTGAGCAAGGATGGGTGCTATAGCCAAAGCACAGGAAACAGGGCAAATCGAGAAGGCGATGTGTTGAGGCCAGCTCGAAACACACTTTGTGGCCGTGGGGAGCGTTTCATTCGGTCTGAGGGGAATGATGCAGGGGTTTCAGCTCTGCATTGCCTTTCTGACCATGGTTTAATGACATTTTTATACATATTGATAAAATAAAACAAAAACCAAGAGGGTGAACGTCTCCTTTGAAGCTCAAAAGTTTGGAAAGGAAAATGATGCTTTAAGCAAAGTGAATAATCTGTGGTTAATAACTTCTAATTTTTTAAAAATAAGTTTGTATTTCTAAATCTGTCGACTCTATTATTTTCAAACCTCTATAAGGAATAGTAACAGGAAGGTAAAATGTACAGAATCATCACAGAAAAGAAATATTAGAAGAAAAGGAGAGGCTAGGAGGGGATCTCAGAAGCAACAGCTCCGACATATCAGTTACTCAGATCAGACAGACATTTCTTCGGGGGCCTTATGCTATGTTCACATGATGTCATTATTCATATTTTCTCTTTTGAGTTTCTGTATTAGTTGTTGCAATCAGACAAAGTTGGCTTGTCTACTTAAAAATCAAGGCCAGCACTAAAGCACGGAAAGTTTTGTTATTAGGAAACGTTGTGAGAGCAGACAAAGGAGAAACAACTTAGGCCTTGAAACAACTTAGGCCTTTCACAAAACCACATTTAACTATACCTGTGCTTTGTCCCTCTGTTCTCTTCCTATTAAATACATTATGGCGTTAATCCACGTTCACAGAACTCGAGGAACCTCTCCTCTACCTCCTTTTGTTCTTCCCTGCAAATCCGGTTTCAGTTTTTAGAAGACAAGCTCTTAGAAAGATTAGTTAAAAAGTAATACATTTCCTTAAGTGGGAAAATAATCATCGCATTTTAATACTGCACATTACACAAACCTAACATAGAAACATTTTATTGGCCAGCTGCCATTGCCAAGCTAATGGTTTAATGATTTCATTTCATCTCCGTGATATAATCCCAAGGAAATGGAGGTCAGAGAGTTTCTTTTACTTGTTAAGGAAAGCCTGGTGTAAAGCCAACACACTAGCCCCTGCGTTTCTGCTCTCACTGTGCTGTTCATCACACCTTTAGCTGTCATTTTGATTCGCACAGAGTTCCTTTGGTTCCATTTTATTTTCTGTCAAGTTTATGTAACTCCCTTGCCTTTTCGCATTCTATTCATACTCATCCTTGACTCTATTTTCTGTCTTTGTCTCTGTATACAGAGGCCTCACTAGATCTACACTCAACTAGCTATATGAGGTATGATTTCTGTTGTAAGTAATGAAACTGTTGCTTTAATACCTTTCACATGACTAGACTTGGTCGTAGAAATACTTATGCCATTAACTAATCATTCCAAAATGTGCTTTATAGAACCCTACTCCAGAAAATTGACCCTGGAAAATGGGACACAAATAAAATAAGCATAGAAAAATTTGCTTTTATGACTTTCTTGATGTTAAGTTACTCCCTTATCAATTAGCATATTAAATTATCATAGACATTGCACAGTGAAATGATTCACCATCTTTAAAAAGTCTTTGACCCTAGAAAAATAGCATCTTTTTGGACAATAACTGTTTCCTAGACATATGTCTCTGCTCTCCTTAGGGGCAATCACTTGCATTATGCTCAGGGTGTGCCAAGCTCACATTGCTACATGTTTAGAGATAGTTATTTTAAAAGCATATGCTAGTACATAAGTGTCTGCTTTTATGCCTGTGATTATACTCATTTTCCACGCATTGCTGTGACTTGCAAAGTTCCTGTATAACCTTAGGAAATTAAACATTTAACATGTTTAGATTTCTACAGTTCACATCCTGTTCACCTGGTTTGTATCAGAATTTTAGAGGCCACGAGTGATCTCCAAATCACATTTGCTTTTATCTTATATGCCAAAATATGAAAGCACAATAACAGTTGGCCTTTCATATGTATGATCCTAATTGTGTGTGTTTTATACAAGGGTATAAATCAAGTGTCATTTTTGAAATATGTATGATATACTTACATTAGTGCATAGGAAACATAAAAAAAATCATAGTGATAGGAGCAAAAGACAGGCCTCTCAAACATATGTGGTTTCTGTAGATCATTGACACAAGAGTCGATGTGTCCTGGGAACACTGTCATAATAATTATTATCTTTTCATATTTTTCTCTTACAATAGGGAGACATGACTCAAAAATCAATGAACAACTATGCTAGCAATCTAGGTGTTAATTGATTCAGAAAAGTGTTTACTTCTGCATAATTTACTACCCAAACAATTTCTACCTAATTACATGCAAACTCAAATCCAAGATCCCAGAGGAACGTATTGATTTCCATGACAAAATATGAGCAGCAGCGCATGACCAGTTGGATGTACTTCTGGCCAATTGCTAGGGCACAGCCATTCTCCACTGGGAGCCAAGCAAAGCATCCGAGTAAATTCTACTGCCTTTGCAAACCATGACCCACAATAGGTCCGAATGTGAAGTGGCGACCTGGTCACCCTATCAAACATGGCTTTAGAGCAATCAGTAACTTTCGTAGAGTTTACTATAGAAAAAGATGGATAAATGCACAGGGGAGGGCTTTCTCACGGTGATGGGAGAGAAATGTAATTGAATCTAAAATGAGAATTAAATCTGCCTCGTTTACAGAAGGGCTCAAGACAAAATGCGCTTAGGCGGTAATGTCATTTCAGTAATTCATCTTTGGAATAACGGCCAGAGATAAATACAGTCGATCCTCAAATAATGTAATTTCCTCCAACATCATTTCATTATAATGTTGGTCAGTTCCTGGCCAGGACCACTGCCTGTGTGGAGTGTCATGTTCTCGAACTGTTGCTTGGGTTTTCTCCAGGTACTTGGTTTCCTCCCACATTCCCACGATGTGCACATGAGGTAATCTGCTGTATCTCAATTGTCCCAGTTTAAGTGAGTGAGGGTTTGCATGTGAATCACCTTGTTGGAAGGACGTTCTGTCCATCATGGGGTTTCACCTGGCACCCTGAGCTGATGGGACTGGCTCTGGCCATCTAAGACCCTGAATGGGAATAAACAGGTTTTGGTAAATCATTATCTTGTTTTAATTAACCTTCCTTAAATGTTTATAGAGCTCACATTTATTTCAGTGTTTAGTATTGGAGGTGTTTTGTGTCTTTATTTAGAAGTTTGGTGATACTTTTGTGACCAGAAATATGCTATAGGAATTTAACTCTTATTAGCCTGTGGTGAAATTAGTTTCCTTATAGTTTGTTTCAATTAAAGTCACAGTCTCCCAAAATTTATTGTGAATATTAAGATAGAAATAGTTTACTGTATACTTATTTTAAGGGAAAGAAAAAAGTCCCTTAATGTGTTGAAGTTATTCTTCTCAGTCAAATATGTTTAATTCAGTAGAAATGTCCACAAAGGTCTGGAGCAGAGAAATACTGAATGTAGGGAGACTATCTAAGATGCTAGTACAGGCATGCCATCTATTACTATCATTCTAAGAAGAAAATCTCTTCATGTAATCTTTTCTTGATTTACGCTGACATTTTTCTTGTTACTTGCATACTATCTATAGATAAAAATAATGTGGTCAGTGATTGACTTGAGCTGGGGAGCCTAATTTGTGAGCCCATAATCACATATTTTGCTTTAATTTGTCTTCATAATTTATTAATACATGAATACATAAATTCATATATATATATATATATATATATATGTAATTTCCTTGTGTCTTTATATACTGATTACTTCATATAATAAATTTTATCTGCGCTGCATGTGTGTTTCAAGTAGCCATTACTTGATCACTCTAAAACTGATATTACATTATATTTTAAACTTACTCAATATCCTAATTTTCTTACTATATAAGTAGTAGGCTTCATTATTGATCATCCCTTTTATTATCCACACTATTTATAACTCCTTTTTATGTAGTCATTAATTAAAATGGGTACACACAAAATACCATATGGTGCTGGGAATTTTCCTTAACTCTCAAACTAATAAAAGAGTTGAAAATGCAAGACTTAACCAGGTCTGTGTATCCACATGTGTTTCCCCTGCAGCACCTTCCACCTAAATCTACAGTTTTTTTCTTTTTAAATCTTTATTGTTGAAAGTATTACCTATGTCCCCTTTCTCCTCCCCCCCCAATAGACCCTTTCTAACCCACCCTGCCCTCAGGCCTTCATGACCCTATTGTCTGTGTCCAGGGGTTATGCATATATCCATACAAACCCTTTGGTTGATCTCTTACCACCCACCCATTCTCCCTCATATTCTTTCTGAGATTCAACAGTCTGCTCCATGCTTCTATGCCTCTGTATCTATTTTGTTCATCAGTTTATTTTGTACATCTACATTTTCAGGATCAAACACATATGGAGCAGAGATGCACAAATAAGGTGCATCCAGAGCTTATTGGGTATTTTTTTTTTTTTTTTGCACGTCATTTTTCCTGTTAATGAACATAGAACTGACAATCAGGTGACCATCTCTCATTTTTTAGCCATTTAATTGCCCGACTCAGAGACTTTGAGCAAAAGTGTCATATTTTTTGGCATTATATAAATATGAGCAGGTGGTTATCAAACTTATTTGTTTTCATCACAGCCCTATCCTATAAATTCTATATAATAAAGAGGTAATATGCAAATTGACCCTCACACCTTCACACAAGATGGCTGTCCCCATGTGGTCAAAGATGGCTGACACAAGATGGCTGGCATGGGCAACCAGGCCAGCAGGGGAGGGCAGTTGGGGGCAACCAGGTCAGCAGGGGAGGGCAGTTGGGGCAACCAAGCCTATAGGAGAGGAAAGTTGGGGGCAAATGGTGGCAGGGAAACAGTTAGGTGTCTTATCAGGTTGGCAGGGGACTGGTTAGGGGTGATCAGGCTGGCAGGCAGAAGCAGTTTGGGCCAATCAGGTGGGCAGGCAGGCAAGCGATTGAGAGCCAACAGTCCCAGATTGTGAGAAGGATCCCAGATTGGAGAAAGTGCAGGCTAGGCTGATGGACACTACCCCTCCCAGTGGAAAATTTCATGCACCAGGCCTCTAGTTAGTAAATGAAAGCGTGTATAAGCCAAGGTCTTCTGGACAAGAAGAAATTTGAAACCAATATTTCTGAATAATAGATAATTAAATTTCATAGCATTTGAATCTATGGTCAGAACATGAGCCATTTACAAATTTGTTTGTGGTTTGACTGTCAGCACAGGATTATAAAGCATTCTTATTTGATGAAGTGTTTTTCACTGAGAATATTCCTATTCATTCAAACTCTTATAGAATTGAAATGAGCCCCTATTATGAAAATGAAGTGTCTTAATTTTTAATCAGTGTGGATCATCTCTAGGGCTGATCTAATGAAAAACTCTGAAAGGGACAGGAGTGATAACAATAGGGCAATCATAAAAATCCAGATAATATTTTAAGGGCTGCAATTTAAGCTTTGAATAGTCACAATAATCTTTTGACATTTGTCATTCCATTCAAAAAGCATTTGCCTTTGCAAGAGAAGTCAAATTTATAGCTTTGGCCGTTTAGATAATGGCACACCAGTAACCAGTTAGTTTTGCTTATTAATCCTCATTAGGCTCCTTATATTCTGTTGAATGTAGTAATGGCAGTAGTAAAAATAATAATATTATTGTAGAATATAATTAGTAGCAAAACTTTTATATCATCAATGGGGAAGCATAAAGATAAGATTCTATTATCCGCCACTTAGCACTATGCTTCATTCATATTAAATAGAGAAAAATATTTTATTTTTATTAAAAAGAAAAGAAACAAAGAACAGTGAGATTAGAGGTATAAAGCATGGACTTTAGATAAAATCTAAAAGGATAAAAACTCACTACCATTTGAAATTTCATCAAGTGAATTAGATTGAATCCTAGTAAACTGTACTTTTAAAATGTCTCCTCCTTCATAATTTGTTGTGATGATTAAATGATAATCTTCACACACACAAAAAAGGGCCTGGTATAATTATATTGGCTAAAGAGCCACTGTTAAAACCATTGTCACTGTCCTGAGTCATATTTACTATTAAGTATTACTTGAAATAACAAAATTAATATTATATTTAAATAAGAAATTATAATATTAAAAAGTATTAACTTGTATACTTAGAAATGTCCTGACACCAAGCATTCAATTCATGGTAGACAGTATTGTAAACAAAATAAATATCACTGATATGTCCAGAGATAATGTCTATTTTTGTTTGATTATATATTTTTTCTCAAATACATATACATACATAAAAATCCCAAACCCAATTTAAATCCATTTTCTGTCACTCTTCATGCCATTTTAACATTTTTACTTATAGCATAAGAATTTTGTCATATCATTAAATTCTTACTGCATGTATGTTCTGTAAGTTAACATAATGTACTATTTTACACACACAGCATGATATACTCTGCCTTTCACAATGAAAATGACTTTAAAGAGTATTTGGACAAAGCAAGTAGTACTTAAGACCTTGCAAATATATATAGAAAATCTTGAATATCTGGGAAAGAACCAAGTAGGGCAATTAGGGGTTCAAACAGATAAAAAAGAAACTTCATTTTAATGAGAGATGTAAGGAAAGCTAGATACAGAAAATGCATTTGACAAAATCCAACATCTTTTCATGAAGAAAGGACTCAAAGAATTAGATGGAAAATTCCTCAATCTAATAAAGAGACACTATGAATAATGCAGAGTTAACACTATACTTATAGGAAAAGACTGTATATTTTTTTCCCTAAGATCAGGAACTGACAAGGATGACAGCTTTCACCATTTGTGTTCAACATTGTACCAGGAATTCTAGCAGAGCAATTGGAAACAAAAAATAAAATGAAATAAAATAAAAGGCATCCAATTAACTTAATACTTAATAGTGAAAGACTGAATGTTTCCTCCTATAATTGGGAACACAGCAAGGGTGACGTTTCTCTTATTCCACAGAGTTCTAATTCAACATGCTGCTGGATTTAGTTTTTGCTGGTGCAAAGAGTCAACAAAAGGAAATAAAAACAATGCAAATTAAAAAGAATAAAACTGTCTCGATTTGCAGATGAGACGATTGTGTTTATAGACAATCCAAAGAAACCTGCAAAATGACTCTAATTAGCTTTAATAAAACCTATTAGTTTTATTAGCCATTCAAAAATCATTTGTTGTAAATCTAATAAAGCATATATAAGACTCAGAGTGTAAAACCGCACAACACAGATTAAAGGAAAGACCACAGAGCCCAAAGCCAACATATCACTGCTATAAACTGTAGGATGTATGTGGAGGGGAAAGTTGGCTCTGGGTCTGGTTTATGGATTTTTTTTTTTTTTCATTAACTGTATATTTTAGCTAAAGTTGTTGTATAAGGTCAAAGAAAAACCAAGCAATGCTTTTAGAGAAAAGGAGTGGCACTCTTTGTTTATGCCGGCAGACTCAAAGGAATAACTTCCCAAATCTGAGTAAAGTAACATGCAGGGGGCTTCTCTTTTATATGTTTCTGGGGTCTTTGTCCCTCAAATATGGATTATGCTTCTGGTCTTTTAGTGGGTTTTGCAAAAAGGTCCCAGGTGTTGGGGGTCTTGAAACTTTATCTGATGGTCTGTCTTGGCACCAGTGTTAAATAACCTCCCTCTGGGGCTGTGCACTGTTCACAGTTTTATGGCCTCTGTATTTAGATAACAAGTTCTGTAAGACTAGTTTCTGGGACAGAGGTAGTGACTTAATTATAGGTAATCAAGAATGTACACTGCGCTTGCTAGCACAGATTCACATTGCTAGCCTCTGCTCCCTACCCCCAAATATCAGGGTTACATAGGAATTAGCCTTTTAGCCTCCTCATTCCCGACTCCCACCCCTTGTTCCACAAACTTCTCTTAGCTTTGTGGCACAACAACTCAGGGACGACAACCGCTCTTAACTGCTTCCTGTTGAAAAGGGTGATGACCAAGGGATTAGCATCTCGTTTCTTCCTCTCAGAGGGGTTTGTAGGGAATTTTTCTGGCTTGTAGGACCATCTTAAGTTTAAAGGCATCTAGACAAGATGAGATAAAGCAAGTTAACAGATTTAGAAGACATGGTCCTAAGATTACAAGCATGAGTAGCCTTAACAGTGGTCCTGTCAATGGAGTGTGCCATTTCAAAACCCACTCCCCACCCTCATTCACTCCTGTCTTATTTTTGAAGCTTGATCACCTAGTTTCTAGGCCCCATCCCTTACAATACCAGACTGGATGGCATAAAAACAGCACCTTACCTCAAGGAACAGGCACAGGTCCCCTTTCTCCACTGTGAGAAGGTCTAGTCCTCTTCGATTCTGGAGAGTAATGGCTGCTAAGGAGTCAATCTGATATTGTATTGCAATAATACTTTGGGCTATAACTTGTAAGCTGTCAGCAAGGTCTTTGGATAGGCTCTGATAGTAGGAGAAGGAAGTTGCCAGTCCCCGATTCCGGTGCTAACCCCTGCTGTAACACTGAGTGTTATAAGGAGAGGGATTAGCTGGACTGCTCTTTTGTTTTGGACATGGTGTGTTACCGGGACAGGCAAAGACTGATCGTTGGGGGCTATGTCTACGTTGGGTGAGAGATAGATGAGAGTGCAAGTCCCTGTCCAATTTATGGGGAGACAGATATACATGTTTTGTTCACAGAGGAAGAAGGTTCCCTGATTGTGGAGACAAGCTGAAAGATATAGATAATAAAGATGAGTTGCAGAGTATGGGGGTCTCTGTCCTGATTCTGTGCTCCAAACCAAAAGGGTGGCTGCCACGGCACTTCCAATAAGGGGTGACAGGTAAGAAGTTGAGACTCTCTTGCAGTGAGAAAGGGCAGGAATATTAGGATGAGGTGTTATCCAAGGAAAAAGGGAAAGGGAAGGGAAAGAACAATTGAAGCCTTGGGCCTGGACTGTCGGGTAAGAAATAAAACTGACTGGTTGTAAAAAATGACCATTGGCTTCTGGGGAGACCTGGTAGTCAATCCTTTGAGACCAATAGGTATTTGGTAGTCCCAATTTGACTGTGGTGCTACAAGCAAAGCATGGGAGGTCTCCCATTGATATATTGCCCTGTGATCTTGTAAAGCATAAAGTGGCCTGGGCTAGCAGTGGGGTGTGCAGTGCAATAGGGCCTGTGACTGGGATAGAGGATGGAGCCACTTTAGCAAGAGATTGAACACAGGTACAAAAGAGAAGGGAGGCTTGATTGGCCTGGGCAGTAGGATAATCACTTGATAGGGTGTCAGCTCTTTCAGAAAATACGTTTCCCTTCTCTTTTCTACAAGCCAAAGTGATTTTTGTGGGCCCTTTCCTCAATGGGTGCAGGGACAGCTACATATGCTGAAGGAGAGAGTGAAAGGCAGAGCCAGCACTCCCTCATACAGCAAGAGGCAGGGTGCCTCCTCACGCAATTTCAATTGAGCACTGGGTCTCACGTCTATGACAAAACTAAGTCAATGTACCTTATGCATTGCATTAGGATTCAGTCTGATGTGAACTTACAAACATTTTTAGTTAGAAATGATTGATACAACTAAAGCATGAAACCTATATGACAATATTGGAAAGAAAATTTTAGCTGAAGCTAGGAAGCAGACCTAGGCAAAATTATATATATGATTTCAAACTAAAATAAAGCTCTAATACATGTAAACATAACCTATAGCATATAGTACAAAAACTGTATGCTATTATTTTCAAAGCCAGACTAAAACTGATTTAAATCATCTTCAAGCACCAAGAACAATGGAAGATAATACACCCTTTACTAAAATCTTATCAGGATGAAATTCAACATAATATGTAGTCTCTGATTTTACATAGTTATGTCTAAGAGCCAACTATTGTCAAAGTTTTAGTTGTTGTTTTTTTTTTACCAGTAACATCATGGTTCATTGTTTTTCATCAGTTCCTAGCAATTTTAATGCAGACAGACAAAAGATTTGAAAGACCAATTGTCCATTAGCAGGAGATGCATTTTTAAGTCAAACCTAATTAATTAGAATTTATGAAAATATATGGTACTAACTTCACAGAATATATAGCATATTATTATATTCTAATATATAGAACTTCAATTACTCCTTTAAAATATTATTAAAACAAGATGAAAACATCATTGATATAAAATGTAAAATATTGATACAATATTTAGAATAAAATAGAAATATTATATAGCAAAATTCAGTATAATAATATGATGTGAGCGCATGTTGTGTTCTTTATTAAATTATTTCTATATTCTTATCATTGTATTTGATTGAACAGATTATCCTAATTTAAACTAATTGCAAACTATTTTAGAGAATAAATAAATTACAACTGTTGACAGAATTAGCCATTCACTATGGAGACTCAAATAACTCAATTATTTATGATTCTGCTTATGAGATCATGATAAATACATGATAAAAATATGTATGTTGAAGCAACATTTTTCTTTGTGTGTGTAAGCCTATATTGTTTTCAATTTAAGGTTCTACTTCCTTTATTCATTGTATTTTTATGTATGTAATATTATTTGGCTAGGAAAATATACTTTTATAAAGCATGATTTATTATATTTATTTTTTCAATACTTGAAAAAAATGTATAATACATTAAATTTTACTACTTACCTTAGAATTTCCAGTGTCATATTTTGTTGCATGACTCAAATACTAGTAGTACTGTTTTCAAACATTTTTAGTGGTTCTATTTATATATTTTTAAAATTACTAAATTATGCAATAACTATAGGCCCAGTGCACGAAATTTGTGCACGGGGGTAAGGGGGCAGGGTAGGGGTTGTCCTTCAGCCCAGCCTGCACCCTCTCCAATCTGGGATCCCTAGGAGGATGTCCTACTGCTGGTTCAGGCCCATTCCCACAGGCATTCGGACAACCTTCTCACAATTTGAGACTGCTGGATCCTAACCAGTTACCTGCCTGCCTGATTGCCCCTAACCCACTTCTGCCTGCCAGCTTGATTGCCTCCTAACTGCTCCCTGCCAGCCTGGCTGACACCTAACTGCTCCTCTACTCGCCCAATTGCCCCCAACTTCCCTCCTGTTGACCCAATTGCCCACAACTGTCCTCTCCTGCCATTCTGATTTCCCCCAACTTCCCACCCCAGCTGGCCATCTTGTGATGATGTGATACAGCCATCTTGTGATGATGTGGGGGCATCCATCTTGTGATAACATGGGGGTGGCCTTCTTGTGATGACATGGGACAGATATCTTGTGGCAGCCATCTTGTGACTATGTGTGGTGGCCATCTTCTGATGACGTGGGGATGGCTGTCTTGTGACAACATGGGGCTATCTTGTGATGATGTGGGGACAGCCATCTTGTGATGGCATGGGGTAGCAATATTGTGAGGACTTGTGGGTTAATTTGTATGTTACCTGTTTATTATATAGGATATAAAATATTTAGAATGTAGGGTTGTGATCTGAATTATTATAATCACAATCATGAAAGACCTGGCTTCCAAACTGTGCCACAAAAGATATTAAACTCTTATTCAATTTTCCTAATACAAAGTCAATAACATTTAATTCATAGTTATGTAAAAATTTGATATGTTTTTAGCAGGGCCATCCTAATAAGAAAAATGGCTCTTTTGTGCACAATTTTAATTTTAATGGAAAAAATAAAGTGGAAAATATTTAAAATCATACAGTATAAATCCCAAAATAATAAAACTTATATTTTGAAAAAACTGAACAAGAAAACACTAAAATACAATAGTGTTTATCTCTAAATAAAAATTAATGTGATTATTTCACCTACAAATTTGTCTATATTATTCAAATTTCCTTTAATGAGTATGTAGCACTCTTAAAAATAAAAGTATTTTATTTAAACCTAAAATAATCCACAGGGGGGAAAAAAAAAACATTGGGAGTTAATGAGAAAAAAAAGGAAGTGTAGGAAGAAATCTAGGAACTATCTTTGGGACAGTACTTAGAATGGCCTAAAAGTATCTGTGTGCAGTGAACTGTGCTTTGTCATTTGTACAAAGTACCACATATATACAAATAAAGGCGTAAGAAAAAAGATGTAATTGAAGTTAAATAAATGAAGAAATTAAGATTTTTGTTACTTAAGAGGGAGGGAGATGAAATAAAGGCATAGACAGACATAGATATTAATAGATGATATACACAGATAAATATTTTCATCATCATTGAATAAAAAGTATTGGTAACTTTAAAATATTTATAGTCTTTGAACAAAGGGAAATTTATTGTTAAAACAGGCAGAGATTTCCTCCTGACTATATTAAATATAGTGTATTAAGGCTCTGCCCTCCCTCACTAATTAAAAGGCCTATTTACAAATAATCTTTTTAAAACTGCAGAGATGAGAGGGCATAAAAATATATATAATGTCTTTGAATACCTTGTACTTTCTTCTGAGAATTTATCTTCATGATTTTAGATTTTATTTCGTCCACCCAAAATCATACATAACTTACCTGTTTACATCTTTACTATCATTCAGTTCAGAGCATAAAGATATGCTATTTGGCATGCCTTTCACACCCACTCAGGTTACATTATGTCCTTCATGAATAGTTTTTATTGTCTATCCATGGGTTTGCCTTTGTGCATCATTTTGCACGTTCCATTTTCTATTGGTTATCGAATGATTTGAATTGGTCTCTCTGTGCTTCCATTGAATTGTAGAGCAGCCTCTTATCTTTCACATCTGATTCTCTGTATGCAACATAATTATTGGCACACAGTAGGGGAACCATAATATTTATTTGATTAATACATAAAGAGAATAATTGCCTTTCTCCATGACTAATAGTTATTGACCATGATTTTATGTGCTTACTTTTCATTTGCATCTTTGGTGCAGTATCTGTTCAGATAGTTTGACCATTTCTATTGAGTTGCTTGCTTTCTTGATACCAGAGTGTTGTCAGATATGTGATTTATAAATACATTTTTGCTACTTTAGGATTTGTCTTTTTATTTTCCTAATAGTCTTACAATGAGCATGGATTTCTAATTTTAAGAATTCTAGTGTAACATTTTTCCAATTATACATTGTTTTCATTACTTATCTGAGAAATCTTTGCCTGATCCAAAAACATAAATATTACATCCTGTTGTCTTATAATATTTTTAGGTTTACATTTTGTTTATAAAGCTTTTTGAGTTACTTTTCCTTATAGTGTGGGGAAATTTGGATATCCAATTTTTTCACAACCATTTATTGACAAGCCATTCTCCACCAGATTGCCTTTGTACCCTTATGGATAATCCACAACAGCATGCATTTGTGCATCTATTTCTGTATTTCATATTCGGTTTCATTGATCTGTTGTCTGTCTTCTTGCCAACATCAGGCTGCCTGGATTACTGCGACTTTATTGGAAGTCTTGAAGTCAGGTAGAGACAGCACTATGATTTGGTTCTTTCTCAATCTTGTGTTAACTTTGTTGGATCTCTTCTCTCTCTTTATAAACTATAGAATCAGTTGGCTTATAGTCACAAAATAACTATCTGGGAGTTTGATTGGTATTGTGTCAAATCTATATATCAGGGTGGGAAAACTGATATCTTAAGAATAATGGATCTTTCTATCCATGTATTTAAATTATTTTACATTTATTTAGATCTCCTTTGATTTCTCATATACCAGTAAGAGTTTTATAGTTTCCTTCATATAGATCATATGAATATTTTTATAGATTTATTAGAGGCCTGGCACACAAAAATCATGCACAGGGGTGGGGGAGGGGTTGGAAGGCGAGGGAGGTGTCCCTTAGCCCAGCTGCAACCTCTCCAATCTGGGACCCCTCAGGGGATGTCCGAATGCTGATTTAAGCCTGATCACAACTGTTTGCCTACTTGCCTGCCTGATTAATTCTAACCACTTCCACCTGCCAGTCTGATAACCCCCTAACCACTCCCCTGCCAGCATGGTTGCCCCCAACTGCCCTCCCCTGTTGGTCTGGTTGCCCCTAACTGCCATCTCTGCTGGCTTGATTGCCTACAATTTCCCTCCCCTGCTGGCCATCTTGTGGTGGCCATCTTGTGACCACATGGGGGTGGACATGCTATGTGAGGGTGTGATGGTCAATTTGCATATTATGTCTTTATTATATAGGATGACAAAATATATAACATTTTTACTACTAATGTAAATGATATTCTGTTTTTTTATTTTCAAATACTATTTTTATTGCTGTTAAGTAATAAAGCAATTGATTTTTGTATATTAATCTCATATGCTGCAAACTTGCTATAATTGCAGATCAAAGGAATATTTTTGTTGATTCTTTGATTTTTCAGCACAGATGTTAGTGTCATCTGTGAACAAAGGACTTTTTGTTTTTTCCTTCTCAATCTGCATACTTCATATTACCTTTTATTGTCTTACTAGAGGCCTGATGCACAAAGACTCGTGCAAGAATGGACCTTCCTTCCCCTTTCTGCTGGCACCACCTTCCCTCTGGCCAGGGCTGCCTTTCTGCCTTTCCACAATGCCCAGAGGCCTGGAGCGGCTGGAGTGGTGCAGAACGCCTGCATTGTCACCATGGCGATAACGTAAGTGCCCCGCCCCGCCCCCGGCAGCAGCTCAGTACCTGCATATGCATATTAACCCACCATCTTTGTTGGGTTCATTTGTATTATATACTCACTCCTGATTGGTGGGCATTGTGAAGATATGGTCAATTAGCCTGTTGCTCTTTTATTATTTAGATGGCATTATCTAAGAGTTCTAGTACAATGCTAAATATTATGTGTGTAAAAACAGACATATGTGCCTTTTTCTGACCTTGAGAAAACATCTAGTTTCTCACATTAAGTATGTATGTATTTTATATAAATTCTTTATAAAATTGAGCAACTTCTCCTCTATTCCCAGTTTGCTATATATTATTATGAAGTGTGTTGGACTTTGTCAAATACTACATTTTCTGCATCAGTGGATATAATTATGTAATTTTTCTTTAGCCTGTTGATGTGGGGAGGATAAGGTCCTGTGATTCACAAGCTGCAAGCTGCCCAAACTGTTTGGCCTTGTTTAGTTTCATTGTCTCAGTTTCCCCATTCCACTGGCCAGGGATTTTCCTAGCTGCTTATTACCTGCTGCAAGTGATACAAATCTGTTTCTGCGATACCTTTGTGGACGAAAGAGGCATATGGGAACCTGACAAGCTCAGGGGAGGCCTGCATGGCGGTCTTGCAAACTCAGAGATCTAAAGGAACTACAAAGGATGGTCTGAAATTAAATTTTAACTAACAGCAGTTATGGTGGAAAGTCACTTCCTAGGCTGGTATTTTCATTGACATGGTCAACCTTCACTTTAACTGAGCCTATCTGTCTGTTTGTATCTATGATAACATGCCCTTGACATGTCTGGGTAGCTTGCAACTTTCCTTTTTCTGCACTGCTTGGGACACAACCTAAAGTGCCTAGGTGCCAGGACAGATACCACAAATTCCTTCATTATCATGTTAATTGTTCCTGCACTCTCCTAAGAATGTGTCTATCATTTTACTTCTTACCCAATCCCAGGGGTCTCCTGGCTTTGCTTCCTCCCGCCTTTCTATCACCAATGGATTTCATGTAAACCACCTATGTCCCCTCTGGTTGCAATGTATAAAAATAGTTGAGAAACCACCATTCTCTGGAGCATTATCTCCATTTGTTGAGGTTCTGCTTCCAGGTAATTGTCAACAGTGTGGCAAAAAAAAAACACACACAAAAAACAAACAAACAAACAAAAAACCTCTCAAAAATTCTTTACAGGTTTGAATATTTTTATGTTAACACCTTGTTGTGTGTGACCAAAATTCCACTCAGACATTTAGTTTATGTGAATTAACTGATTGAGTGTTGTAGTAAAATATAGAAATGTTTAAAAATGCTTAAAAAATGTCCAAAAAGGTTTGAGTTAACTTTCTTGAAACTTAAAGTGTGATATTAAAGACACATCTCCACTGCCCTGAATGTGTGTACCCCATAGACAAGGATTTGAACTTCAGTTACTGACTCAGAGTAATTTGCTAAGATAACCATTTGTATGAGTGATGCACTTCCCCTAGATAACCACATGTAGCCCTTCGCCCTGTTTGAGATTAACATGTGTGCATTGATGTCACTCATTGATAGCCACCTGAACTGCGGGGATGAAACAGGCTTTAAAAATAGGTCCTGGCCAGCTAACGGTGCTCGCCTGTCGAGACAGACACAAAGACTCGTCCTTTTGTCAGTCCAGCAAGCGAAGTCGCTCCACGCTCCTCTCCCTACCAAACCCCAGAAGAATGGCTAGTACCTCCCGATCAATGGAGACATGACTGAGCTCTCTGGTGAGGAACGTCAGCCCCCTGCATCTGGACCAGACCAGCCTAGCTGCCTGACCCCTGAGGACAGCACCACTGGGACCCCAGTTAAGCTGTACCCCAGCATCAGGAACTTGCATGAGTAATAAAGTGCTGTGTGATTTGCAACTGCATATGTTTCATGTGGTGTAATTCCTCCAGCAGTTAGTTGAATCATTATATGTATGCTTAAAACTGAGATTAAATCTTCTGGACTTTTTTGTTCTAGTCCTGCCCTTGATCATTGCTTGTGTTGAGTAGCCTCTTCGCTAGCAACTACTTGAATGTCCCAACACCTGCACGGTTAAAGTTTATCTCAAGGGACACCTTATTAAACACCCCAGATCCTTTCCTGGGATCTACTTGGGTCAATGAGGAACTCTAAAAAGGCATCAACACAGCTTCAAGTAAGGACACAGTTCTCTTGAGCATCAGAAATATTTAAAAGACAAACGGCCTCTGTTTTTTCCAATTTCTGCTTAATTCTGTGTTTTAGTCTCATTCTCTATCACTGTGGGCCATATCTTCTCCTCATTGGCCTCAAAAAAGCCCTGTGACTTATATTTTATCTACTACCATTAAAATGGAAGTGTTTGAAGTTTTCCATAAAGAGAAACTCATTGGCCTGCCTGATTCAGCTCTTCACACTGCAGTTCTTTAATTTTAGCTAGGAAGACCACATTGAAACGTGAGATTTGGACTTCTTCTTGTGGGTTCCTGTCCAACAGAGTTGAAGAATAAATTCGTGAACTAACAGATTTCTTTAATAAAAATGTAGATGTTTATTGGAAGCATATACAAACTCCATCTGGGCAGAGGTGCCCCAAAAGTGGACCCCTTACAAAAAGGTCTCCTAAATGGGGAAAGCTTGCTACTCTCTCTCTCTCTCTCTCTCTCTCTCTCTCTCTCTCTCTCTCTCTCTCTCTCTCCCTCTGTAATGGGAAAAATCTGTAATCTGCTGAGTCTCTTTGTCTCTGGGTCTAGAAAGCTCTAGTTCTTTGTCTGAGGTATTATCTTCCCTTATTGTGCCTTTTCCACTGTGGGCCCTTAGCCTTATACCAGTTCTCATGCCTCCACATCTACACTTCTCCTCCTCTTGGTTATCTTATTTGTTTAGGCTGGAGTTATCTTAGATTGCTGTTGATATTTACCTCTCATGATTTTTTTTTTTCATATAGAGCCTAAAACTCACCATCACATTGTCACTTTTAATTTACTATGTCATCAATACCTACTACCTTACCTAGTCTTTCCTTTGGTATTTTCTGAGACAGAGGAGTCCAAATAACACATATATGGATCATGACAAAATGGCCACTGTCTAGCAGGACTCTGGAAACAACTCAATATTACTTAGATTAATTAAACAGAGGGACTGAAAGCTTGTTGGAAGAAAACTGAAAATTACTGTTCACATTGGAGACACTGCAGCAACTTTCATCAGTGTAGTGTCTGTAAGTCAGTAATGTGTTTCTGTTTCTTCATGTGATCGGGAGGGAGCACTGCCTAATAGGTGAGTCAGTCACAAATCAGAGAGGGGGTTTTTGATGGAGGAAAGGTGATGGTTATCACTTTGGGAAAGTGAACAATGTACTGTGTCTTTGGCTATATTTAATTTATTTATGTGTAAGAAATTCAGCCCCCCCTCCCCCCCGCCAATAATAAAGTGTTTCTAGAGATATCAAGTTTTAGTGTTACTTTTAAAAAGAAGTGAAAGGGGTTAATAAAGATACATTTAAAAAAAGAAAATTTAAAAAGGTAATTGTAAACTATAATTTTTTAGAAGTTATTTTTTTATGTTGTAAGATAATCGATATCTCAGAGGTAATAATAAAGAGAAACAAAACACAATGAAGTTTATTTAATACAGTCACACGAAAACTTGGTTATATGCCAAGTAAAGAAAGAAGTTTAGTTGGTCAGTTTTATCTCTAATATATTCTCACATGCAAGTTTCCCTTATAATATTATTTATTCAACTCTTTTATTCATTGTATGCATAGTGTATATCAGGCCATGGACTAAGTTTTTGAAATATAACACTTCATTAAAAATTACAAGTTAATGTTGTAATAATATCTAGGCAATAATATGCATTTAAATAAGGCCAATGATGGTGTGATAAGTGATGGAATTGAGTCAAAATAAGGGGTCATTAACCCCTTCTGGGATTTTCTCAGTAAATAAATTTGTGCTTTTATCATGAAGAGTAGAGATTATAAAGCAAATAGAAATGGGAGAAGTTTAGATATTATGAATAACAGTATGAACAAATGTAAAATGATGCTATTCTTAGACAATTATAGCTAATGTAACACATGCCACATTTAGGATGAGCTGGTTGCTGAGGGTAAGTAGCAAGGTTGGAACCAGAACGAGGGTTTTTATATAAAACTTAACATCTTTGGATATAAGCTTTGAGTCAGCTGAGAAATCTAGCAAGATTTAAGGAGAGTTGTAATATAATTTATATGATATTAGTTTCTTATATAATTTTGATTTTCTAAACTAAAAATGTTTTTGAATCTCAGTTTCCCTCATGTTAAATATCACTGAGTCATTAACTCCTGTCTTCACATTTTGTATTCAAATAAATAGAAGATAAATAAAAGAAAATGGAGTTAGGAGAAATTATAGCAAGTATAATTTTTAAAAATTAAATATGAATATGTTTTACTGTTCTATGTTGTTGCCAAATACCCAAGTGACATTTGGTCTTTATTTTGTCCTTAGATAATTGGAGGGGAACTTGAGTTTGTTTTTATTTATGCAATCATTTGTTTATCGCCCTTCTAATGGTACCCACTGAGTTTGATTAACCTTTCATCCAACTTTAGTTCCACAATTTATGAAGTTTAATGATCAAAAAGAAAATTTTAGTCTTTTTCTTATTTTGAAAAGTTGAGAGATACTGTGGCAGGGTCTTTGGAGTTTCTACTCATTGGCTAACTTTGCAAATTCAATTTTGATTATTAAATTATATTGTGGCTCTCACTGTTTGGAAACCTCTGAATAACAGTGGGCCAGATGCTGTTGCTTGATTAGGTACTGAGATATTTTAATCACCAGCTGTGGCATCATAAACCTGCTCTTTTAATACTTCACTTTAAGTTTTCCATCTGCTTCCAGCATCTGGTCAGTTCTGTCTAGGTTGTCATTTTATTGCATTTTTTTCTTCATTATTCCACATATATCATTGCTAAAATGGAATTTCTCTATCAGTTGTTATGACCGACCAGATTTCATTACTCATGCTCCTATGGAGTTTTCATTTTTAGCACATCAATGGTACATAATATAGACTAATAATATATATTATACTTAATATGGCAATATTCACTAAAGAACATTTATTAATGTGACTCATTAAAATGAGCGTCTACCTTGCTTTTTAATTTTGGTTTTAAAGAGAGAGGAAGGGAGAGGGAGAGAAACTTTGATGTGAGAGAGAAACATCAATAATACATGCCTTAACTGGGGTTCAAACCAGCAACCTGGTATGTTCCCTGACTGGGAATCGAACCTGTGAGCTTTCCCTGTACAGAAGGCGTTCCAACCAACTGAGCCACACCAGCCAGGGCCACCTTGCTCTTTTTGAAGGAATTTAGCAATTAAATGTCCTTGCTACTGTTTTAATGTAAGTGAGCATTATTTTAAGTGCTATTGCTTTGATTATTTTTGCACCTAGCTCTTGACTTCTCATAGTTCAACCCCAACTTACTTCAGTGGATGATCTGCATTTGATATGCATGTGAAGAAATGACTCTTGGCTGTGACACTGTCCCCCACATGCCCCTGGCTGGAACTGAAGAAGGCAGGGGTCTATTTTTATAGAGAGTTTATTCACCCTCAATGTGCCTGGGGAGTCAGAATAGACTTCTTATAGTTTACCAATTAATCTGCAGGGGCCCTCACCGAAACTGGAGAGCAGTGGGCCTGCTGAGATTTTCTGAGGGCCTGTGTGGATAAAAGCTCCTGCAGTAAGCAGCACCACAGCTGGCTTCACTCCATTCGTAAGAACAGTAACGTTTGATTATGTGGTGGAGGCACACGAAGAGATTGATACTTTTTGATTTAGACATTCAGTAAAACAGAGAAAGAAAAAAAGCTTCAAGTTATATAATATAGGGCAAGCCTTTAAAAAACCATCTTACCTCCTACACTGAGTCAATATTGACTTGGTTTGCTTTTCCTTTAAAAAAAAAAGTCAGAATTAAACTATGTTTTGAAATTTTATTTTGACAGTTATAAATGTGGAAGGAAAAAAAACCATTTAAATCTTACTCACCAATCCTCATATCAAAAGGGGGGGCAGAGCATCTCAGTGGTAATAAAATCATACAACACTTCCATCATGTCCTTTCTGTACTTCTCGCCAATAGTTATTGTCAGAGTTAAGTTCTCTTTGCAATAAGTCATAACCTTGAGGAAAGCTCCTGGAAGAGTACAAGTCACATGAGGAAACAATATCCGATTGTACTTGTGTGTACGTAGGTGTATGTTGTCCTATTCATGCTTCCTTACTCATTCCCTTGAGAGAAAACAGAAGTAACATTTTGATGAAAGCTATGTTGCAGCAGTATAAGAGCCTTATCAAACTGTCTTTTATATATATGCGTGTGTGTGTATATATATATATATATATATATATATATATATATATATATTATTGATTTTTTACAGAAAGGAAGGAAGAGAGATAGAGAGCTAGAAACGCTGATGAGAGAGAAACATCGACCAGCTGCTCCTGCACACCCCCTACCGGGGATGTGCCCGCAACCAAGGTACATGCCCTTGACCGGAATTGAACCCGGGACCCTTCAGTTCGTAGACCAACGCTCTACCACTGAGCCAAACCGGTTTAGGCTCAAACTGTCTTTATCCACAATAAACCTGTGTAAGACTTTAATTCAATGATTTTGAATCATAGACCTCAACTTCCATCTCAGAAGTATTTTTTCTTCTCTTTGTACTATTTTTAAGTTGCCCTAATAAAAAAGGTCTGAAATGATGTAGACTTCATTACTAGAAAAACAGTGGCTTTTCAATGTATTGAATAAGTGTCAATAAAAACAGGTGTCCATAGGCAAGGACACTCAGTGTGTCACCTGGGAAAGTGCCATAGATAACTGGGTCTGTGGCTGGATGGGAATGAGTGTTACAAATAAACTGGGTCTGTAAATTATTTTAAAATCCATTTTAAAAACTAGTAAGTGGTACACATAATGCCTGTTTTTTAAGAAGGTAGCAAATTACTCAGATAATAATAGTGATAATAATAATTTACACATTTAAAGAAGGAGATGGTATTCTAAAGGGGGCAATTTAAAAATACCATAATCTAAGAGTCTATTGTAGTCCTAGTATTTATCACAGTATAAGAAAGAGAAAATGTTAATGAAACTTTTAACATCGATATGTGAATATAAAATTTACTACATGTGATATGTATTACCACTCACATTACTAATTCCATCTTCATTTAGTATTATATATCTTTCACTGACTGACTTAAACTTATAAATTAGATTTATTTTAGTAGCAGCTGAATATTACAGAGAATATTACACTATAATTTATGTATCTAGTTCATAACCTGTCCAGTTTTATAGATTACATAATAACTGCAATGATAAATTGGGGACTTTTGTATGTATAGAGATAAATCTCTCAACATTTAAAGTGCTTAATTTCAGGCTTTTAATAACATTAAGAAGGAATATTGACATACTATTTAGAGTCATATCATCAAACAAGAGTCATTGTTACTCAATATTTTTATAAAAAAGTTGAGGTCATTGCTATTCACATTACTCATGATTGTACTGTCCTTGAAATGTTTTCTATATATAAAAAATGTGGGCACAAAGATAAAGAAACAAATACATTGAGTCTTTCATTTTATTACTAGAAATAGCTATACCTAAATATATGCATGTATATTTTTTTCTATCAAGTGGTTTTTAATCAGGAATAAGAACTAATGAAAACAAAAAATAATTTTAATTTTATTATCCCATTGAACACAAACTCACCTTTAATCATATGTCTAGTGTTCAATATACCACCACTTAAGTAACATGCATTATCGCTGTTAATTTTCAGTGTACTGTTAGTTTTCAGTGAAGGGGCTTTTCTTCCTTTGACAACCAAAGGTAACACAATGTAAATGTAAATCTCGATGAGAAACTGTGCTTATCTTGTGCAGTAATATGTTTCCAGCATGAACGCATTTCTAGCACCTGTGCCAGAATAGTCTGAAAGACTGTCCATTTCTGCTTAATACTGGTTTTCCCTGCAAGACATCCAACATGAAAACTTTGCCATGACTATTATTGCCTCACAGAAAAATGTGTCTTAGTCTAGAAGGAAATTCAATTTTGACTTTTAATGAGTAATATGAACTGTTTTTTGAAAACCAAGGTTCTTTTTATATATAAAGAAGGATGCTTGGAGTAAAAATAAAGGATGCTTGTGTGTATTTCTAGGACACAGTCCTAGAAAATGCAGGTGCTCCTTCAAAAAAGAGGAGCAAATAGGAGGTTCATAATTAAGAGTGACATTTATGTGCCTGGGATAATGGCATACCTAGAATTCTATGGGAAAGACAACTAAGAGTTGATTGTGTTAAAACATGTGAAATAAAAACAAACAACAACAACAAAAAAAAAAAATGCACTGACCAGATGAAGTCCATGCTAGGGCTGTGTTTGGACTTTGTGTCCCGAGGCCATAGGAAAGATCAGAGAACATATATCAGCGGACAGTGGGAATCCGTGCTTCATGCCCCAAGGCCACAAGGATGAGCTACCCCACAGTGGATGGCAGGACCCTGTCACTCAGAGACCAAGAGCGAGAGGCCTTATCTCAGGGGAGGCCAGTGATGTCAGGGTGCAGTTAAAGCAATAAGTCTTGTCACAGACTAGTTACATAAATTATACGTTATTGTTTTTATTTGATGAATTTTATGTGCTTGCGTGTTCTGGACTCACTGAGTTGTTTCCAGGCCATAAGTTACCCTCCAAGCGGAGCAACAGAATATTCTCGCTGCACCAATGAACCGTGGAGAGTTACACCAGGTGAGTGCTTTACACTGCTCGTTGGCAAGTTGGCATACCTTAAACGGAAAGTGAAGTTGATGTCCACAGCTTGTTGTCAATTGCCTGACAGATATTTTCCACATGAGTTATGGGGGCAATGCGAACACAAAAGTCTTTGGTTTCTGGCAAACACAGTTTTCTTCAAATTGGGTACCATTATGAAGCAACATGTCGGTGCTTGATTATTTCAGCCAGAACAAACGGTGTGCACTTTCTCCACAGATGTCTTTATGCACAATAGTGTTATTTTTCTCTCCCCACAAAGTGTTATGCAAAAATCAAAGCAAAGTAATACCAAGGAGATTATATATGAATACATAGGTATTATACAACTCTGAGGAGACAAAGATGCAGTAACTTGTCTAATACACTTCCTCTTCAAACTCACCCTGCATTTATCTGAGTAGCTGCCTCTACCATCCCTCATCTCCCTTAAGCAATGGGTTTTAAATCACTTAAAAGCCAATCTCAGAAGCCACTGTGATATTTTTTTAATTTGATGGGAGGACCGTATACTATTTGTAAAAAAGGTAGATGCTCAAAGGTAGATGTCCCACCAATATTTTGTAGGTAAAGATTCTTACTTATTTGCCCCACTCTGTCTCTCAAGATACTAACTGTCTCAGCCTAGATCTCTTAAGAAAGCAGACAAGCTTATGAATAAGTAAACTTTTTTTGGAACATTATCTCAAGAAATAAAAAATGAAGGACTGGGAATAATTAAAAAAGAAAAGAGGAAACACTAGTATAACAGTGCCATTTTTACTGGTTTCAGAGAGGAAAAGGGGAGGGAGATGAGAGAGAGAGAGAGAGAGAGAGAGAGAGAGAGAGAGAGAGAGAGAGAGAGAGAGAGAGAGAGAGAGAGAGATTAATGATGAGAAAAATTATTGATTGGCTGTCTCCTGCATGCCCCTTACTGGCAACCCATGTGCCCTAACCGAAAATCCAACCCTGGCCTCCTGGTTCATAGGTCTGGGTCCGCACTCAGCTACTGAACCACTCCGGCAGGGCAGTGCCTTCTCAAAGATTTACCTCTGTGGACAACTGTGCCCCATCTTGTCAGAATCTCCTAAAGATCCATACAGAAAAAAATTTCAAATGGCTTGTGTGTGGAACTGAACATTTATTCCTACACCCACCTCCTCTGTACCTCTCACTACTCTGTGCCAGTGTGAGTATGGGGGGGGTTTCCAGAGTCACCCCACTCTGCGGCATCAGAAAAGCGCAGAAGCAGAAAGCCGGTGCTCTGTGGAGTAACTGAAGTGAAGGCATGCATGTTGCAGTTATAGGAGGAAGACAGTAACATTAAAGTGAAATTGTCTGTGGAATAGAGTCAATTCAAATTCCTTTTCTCAGTAAAACTAGAATGTATTATTTTAACTTTAAACTATATAAAAGTAATTGAGAATGACTGATATACAACATGAAATAAGATATGTTTTGCAATGTGACATGAATTTGTTGGGTATATAGATGTTTCAAAAATTATTTTGAGTGACAGATTTTAGCACTTCCTCTGACTTTCTTGTTTGGTTGTATTTGGTAGTCTAATGAAAGTAAGATTAATATGTGTAACATTCTGGATAACAAAAACCAAGGACTATTAATTGAAGTGAAGTAGTCAAAAGAGATATCATGTAAGATTTCTAATTACCCATGTTCCTCAATCCTACAGAGAGGCATGATCCTTCTAATCACAAGGGCCTACTAGGATGTATGTGTGATCCAGGAAACAGCCAATGAAATCAAATGAGCATTTCTTAAAGCAAACTTAGTAGTTTTTAAATCACTTCTGGGACAACATGTTTTTACATAGAAAGAATGAGAATATTGAGACAGATCTGGGTCCGATTTGGACACTGGTGATGTAATCAAGTCAGCCATATTAGTTTCAGGTAATTGGCTTTGCCTGAGGACATTATGTCCATTTCTTGAGCTCAGAATTTCTTCAGCCCCTTCCCACCTGCAGAGTTGGTGTTACTTCACAGACTCGTCAATTAGTCAATAGTATTCCATTATGTATTCTGGGATTCTCTAGCCTAGGAGTTATGTTTCTCTTCATGTTCATCCAGCAAGTCTCCTATTCTTCTCATTGCACACGGACATAATCTTTGTCCCTATAATTGATATTTACTTCACAAAGTACCCCAGATTTCTTTTTCTTTTCTTTTTTTTTTTTTTGTATAGAACATTCATTGTTTTCTTTTTTTTTTTTTTACTTTTTATTGAGTAATTTAGTATTAGAAATGCTAAATAAAAATTACATAATTTATTTAGTATTTTCCACTGCATGTTCACATTTTAAGTAATCTAAATACCAATTTGTTCAGATAAAATATTAGACCTAAATAGGAAACTGATTAGAGGGGTTAAAATGATAACACATAAAAAGCATTTAGCTCATTATATGTATAAACTTGAGCAAAGTCTCACATAAATTACCAGTTCCTCTTAGGTTATGATTAGTCTCATTTAGGTTCATGATAATGATGATTTTCCACCGTGGCAACTGCACTTCTATATTAATCAGTGATCAACTTGGTCATTATTAGTAGGTTTGCCAAATAAAATGAGTCATGAAATCGGTCACTTGTAGCTATGAAGCCCAGTATGTTTAAAGTTTAGCCTTTACGGGAGAAACCAAGATGGTGGCATAGGTAAATGCCTAACTGCAGCCTTGCACAACAATTCAAAAAAATACAACTAAAATACAAAATGGACATTATCAAGAACTACAGGAAAGTTGACTGACTGGAAATTTTACAACTAGAAGGAAAGAGAAAACCAGAAGGAAAATCAGAGGAGCTGTAAAAGCCTAAGGTATGGAGACATGGTGTGAGCGTGGGGAGAGGACTGAGCCAGAGAGGAGGGTTGGCTGAGTGCGTGGCTGGCATTCCCTAGTGGGAAGGAGATAAAAGCTCCGGACTGCGCTGATCCCCAGTTCCTACTGCATTGAACCCAGTTCTGGGCGAGCCCCTGGGGACCCAGGCTCATATGGAGGGGCTCGGGAGCAGCGAAAGGCAGAGGCCTGGAGGTGTGCATGTTGCACGCAGAGGATGGACTGTTGACTGTGCCACTGGATTGCCCTAGTGAGAAGGAGACAAAAGCTCTGACTGCACTGAACCCCACTTCTAACCCCATTTCCAACTGTACTGAACTCCAGTTCTGGTTTCATTGGGGGAGAGACTAGACTGTCTGGTAACGAGCAAAAGTCAAAGGCACCTTTTTCTCAGAGGTGCTTGCAGCAAGTACCAAAGCAACAAGTACTGAAGGACACTGAGGAACATTGAGATTCAGGAACCTCGTAGGGCAGGGCTGGTAGGAACCCAAGGCTGTATGCTCCACCCTGAAACTCATCCCCATCCAAGCACAGAGGATTTTGCAATTTTCCAAGACTAGTCGAATAAGGCTGTCTCTCGGCATAGACACAGCTGATTCTCACAGGCAATTGGCCTGGAGGTCAGTTCCTCCCAGCAATACCAACAACAATCAAGACTTAACTACAATAAGGCTGTACACTCAGTCCACAAAGTGGTGCACAAAGGGTGTCTACCTCAGGTAACTGGGAGGCTGATCCACTGAACCTTATAGGACACCTTAGCACACAAAGCCACCCTACCAACTCAGGGAAGCTGTGAAAATGATGAGATAAGGATACAGATCACAAACAAAAGAAATGGAGGACAATAAGAGACTGGATATAGGGTTCAAAACCACGGTTATAAGGTTTTTCAAGAATTTCCCAGAAAAGGCCTATAAAATAAATGAGACCTATAAGGATATGAAAAGGGATCAACTAGAAATAAAAAGGGATCAACTAGAAATAAAGAGTGCATTGTCTGAAATTAAAAAAAAAAATTATACAGAGTCCTAAAAACAGACTGGAAGATCACAAGAATCAAGTCAAAGATTTGGAACATAAAGAGCCAGAAGACACTCCTCCGGAGAAGCAAGAAGATAAGAGAATCCAGAAAGTTGAAGATAATGTAAGAAACCTCTGGGACAACTTCAAGCAAACCAACATCAGAATTATGGGGGGGTCTCAGGAGAAGAGAGAGAACAAGATACCGAAAACATATTGGAAGAAATAGTTGCAGAAAACTTCCCCCACCTGGTGAAAGAATTAGACTTACAAGTCCAGGAAGCACACAGAACCCCAAACAAGAGGAACCCAAAGAGGACCACACCAAAACACATCATAATTAAAATTCTAAGAGCAAAAGACAAAGAGAGAATATTAAAAGCAGCAAGAGAAAAGCAGGTAGTTACCTATAAAGAAGCACCCATACGATTGTCAGCTGATTTCTCAACAGATACCATGCAGGCCAGACGGGAATTGCAAGAAATATTCAAGGTGATGAATAGCAAAATAGCAAGAACCTACAGCCAAAAATACTCTACCCAGCAAAGCTATCACTTAGAATTGAAGGCCAGATAAAGAGCTTCACAAATAAAAAAAAAAACTAAAGGAGTTCATCACCGCCAAAACAGAATTACATGAATTGCTGAAGGGGGTTCTTTAGGAAGAGGAAGAAAATAAGGATAAAAATTATGAACAACTAATACATAACTATCAACAAGTGAATCTAAAAACCAAGGGAATTAAAAAATCTGATGAACAATATTAACTGGTGTATATAATAGAATCAGAGATATGGAAGGGGAGTGGACTGATGATTCTCCGGGAAAAGGGGAGTGGGGGTGCGGGAAGAGACTGAACATAAACTGTGCACCTATGGATGAGGACAATGGGGGATGGGGAAAGGGCAGAGAATGGGGTGGGAACCTGGTGGAAGGGAGCAATGAAGGGGGGAAAAATGAGGAACATTTGTAATATGAACAATAAAGATTTATTTAAAAAATAATAAAATAAAATAACTAAAAACAACAATAGCAACAACAAAAAGTTTAGCCTTTATACTGATAACCATAAGTGTTTCTAAGATTAAAGATCTTTCTATTGCTTTTTACACATGATTTGGGGATTATAAAAGGTAAGACTTTCAAAAAGTAAATATCTGCTATGAAATTTCTATTTTAAAATGCCGTTCTTTGTGCTGTAGTAGCTTAGATAGAAAAGGAATAATTTCACTGTCAAGCATTGTCTTTGAGCTTTCCCCAACATTTCTAGTTGTTTTATATATTAGCTTTCATTTTAAGTATAGGTTACTATAAAATATTAAAAGGTAAGAAATATGTCTTAACAGTTAAACTTGGAGAGATAATTGGTCTTTTTACTCTAAGGAAATTATTCCAAATAAATTTATTTCAGAAATCTAAATGAAACTCACATTACTTTACACTAGCAAATAGTTCTAATTGACAAATGATCTATACTAACAAAAAAATAAAATGCTAAGTAGACCAGACATTTATCTGGACATCCTTCTGAACAAGGTCACGGTGGCAGGGCCGAGGCTGAGGCCGTTAGTGGCAATCAGGCTGGCTGGGGAGGGCACTTAGGGGCAATCAGACTGGCAGACAGAGGCAGTTAGGGGTTTTCAGGCAGGCAGGGGACCAGTCAGAGGTGATCCAGATGGCAAAGGAGCAGTTAAGGGCAATGAGGACGACAGACAGAGGTGCTTAGGGATGATCAAGCAGGCAGGCAGAAGTGATTAGGGGTGATCAGACATGCAGGCAGAGAGGTTGGGGCATTCAGGCAGGCAGGTGAGAGGTAAGGAGCCAGCGCTCCCAGATTGGAGAGGGTGCAGGCTGGGCTGAGGAACCCCTTCTGTGCATGAATTTCGTGTACCAGGTCTCTAGTCCTATATAATAAAGAGGAATATGCTCATTATCTGTTATGCCATGAGGTGTAACGACCGACTGCGTAACAGCCAGATCTCAGATCTGTAGGAGGGTGGGGAAGCGAACTACAGGTGGGCTGCAGAGAGCTACAGGACATGGCAGGGCAGCAAGCAAGTGGGAGGCGGAGAGCTACAGTAGGGGGCAGGTCAGCAAGCTATTAAAGGGGGCAGGGGAAGCTACAGGAGGGCAGCAGTGACCTACTGGTACACGGATTTGTGCGCAGGGCTGCTAGAATTAAATAACATTAATGCATATATTTAATTTTGCAATTTTTAAATTTATTTTTTTATTGTTGACATTATTACATAAGTCCCTCATTTTCCCACCCTTTGCCCACCTCCACCCAGCCCTAGCCTGTCCCCCTCCCTGGCCTTCATAACACTGTTGCCTGTGTCCATAGGCTATGAACGTATGCTCTTTGGCTAATCTCTTCAGCTTCTTTTATGCATTCTCCTACCATACTCCTCCCCTCTGACATTTGTCAGTCTGTTCCATGTGACACACTCCAGGTCTATCCATGCTGTCATGAAGGTAAGAGTTCTTTCTTTCTTTTTTTTTTTTTTTTTTTTTTTTTTACAGCCTTATAGCATTCCATAGTGTAGATGTACCACAGCTTTTGTAGTCACTCATCCACTGATGGGCACTTGGGGTGTTTCCAAATCTTAGCTATTATAAATAATGTTGCTATGAGCATAGGGGTGCATATGTTATTTCTAATTTACAACTTTTTAAAAAATATATTTTATTGATTTTTACAGAGAGGAAGGGAGAGAGAGAGAGAGAGAGTTAAAAACATCGATGAGAGAGAGTCATTGATCAGCTGCCTCTTGCACACCCCCTACTGGGGATATGCCCGCAACCAAGGTACATGCCCTTGACCGGAATGGAACCCGGGACCCTTCAGTACCCAAGCCGAAGCTCTATCCATTGAGCCAAACCGGTTTCAGCTAATTTACAACTTTTATAATCATTTCTACTTTGTGAAACATTTTACTTTATAAAATGGGTTATAATTACTTTTTATTTTGAATTAATGCTATCTATTATGCTTGTCTTCTTTCATTTCTATGTTCTTTAAGAGTGACTTGTGATGAATATATGGAATTATGATGTTCTTTTTTCATTTCATATCTACATCTACACCTCTGAATCTATAGTCAATATTTAAAAAATATTTCAAAGGAACTCAATAGTAAAAGAATAAATTATAATGACTAATTTAAAAAATTTGTTTATTGAACTTTGATAACTTTTTAAAAATTAAGACTTCTAAACAGATTTAATAGGTTATTTAGTATGGTGATACTACACACACAAAAAAAAATGAAGTGTAGGCAATGTTACTCAAATTTATGAAGGGGTCTCCTATATTTTAAAGAAAGGATTATATTTCTATTGCTTCTCAGAATGTACATGGGTAATACTTGCCCGGGAAAATGTATAACAAATAAAGAAGCACCGGTTTTCACCCTTCTTTACTTTATGAAGTACAGAAATCTTGTATATTACTTGATAATGGCTTTAACACAGAGAGAATAAAAACAGCCACGATGTAGCTGGGACTGGTTTGGCTCAGTGGATAGAGCGACGGCCTGAGAACTGAAAGGTCCCTGGTTCAATTCCGGTCAAGGGCATGTACCTTGGTTGTGGGCACATCCCCAGTAGAGGATGTGCAAGAGGCAGCTGATCGATGATTCTCTCTCATCAATGTTTCTAACTCTCTGTCCGTCTCAATTCCTCTCTGTGTAAAATCAATAAAATATATTTAAAAAGAAAAACAAACAAACAAACAAAAAAAACCCAGCCACAATGTAAGAACATGAAGATTTTGTGCTTATGCGGTCTTGGTATTAAAATTGCAAATTAAATATATGCATTAATGTTGTTTAATACTAGTAGCCCTGTGCACACATCTGTGCACCAAAAGTATTTTTCAGTGAAATCTGAAATCACCATAAAAAAAAAATATGTCCCAGTTCTTTCCTTCAAGGGAGCCTGCCACTCTGAATCTCCTAGTCAACACCTTGGGTGGGGTTAGGAACTGCTAAAATAGTGCCTTGCCTGCCTTCAGTATGTCTCCCAAAGTCATTATCACTTTTCCTTCTCCCTCCCATTCCCTCTCCCCCCTTTCTCCCTCGCTTCCCCTCCCTCTTCTTTTTCTTTACAATCAGGTCACAACTTGGAAATGCTGGTGTGGGTTTGTAGGCAGGAAGTGGTGTCAGGTTCCCCTTTGGCTCTGATCTTACTTCCTGTCAAATCTTCACCCATTGAAAAGCTATCTGACACAATGTTGCCCTAACTTTGATTTTATGTTTAAAATTTTCCTTTTCCAGCCCAGTAAAGCTATAGATGCTCAGAATTTTGGTCATTCTTTATTTCAGCCACAATCAAAAGAAGCTTCTTTTTAAAAAGCTCTTTTTTTTAAAAAAAATTATTTTCTACTTTCAGGGGGTCTGACTTAAAGGGACAAAAAACCAAAAGCCTAGTATCTTTCAGGATCTTACCTAAAGCTGCAGAATTAGCCAACACATTTAGACATTATGGCATTTCCGCCCCTCAAGTCTTATTTTGCAGGCTCAGTAGATGAAAAATCTGAGTCTCCATGTGCAGTACATCACAGATTGACAGCTGTGCTACTAGCACATAAAGACTGACAGCCTCAGCTGTTGAAGAGAAGAGAAGGAGGGATCCCAACCACTCTTGTCCTACCTTCTTAGTTTAATTAGGGCTTTTACTGCCAATCCTTTTTCCCTGAAGGAAATTCTCAATCAGTTCAGCTGCTTGCGTGCAAGTAATGGATGGTTCACATAAATAGAGATTCCTTGGGTAGATCTTACAACTCCTACACAAAGTCCTGGCATTCAATTTACTGCATTGGCAAAAGTCACACTCCAGCTCTAACTAAATCACTTGAGTCAGGAATATGCTGACAGTCATAGCTAATTTCGCATGGACTAGAATTTGGAACTTGAGTATAGTCCATTTTCAATGAGCCTCAATGAAAATGAGCTACAGTTTGAGAAAAGGGAAAAAGACTGATAAGCTTAAAAGTCAACCAACAGATACACACTATCTCTATAAATCATTCTGAAACTTAGAGGTTTTACAATAATTCTTAACTCTCTTCCTTAGAAAGAGTACACATGATATTTTATACCAGTTATATTAAAAAGTAATTCCCTATGGAAACTGGCAATAAGTAGCCTTACTAAGAACAGTTTGTAAAATATTATGTAACTGCCATACTAAATTTTTAAAAAATTAGATTGCAGATAGAGGCCATGGAAATGAAATTGACAATTAGTTTGCTTTCTTCATTTTTTTTTTTTGTAAAAGATCTTTGAACTGAAATTTAAATGTGTTTGTAACATAAATAAAGCAAAATACAAAAGTCTTCAACTAAATGAGCTTAGAAAGTGCCTAATGACCCATCAGGGCCTGTTTGTGAAAAGGTAGTTGTCCTAACCATAAATCTCAACCACACATTTGGAAGAAAATACTGGCTCTGAAATAAAAGATCTGAGGTCAAAACACTCAACCTTTATAATACAAAAACAAGTATGGATTAAAAAGTATTGAATTATGCTGCTCGAGATATTAATACTTGTCAAGCAGAGTTGCTAAGAGTAAATAATAAAAGTAACAAATTAGCTTAACAAATAACCTAATACATAAGTAGGAGTAATTCAGTTAGTTTTATTAAATACTATGTGTGTGTTTTTTTAGAATTCGAAATGAAAAGGTCTAATAGCATTTAATGAATTTGCTGTCTTTCTTACTCGTCGTTTCTATAATTCTTAAAAGCTGTTTTTTAAAAATATTGTTTAATTGAATTTAGGAGCTAGGAAGGGAAAGGGAGAGAGAGAAACATAAATAAGAGAGAGAAACATCCATGGGCTGCTTCCTACATGCTCCCTACTGAGAGTCCAGCCTGCACTGCAGGCATGTGCCCTGACGAGGCATCGAACTGGCAGCCCTTTAGTGCATGGGATGGTGCTCAACTAACTCAGCCACATCGGCCAGGAGTTAAAGCTGTTTTTATTGTATTTGAATCTTCACCTACACTGGCTACTACAGTGTTGAGAGAGGATAAGAAACTTCCCAGTTGAGTCACATTTAAAAATCTTCCTTTGAGGAGAATCTCAAGCCATCATGATGCATATTGTTTGTATAACAGCATTAAATTCTCTTACCACAGCAAACCCAGGGTTTATCAACTATTATATTATGTTCATAGATTTTATTTTACACCTTAATATACATTCACACACATCCCCCTCCCACACACACACATACACACACACACACACACACACACACACACACACACACCCCAGAACTCAGGACCACTGGCAGTTTTACATCTCCAGTTCATACCCTAGGGGGAGCCAAAGATAGTCACTGATATTCCTGTCCACAGTGTTCCCTGTGTCACACTTGTGTGCCTCAGAAAATCACAGGAAAACATAGATTTGCCTTTTCAAGTAAATCATGCTTGCTCTGCTTCCAGGCCCAGGAATCTACCCTTCAGAGGCTGGCTCTAGGAATATAATTATAAATAAAGCTTCCATTTAATGAGTGGATTCTTCAGTCACTGCTCTCCCTCATTACATATATGTTAACTGTCCCTCTCGTGTCTTTTGTTTGTTTGACATATTTCTTTAAATATATACTATTTAGCTTAGTACAGGCTAGGTACTGTGCATATAACAGTGCCCAGAGCAGACCTGTAACTCATCTTACTGAATTTCCATGTGTTGACATCAGTCACCTCCTAGAGGCTTTTTGGAAACCTCTTGGCAGGTGTGTTTGATTTAATAGCCCTAACATTTTAGGGGTTTGACATTCTATTAATTCTTCACGGAGTCTTAAGGGAAGTTCTGAAACCCTTATTTTATTTGCGTAAATGTGATTAAGGAAACATACATGGAGTTACTCTTCATAAACACCAGCATATTCAATTAGATTGCTTTCTGATTCTCCATTGATCAGCCCCATAGAAACTCCCTACAACTCCCCTGACACCACCCTAATCCCTCCACCAAAGCATCACTTATGTATTCCAGATATTAATCAGATATTTAATCCTGGAAATAAATCACCTTCATGTATTAAAAAATATAAAGGAGTTTTTCATAAGAAGAAATCATTCTGGATCTTCAATGAAGGAGGTATCAAAGCAGTGGGAACAGCCACTAGAAGGGACTCTACAAATATTACACTTTTATTAGTATAGATTATCTGCCCTGATTTCTTTTTCCTTTTTAATAGTACCCTCCAACACTCTCTGGTCCAAATTAAATTAATTATCTTTTTCTCTTGATTTCTGTTTTTGTAACCAGCATAATTTAGAAGTAGTGATGATCTCTTTAACTATGTTGTTTGGAAAATATTTTAAATGTAGGTAAGGAAAGAGAAGAATGAAGGAGAAAGGAGTCAGGTGACAGAAAAGAATCAGGTGACAAAAAGCAAGTTCTTATTAAAGTTTGGAGTCATTTCTTATTTCCAACTGCTTATATTTCTCCCCTTAATTTTATGAGACATTTTCCTTACAAAAATTTTCAGATTTTTAAAATTTTCTATTTTAAGAGTAACTTTGGATCATTTTTCTAAGATTTTGGACTTTATGTGCACATTATGGAATAACTTTTTACAAATAGGTTGATAGCATTGTTGTGCAGCTCTTAATGTTTGTCCTATATACATTCAGCTGATCAAAAAATTGCCATGTAATAATACTTGTAGAAGATCATTTATTTTAAATTTACAGTGGGTATTTTGTTCCATCTAATGATAGCTTCTGTTTTGGACTTTGATGGGATACTCTCAGTAATATTCCAAAGTAATATATTTTAAAATATGAGCATTTGAAATCACAATCAAAATGAATCTCAAATACAATGGGAAAATTGTTTTAACAGTAGAAAGGTCACTAGCAAATGTAAAAAAAAAAGTCTTGTTTTAACCATGTACATATGTTCTTTGTTCAAGTATGCAGTTACCCTGTTAACCAAATCCCATAGTGATGTTCCCTTAATGATTCAAACCCTCCCTTGATTTCATCGTGATCTCAGGTAATACTCAGGTGTGCGTGCTGTGGCCAGATCAGTTCTCACAAAGCGCCTTTAAGTCACACAGGGTTCTGAAGCATTTGGAGAAAAGGTGGTGGGTGTTTCATTTCTCCTGGGTCAGGTTTGGAGGTCAGCACTATGAAATGCTGTAGGAGGCACATTCAGCGGTATTTTCTTTTTTCTTTTTTTTTTAATGGTCCACAGGCTGTGGTTCTAGTTATTTAATTTGGATTCTCATTGTGAAGCAGACTACAGCTGTGTGCTGGGGCAGAGAAATGGAGCATGAGGCTGCGGTGAGCTGCGGTCAGGCCTGGCCACAGGAAACCACCATTAAAAAATCAAGCAGAAACTTCTAGTCACCGTAGCATGAACGCAGAGAAGAAAGTGACCTTGTTCAGGCAAAGCGAGAAATTCAAGGTCTGTGTCCCCAGAATTAAGTCTGATCTGAGGCCTGGTAAAAGCTTTATTTTTCAATTATTGTTGAAGCAATTGTGTGCTGAGATGAATCCACAGATTAGTGCTTTGCTGATAGGAGTCCATGGGTTTGGGGGTTTAGTGAAGTCAGACCACCAACCACACTTTGGCACAAGTCCATGACACATGAGGGAGGAAATGGTAGCCAGACCGAACCCTCTACATGCTGTCTGTAACTCTGTGTTTCTTATTAGTTTTAAGAGTAAGCCAGAATAAAAACACATCGGAAACATCCAAGTTGTTATTTATCCCATTGTTTCTGCATACCGCCTCTGCAATTTGGCCAAATGCAGGGGCCAATCAATATATTTTCTTGCTGTTTTATACACACACACACACACACACACACACACACAATATCATAATATTGAATGAGAAAAAAAGTATCGATACTTTGCTGTCATAGCTTGAAGTCTTTCATTAAATCATTAATATTGTGGCTACATTTAATATATTTTTTAAAAATATATTTTATTGATTTGGTACAGAGAGGAAGGGAGAGAGATAGAGAATTAGAAACACCGATGAGAGAGAGTCATCGATCAGCTGCCTCTTGCACACCCCCCTACTGGGAATCTGCCCGCAACCAAGGTACATGCCCTTGACCGGAATCAAACCCGGTACCCTTCAGTCCCCAAGCCGATGCTCTATCCACTGAGCCAAACCGGTCCCGGCAACACATTTAATATTTTTAAACTCAAGTTTATGTGTGTGTTTTTGTATTAGCAGTGATTTGCCTTTGTAGTTTTTTGACTGGTCTGCATCAGTTCATTATGACCTGCAAGTCTCAAGAGGAGTAAAAAGCAAACAAACATCCCCTGATCTCTGCCCATCCTCCAGGGACAGTCAGAGGCAGGAAGAGGGCCAATGTGCAGAGGTTCTGTGCCACCGGAAAGCTCAGTTCTCTGGAGCCCGCGTTGTCTGCCACGGCCTAGGCATTGCTCAGTGGTTTCAGCCGCTGTCCAGGTAGCTTAGTGCTGCTCCAGGCTGTGGTCCGGGGCTGAGCTGCTGTATCCAGGCTCCTGCCTGGAACTTGCGTTTGGGTCCACAGAGTCCTTGGCCACAGGGCTGTCAGGGCCACAGAGTCAGCACAAAGAGAGAGACTGTGCAAGTCTGAGTGCCCTGGGATTGTCTTATCTCGGCTTGGGAAAGACCAGGAGCTTCTTCAAAATAACCAAACAACTTCCCAGGCGCATGTGGGCCTGTAGCCAATTGATCCCTTTCCCAGGTTGGACTGACAAGCCTCTGGTAACCATTTTGGCTTTTACTGCACATGTACTTACCTCCCTTTTATTGTTTTGTCCCCTCCCCGAGCGATCTTTGGGGAACAGTCTGGTGACTCCCTGGGGAATACGTGAGCTATAGCTTCCTGATGAAGCAAGCAGGCTCATGCTCCCCAGTTGATTACACGTAATAATGTCAAGTAACCTTTGCTCTCTTCTTTTATCAATATCCAGCTACTTACACTAACATGGTGACTCTTAGTAGTCACTATGCAATTGGCAAGGTGGAGGTTTAATTAGGCCGTATTATGTGTTACAACATTGTTTCTGGAATCTTCCTTTTCTTCTTGATGTACTTTGTCATTTTGATGGAGCCTATTCTCCAATAACATCCTCAAATAAGTTATGTGTTAAGTGTATTCTTTGAAAACTTAATGAAAATCATTTTCATTCTACTTTTACTACTTACTGAAAGTTAGGCAATACAAATATATTTTTTTCAAATTTTTAGACAATGTTTGCATGTTTGTGTGTTTGTATAACACAGAATGAGCATATTTTCATTTCAAGAATACGGAAGTATAGAATTAAACCATCTCAGGAGAAACTCCAGAAAAATAGATGAGAATGGGTAAGTGGGGTACCTTCAAACATTTTTAAGAATTCTTTTTTAACTCAAAGCAGGGCAACCGTTTCTGGTCTGGCATGTAAGAATCTTGGAAGTTGCCACTCTGCCCTAATAATAAGTAAAAAGCTAAGCAAAGTGAAAAATCAACAGCTTCTCAGATTCATGAGGGAAGGGAAGGCACTGTGCAAAGAGCAGCCGCTAGCTTGGAGAGACCCACTGGCTAATAGAGACTCGCACTCCCAGGAGGGAGGCCAGGAGCAGAAGCCTGGGCAGGCGCCAGTGCAGGGAAAGGATGTCTGACCCGTGACTGAGGAATTGCTGGAGGCTCACCGTGACCTGTTCTAAGAGTTCAAAACTGAGGACCCAGTGAGAACGAGGGGTGTCTCACGCTTCCGTGAGTTTTGCCACCAAGAACTGAACATCATTCTCACAGTGAATATTGGAGCACCAGCTCCATGTGTTTCTAGCAGATGGAGGGGGAAAGGATAATAAATTAGACAAAGCTGCTCCCCAAATGTCTATTCAAATTGTTGCTTTAAAAAAAAAAATCAGGTTGTATTCTTAGGAATTTCTCTAGAACATAGCACTCTGAAACTATTAATGACCATTAATTTAATCAATGAATTTTAAAAAGAATAACTGGGATTTTAGGAACAGGAAAATACATTTCTATTCCTCACTTAAATAATGTTTTTTTTTCCAGCCTTTCAGTAAAAGATTATCCATATGTTGTATGGTATTATAGGATATATAAGTAAGTCCTAAAAAGAACATTTTTTTTTCTTTAATCTGTTTTGCATCTCAAATATATTGAGACTATTTTTGTCTGGCAATATGGGTGGAGAATTAGTGTACCTCATACCCAGAAAGGGTTTTTAAAACAGGTGCTTTGTGTGAGAAATATAGATTTTCTAAATCCAGATAGTTTTCATTTAACATATTCATAGGTATGGAAAAATCAGAGGACTTGAAGAGATAAAGTGAAAAGACACGCATTATATAAAAATAATATACCTATATTTGCATGAAAATGTATAATTCTATTGCTTACATAATTGTGGCATCAGAATTTTAGCATTTAATGCGACATTGAGTCTAAAAGATTAAAATATTGTTTTAAGAAATGCATTTAATGATGCATTTCATTGTTAATATTCTACAAATAGATTGCTTCAAATATTTTTAAAAAGCTAGGGAACTGTTTATTGATTAAATAAAATGGAGTATTGGCTTTATACACCTCAGGGAACATATAATAATGATTTTTTCCCATTGCTGTACTGAAAATTTTAATGGATGGGCAATAAAGTTAATAGATCATGATATTGCTATTCTTTTTATTATTTACATTTTACTGATATTTATAATTTTATTACTGAAGAATTCTCAATAAGCCCAAAGTAATAACTAGAGGTTCAAGTTACAAAATATTATGGCAGGTATTTCTTTTTTTCATCATTTAATTTTGTTTCTTTTTTCTCTTTATTGTGTGGTAGTGAATTTGGCTATGGGAGGGCATCTATAATAATAAAGGGGTAATATGCTAATTAGACCAGATATCTTCCTGACATCATTCTGGATGTCCTTCCTGACCAAGCCAGGGCGGGAAGGAAGCCAGCCCGGGTTCGTCCTGGGTGCTGGACGAGAGCTGGTGCCAGCAGCCAGGGGAAGGAAGGCCTACTCTTGCATGAATTTTCATGCATCTGGCCTCAGAAGTAAATAAAATACTTGGTAATAACAGCTTTTGTTTTATCTTGAAAGATTCAGGAATTTTCCAGTTTTGTTGGACTTAATTATCAGGGCAAAAAATGCAGATGTTTGAGGCCCAAAAGTATTTGTATTTATTATTTGTATACTTGCATGAAGTCTAGCAAATGAGTGTGAGAGAGAAAGTTTGTAAATGAGCTAGGATATGTTTACTACATCACAAAATTCTCTATCTAGGTCAGTTGGCTAATTTGATAAAAATATGCTTTCATTCATTTTTAGAGAGGAAGGGGAGGGATAGAGGGATAGAAGCATCCATAAGGGAGAAACATTTTCAGTTAGCTGCCTCCTCCATGCCTCCTACTGGGGACCGAGCCCACAAACCCTTGCATGTGTTCTGACCAGGAATCAAACCATTCACCTCTTTTTCATGGGTTAGCAAATGTTCAGACTCTGAGGCACACTGTCCAGGCCAGTTTACTAACTTTATTATGTCCATAGCATGGGATGTAAATGACTCTTGGGAAATGAAGGCAAATAAGATTATAACATTTGTTTTCCATTTGAGACTGCTGGACACTTTCCTCCTGTCATATAGAAAAGTCATGTCTCATTTATCCATGCTCTGGAATCATTTATTTATTTAATAACATTGAGAAGGCAGCTCCTCGGTGCCAGAAATTGGAGCAGAGGCTGGGAATATAGAAAGAAAAACAATACAAGCTGCTGTGTTTAAGATGGAATGACAACCAATGACAACGAAGCTTTCACAGTGGTAAGTAGAGGAACTAGACCTGGTATCACAGTATCTAAAACAAGTGTCTGCCTTAGGCAAGGCTATCAAGGAAAGAATTTTCTAGGTAATGAGGTAATGTCTGGGTTGAAACCTAAAGAATGGCTAAGAGTGCTGGAAACCGCAAAAGGTAGGATGGACGATCTACTTAGCATTCAGCATAAGCAGATGATGACCATAAAAGCCCATAATGGCATAGTGCTTGTATAATATCAATTAAATTAAATTCATGGTTATTTTAGTATAAAGTACAAAGCAGAGAAATGGAAACCAGGAGATAGAGAAAAAAATAGAGACTGGTTTGTTAAAAATCTGATCTATATTGATTTGATTAAAATTGGCCACTCTCTGTCTGTATTTATCTTTCATTTGTCTGTTATATTTCATTTGATTAAAATTGGGCATTCTCTGTCTGTATTTATGTATATGTATGTATCTGTGAATGTGTATCTTGATTATATCTTGCATATGTATCTATTCCCTTGGATATCTACGATAACTCTGTTTTGATATCACCTCTACATATAATGTATATCTTGGCTATCACATATGTTTGATTTTTTGTTTGTTTGTTTGTTTGTTTGTTTTAATCCTCATCCAAGGATATTTTTTCATTGATTTTTAGAGAGAGTGGAAGAGAGGGAAAAACAGAGAGAAATATTGATGTGAGAGAAACATATGGATTGGTTGCCTCCTGCAAACACCCTGACCAGGCCCCGGGCTGGCAGGAGTCTGCAATTGAGGTACATGCCTTTGACTGGAATCAATGCCAGGACCCTTCCATCCAAAAATTGAAGTTCAATTCACTGAACCAAACCAGCTAGGACTTGGCTATCACATATGTTTTATTGGCTTTATACATTAAGAATACTTACCATTTTTATTATATATATAATATTTTCCCAGGACGCTATTTTTAAATTCACATGTATAGGTCTATTTTTTAAATAATAGATTTGTATTATTTTTATATTTGAGTCTTTTAGGTATTTATATCAAGTTTATTGAAATAATTTATCTGGTTATCTATTATGGGACACTTCTATAGTTTCCATGTCTTGGCCAGCATGGATAATACTGCAATGAACACATTTATTTATCTTTGTAAATAAATGATTTCAAAACTTTTTGGTAAATACTCAGAAGAGGGTTGTTGGGTCACATGGTAACTATATTCTTAGTTTTTTAAAACCTCCATACTGTTTTCCTTTGTGGTTGTATCACTTTACATTCCCATTAGCAGTGAACGAGAGGTCCTTAAAGAAAATATAGGTATGTATACTATGGAATCTACTCAGCCACAAGGAAAGGTGAATACTGCCGTTTTCACCAACATGGGTGGGTCTTGAGACTCTCATGCTACATAAAATAAGTCAGACAGAAAAAGTTAAGAACCACGTGATTTCACTCATGGTTGTATACTTGGCATATAAAACAAAGTAACAAATGAACAAACAAGAAAATCTATCAGAAAGTCAGAGACACAGATAAGAGCATGGTGTTACCAGAAGGATGGGCGGTGGGAGGTAGAGGTATTGAAGGGTAAAGAGGGTCAAATACATGGTGATGGAAGAAGGTCTGGCTTTGGGTGGTGATCACACAATGCAATATGCAGGTAGTGTGTCTGAACTGTGCACTTGAAACCTGTATAGTCATATTATCCAATATCATCCCAATAAATTTAACTAAAAAACACAGAGAAATGTAACTACTTTCATGTAGTAATAAAACTTAATCCAAATATAAAATAAGAAATAATTTATAAACCATTAAATTTACCCATTATAAGTGTGTGATTTAATTATTTTAGTAATTGTATTGCCTTGTACAATCATGACCACGGTAAGTTTTACAATGTGTCCCTCACCCCAGAAAGTCCCCCTACCCATTTTCAGACACTTTTTTTTCACACCCACAGTCACAGGTAACCACAGGTCTGATTTCTGTCTCACAGATTTGCTATTACTGGACATTTCCAAGTGAATATAGATTCAATACAATTATTTTCAGGTGTTTTCACATTTCGCATCCCACTTCTGATCTTGTCCAAGTACCTGAATAATATCAGCTTAAATAGGAGGGTGTGTAAAAGCATGCATGCTTGGTATTCCTCCCTGAATGAAGGCATCTAGTCTCGGCATCACTGTTTGCACAGCTTGCAGCTGCTGGCACAGTCCATGGAAAATAGACTCGATGATGGCACTTTGGGAGCTGGTAATGATGCTCATACCAGAATACAGAGCAGCAGCCAGGACAAAGGAAATTGCTGGTCACATTAGATTGCCATCTGTATACCCAGAGACTCTGGGGTTAATGTTTTAAAGGCTCCACAAAATATCAAATAACGTGAGAAGAAAATGTATCTAGATATATTTCAGGAACAAAGAAATAATCAAGGGTTTTTGTTTGTTTATTTGTTTGTTTGTTTTTGTGGGATTTTTTTTGTCTATGATGGGTCCCCATTGCAACATATATAATAGTCTTGGTAATTTTATGTTGATTTACCCTTTATATACATAGATAATCTATGTAGTTGTAATAATATTGCAAGCCATTATCATTTGAATTTTGTCATCATTTAGAGAATGATATCAAGCAACTGCTTTATATCATGGACGTATATGGCTAATCAGAAACAAATGTCTATTTGGGCAAAAAATATATATTCTATTCCAGATTTTATTTTGACCATTCCCCACCCCTCCTCCCCTTCAGAGATAAGCGTTTTGCTATCAGATTTAAAAGGACTTAAACAAATTGACTATTACAGCTTGATCAAAGAGTGACCAGTGACCTAGAAAGGAGGCCTAGAGAATTGTAATCTCATTCACAGCAGCCAACGCCGCCAACTCCCTCATCCCAGTCACACCAGGCCATTCATAAGAAGCCAGGAAGCGAATGTTCATTTCACCAGTTCCATAAAGTACATATTAGTATTTTGATTTTAATAAATCAAGAAAATGAGGACAAGAAGGATAAGGTAGTTCAACATTACATAATTAAATTGAAAGAAGGAAGAGTAGGGGAAGGTAGGAAGAGAAAAAGAGAGCTAGGAGCCTTCATGAACCAATAATGAAGTTACACAATGCAGAAAAGATTGTTTGATTCATTTCTACAAACCCGTGTGCCAATAAAAAGAAGAGAAGAGTGCTGAGGGAGGGAGGAAATAGCCATAGTAATATGAGATAGGTCTCTGAACTTGTGACCATGACAGACCTAAGAGTTTTACCCAAAACAACCCAATTGCCATATATGTATTCAACCCAAAGCATCAAGCTCTGAGTTCAATGAAATCCTTCCAGAACTGCATTACATTAAAAATGCAAATTTAATTTCTGCTAATGCCTCAGATCTAGTTGGTCTTTCAAAACAGGTCTCATTACTACTTTTATATTTCCTTGTAGATAAATCATGTTTAATTATAGCCATTTATATATATATATATATATATATATATATATATATATATATATATATATAAATTTTATCTAATTTTAAAATATTTTCACTATAATATTTTCTGCTCTTGCTACATTATTGATTTTTAAAAATAGCATGACTCTTGCAAACCTCTCACCAAATGTCTAGTATATTTTTTACATGAGACTCAAGAGATACAAAATGACAGTTTCTCTGTGGAAAATAAAAATATGAGATGTTTCCTTTATTTCTATTTACAATTGCCTTAATTTCATAGGAATATACCCTTCTTTGTTCTCCAGAACCTATGTATTTTCTTTGTAAATAACATTTTATTAGAGAGTCACATTATATTTATAACTATTATTAGTAGCACTATTATGCCAAGCATTACCATACAATTATTCTTGTTGCATTTATACTATTTCTATCTTCATATGTCATTTAAAAACATATAAGAAACTTATTAAAGTTCTCTCTTGTGTGATTAAAATGCATATAAAGTACACTTCCCACCCCACCCACACTCACTCACACACACACACACACACACTACCCAAGAAACAATAGATTAACTTATATATATTTGAAAAAATGTGAAGCTTATAAAGGGAGTCGGTCACTTTATACATTTTTTTAATAATAACATAATTTCTTTCATTTGAATTTTATTTGAAATGTATTCTAATAAATCAACCTATATAATTTTAAAGCAAAAAGTGATGTTAAATGAGATAATTATAGTTTAAATGGCAGTAGAAATGCATTTCTATCTTTCCAAGTGTTGGAGTTGGAATAAAGCATAGAAATTTCAATTTTCAAATACATTCTTCTAGGTCAGTGAATGACATTTTAACTTGTTAAAGTTAAAAAGTTAAATTATATAGATGAGCATAATAATATAAGTTCTTATGAGTTTCAAGAGTTGTGCAACAATTCAAATATTATCCAGAACTCATTTTTTATTATGTGAGGTAATTTTTTTCCTAATATATATATATATATATATAGCAAAAAGCACATCACTTTGTCATTTTTTGATTAGTCACATATCAGTGGAGATCAAACCTTACATTTTTTTTCCTGCATCTTTCTGACACTCGGCTCTTTAACATCTGAATGCTTCTATTTAACTGAAAATTCAATCTTACATTGAAGATGTAAAGGCAGATATTATAGGCCACAGAATCACTTGATATGCCTCTAGAAATAGAGGCATGAAGATAATTAATTATCCTGAGAGACGAAAAAGTCAAACATGTAAGTAGACTCAAGTAGGGATTAGCATGTATTTGGAATTCTATCCAGAGTCTTTAAGGACATTATCATGTGTAGCAGAACCAAGGGTGTCAGGTAAGGTTGCCCTGGTGAACTGCTAGTGGTTTCCTGGAGAGTGGGTTGAGAAGAATTATGAGACAGACTGTGAGTACAATAGACATGGGCCCAATATTAATAAGAATGTTTTCTATAGATGGATATGAACTAGCATTGATGCTATTAATTTTGATGTTCAACATTCAAACACTCTTTGCCTGGTAAATAGTATGTATATCATTCAGTGGTCATCAACTCATCCTCCATATTTAATTTATGAATTTATGTAGAGTTGCCTCTCTTTCCAGGAATAGTCAGGGACCATGGGCTTGATGAAATAAACAAAAAAATCATTTACTTTGGTGCTGGAGATTGGTCAAGCATGAGCATTTGATCTACTTGATGATAATAAGACCTACTTAGATTTTAACTTGGTCCTTTAAAAGAGATGCTTATTGACTTTTTTGCATAAAATAAACCTGTTAGAATGTGAACTCATAGCTGAAACCGATTTAGCTCAGTGGTGGAGCATCGGTCTGAAGACTGAAAGGTCCTGGGTTCGATTCCGGTCAAGGGCATGTACATTGGTTGCGGGCACATCCCTGATGAAGGGTGTGCAAGAGGCAGCTGGTCGATGTTTCTCTCTCATCGATGTTTCTAGCTCTCTATCTCTCTCCCTTCCTCTCTGTAAAAAATCAATAAAATAAAAAAATAAAAAAGAATGTGAGCTCATAGCTACAAAAATAATCCATAGAATCCTAGAATTAAGCCAAATGGTAAGAGGAATGAAAAATGGAACAAAAACTAATTTCTGATTACATAAATTATAATAAGCTAAACAAAAGGTAGATTCCCATATAAACTTCAGTTATTTGAGCAAATAAATTCTGTTACAGAGGGCAGGTGGATTGGATTTTCCATCCTCCACATAGCAGGGTCTTAATACAACCAAGGTGTTTCATCTGTTGGATCACAACCAGTGTCAGTACCAGATTTAACAGGGGTTTTCATACGTATCAGACCATGGCAAAGTTTGATAGGCATATGTATTCCCAATTTCATGAGCATGAGAGAGATTCTTATTATATTAGGTGCTAGTTAGGGGTCAGATGCACTCATAAGATAGCATGCTCATGCCCAAAGAAGAAGCTACTGTAAACAGGGTGGACCAAGAAGTTGTCTAGTTAGGCTTTTTCCAAAACCCACACATGTCACATGTCCTTAAAGTGTCTCCATTTAATATATATATATATATATATATATATATATATATATATATATATATATATATATATATATTCTGGAATGTTAGCAGTTAACAATCCTCCTCCTCCTAGCAGGAACTAATAGCCAAGAGAGAGGCAGCTGGAACTAGGTACTAAAGTAGAGAGGTGATGAAGAAGGAATGTGTGACCTGTCTTTGAGGGAGTGTGAGGACAGAAGTTCCTGCTGGCAGAATGTGGAATGTTTTCCATATCAATTGCCTATTTGTAGCTTGCTATAGTTCGGCCATGTTGTATTTTTAATTCTGTGGACTATGATAAGCATGTCTTAGAGTTTCAGTCCTTGATTTGTACCAAGACCCATAAGTAGCATGCTTTCATATTAGTATAGTTAGCGGGAATATAGTTAGTTAGCTCTAACTATATAGTTGTTTGTGTGTGAACTGGTGAGTCTCCAAAAGATTGAGATGAGCCCTGGCTTGTGTGCTCAGTTGATATGGCATTATTCCATGCACCTAAAGGTTGCTGGTTCAATTCCTAGTCAGGGCACTATGCCTCGGTTGCAGGCTGGAGTCCCAGTAGGGGGCGAATAGGAGACAGCCGATCAATGTTTTGCTCTCACATCTATGTTTCTCTCTCTCCCTCTCTGTGCTTTTCTCTCTAAAAAGAAATTAAAATATATTTTTTTAAAGAGCGAGGAGAATTTGCCAAGTTGTTGCTGATAAAGATTGGCACAGGATGCAATACTGAGAAAATCTTTGGGAATTTTAAGTTTGTCCATAAAAAGGAGTAGATTAGATTACCTAAGTGGTGCTAGAGCATAGATCTATGTGTTTGAGGATTACATAGGCATACTTTTTTTTTTTTTTTTTCAGAAAGAAAATTAGAGTATTGGGGTGTTGCATGGGTTCTTTAAAGATACACATGTATACTAAAAATTAAAATTTCTAGTAATGGCAATATCTGAAACCTACTCAAACACTGTATCCAGGAGTAGATAGGTCTTTAAATAGTGATGGTTGTATGCCTGGTTATAAACACTTGTTACTATATACTGGTGCCTTTGGAGTGGAAGTGACGGTAAGTTAAAAGTAAGTCTAAATCCTCAAACAGCCCTGCCTGCTTGGCTCAGTGGTTGACCATCCACCTCTGAACCCTAAGGTCGTGCTTCAATTCTTGGTCTGGGCACATGCCAAGGTTGCTGGCTTGGTCCCTAATGTGGGGCAAGCAGGAGGCAATCAATCAGTGATTCTCTCTCATCATTGATGTTTCTATCTCTCTCTCCCTCTACCTTTCTCTCTGAAATCAATAATCTATATCTATATCTATATCTATATCTATATCTATATCTATATCTATATCTATATCTATATCTATATATATCATCTATATCTATATCTCTATATCTATCTATCTATATCTATATCTATCTCTATCTCTATCTCTATCTCTATCTCTATCTCTATCTCTATATCTATATCTTTATATCTAATCTATATCCATATCCATATCCATATCCATATTTCTATCTATCTATCTCTATCTCTATCTCTATCTCTATCTCTATCTCTATCTCTATCTCTATCTCTGTCTCTATCTATAATCTATCTGAATGTGCATGAATACTCCTACCCCAGAATTGCCCAGGGCTCTCACTGCATGTCCACAGACAATTTTGGTCTATTATCCTTTATTCAAGAGAAATTCTTGAAGGAAAGACAATAGAAAATAAAGGTTTTGCAGGAAAGGGAAAACCTCTACTACCACATACAAAAAATTTCACATGAAGGGCTATATAAACCAGTTTCCATGGAGACTGGGAGTTGAGCCCTGTTATACGCATCTTCCCTCCCATGTCATCTTTCCACAAGCAGGCCAGCAGTACACATAACTGTCTCCTTTTGGAAATTCAGTCTTTGATCTGTATTTCCACTTTCCCTATGTAACCTGCGATATTTTCTTTAAGAATTCTGATTCTATTTCTAAGTCTTTGATTCAGGAAATGCACTTGGATGTTTGGGAACATGTATTTTTAAATAACTTTCAGGTGATATTGGCAGACAGAGGCTTAGAAACCACTGACTTAATATACGGAATTTAAAATTCCAGTTTAAAAACTCACAGTAGACAAAAGAGTAATTGAATTACATTTTGTTGTCTACATCAACTTTCCATTAGAACTTTGAGTTCATTTCATCTTTGCTATTTTATGTCACTATTAGCAAGAAACAAATATTTTAATGCATGTTTCTGAGAGTATTGCTGAGCTTGTTTTTGTTTATTAGTTTTGTTTGATTTATAATTTATAGATTTATAGATTCTGCCGTAGATAATACTGAAGCTACTGCTCACAGGACTATTTAGTTTCAGCCAAAGGTGTTTCACTTCACGGTCAGCTCACAGGGATGATTCAGATACGTTGGTTCAGATAATCTCTCCTCTTGATTCATCATTCTGATAAAACCATCACGAGAGACAACAATTGAAGCCAGTGTACGATGAGACTGTCCAGGAATAGCTTCCTCTACTCCTTTGTCATAGTTACTTCCTTCTGGTTGCTATAAAATGATGATGATAAATTATTTTCATGACCATCTGTGTGTGTTTATTAAGAGAAAAATAATTAAGTAACAATGCATTTATTAAATCTCAAATGCAAGCTGTATGTCTCTACATAAACCCACAGGTTGCCTTAGCTGGTGATCTCAGTGGTTAGAGCAACTGCCCCTGACCAAAGGGACTTGGGCTCAATTTCTCATCAAAGGCAGGCACCCAGGTTGCAGGATGGATTTCCACCTGGTCAGGACATCTTTGAGAGACAACCAATCAATCTTTCTCTCTCACTTCCTCTCCTCCCTCCCTTCCTTTTCATCCTCTCTAAAAATCAATTGCACAAATATCTTTGGGTGAGGATTAAAGAAAATAAATAAATAAGTTAAAAAAAAGCCACAAGTATAATAAAAATGCAACCATCTTTGGCAATTAAACTTTGTGTTATGCATGTTTCTTTTTTTGTTCCACATGGAGGCTTTTCCATCAGTTGATTAAAGCAGGATGACACTGGGATTACAGTTGTGTTCATGCACAAGAACCTTCTGCAGTTGAGAGACACTGTCATAATGGAGGTTGCAGGGCTTCATGAAAAAGGGATTAAACAAAACAAAACTTCATAGACACAGACAATAACATTGTGATCACCAGATGGAAAGGAGGCTAGGGGTAAGTTGAAGGGGAGTATATATGGAATGAACGGTGATAGAAAGACTTGACTTGGGTTAGTGAACATACAGTGCAATATACAGATGCTGTATTACAAAACTATACACTTGAAACTTATATAATTTTATTAGCCAATGCCACCCCAATAAATTCAATCAGAAGTAAAAATAAGCATCATAGAAATAGATGCATAAAAGTAAATAATACTGCATAACCCAGCTCCAAAATCAACTTGAATTAATTTAGCCTATTGTGCAATAAAGATTACTGGGCAGCACGCTGGCTGCCCAAACCCAGCTCTCAAAGGGCGTCCCCTGGGCAGGAGCTGCAAACACCAGGGCTTCTCTAGGAGAGATGCTGGCGCTGAGGGGCCTGAGAGGTGACCGGCTGGATGGAGTCTGGGGGAGAGCAGAATGATGGTGCCCTTGAGGCAGCATGCCTCTAGATGTGTGTCAAGTCAGATGCCTCCCCTCAGACCGCTGTTTCTAGACCTGCAAATGAACACACTTCACATCAAATCCGGGCACCTCTCCTCTGGCTTCCTCAGTGCTGATCCCTGGGACACATAAGCCCACGGGCCAGCCCTTTAAAACCTGGGTCTTTCTTTGAATTAGCCTTTGAGACTCCTGGGCACAAGCCCTCCAAAGTGAGATATTTGGGTGCTCCTCTTTCAGGGCCCCCAATGTGCAGTTCAAACTCCTTTTCCTTAGGGAGAAGCTCCAGGTTCTGCATTTCCTTCCTACTGTGAGTTGTGACTTGGAGGTGGGAGTGGGGGTTCTGGTGAGATTATGTCCCAGCCACACCTACCCACCTGATTGTGGGCCTTCTCTTATTCATCAGACATGTAGTTGCTTAGCAGTTTTTAGATTATTTTCAAAGGAGGTGGCTCCATAGATAGCTACAGATTCATGTGACTTTAACAGGAAGTGAGCTCAGGACCCTTCTATGTCAACATCTTGAACTGGAACTCCGCTCCTAAGTTCTTAAACCCGGCCAACCGCTAATCAAGTCTTCATTTCTTATTTTTGTTGTCTCAAGAATGCTATATAAGTTGAATCGTATTGATACCAGACACTAAAGGGTCCAGGCTGCCCACTGCTACCGAAGTCAAATGAATAGAGATGAAGTTGAATTATTGTGGTGCCTTCATTAATCAGCTAGCCAGCAATCTGAGAGAGCGGCAGGTGTAACACACCAGAAAGACCAGTGCTTTGACATCTCCTTTCAAATAAGCTCCTATACAGGATCAGTGGGTAGGAAAAAAATCTAGTTAGTGAGTTCCCAGGGTCAGCCTTATATCACTGTCCTTGCAAAAATTAGCCCCGAATGCTGTCTTCCTTCAGAGAGTCCTGTCCTTGAACTGCTCTTAAAATGTATTTTCTTTTGAATGACAGGCTCATCTAGTCTCCAGGGCTGCCTTATCTCCACAGCCTGCCCATTCTTTCTCTTGCAACACATCCTCCAGTCTCCCAGGGTCTGTCAGAAAACCTCTTTATAGAGAGTAGCTATTATACTACTGTGATTCTATTTCTGGTAAGTGCCCTTCCCCTATCACAAAAGTATGTAATCTTTTGAGATTTTTTTCCCCAGTAAACATAATTCTCCAGGTGTCTACCAAGTCATTGTGCATATAAGGAGTTTGCTCATTTTCTCATTGAGGATTCCATGTTATGAATGTTGTCAACATTTGTTTAACCATTCACCCATTGCTGAAGGAATGATTATTTCCAGATTTTGGGCACTTACAAATAAAGCTGCTATAAAAATTCATGTCTGAGTTTTTGTGTGAATATATTTTTATTTTTCTAGGATAATTACTCAAGTTTACTTTTCTGGAGTGTCTGAACCATTTAACAACCCCACCAGCTAGACGTGAGTGGGGTTTCTTGGTATTAGTGTCAGCATTTGGTTTTGTCACTATTTTTAAATTTTAGGCATTCTGATAGATGTGTAGTTATATTGCATTTTCATTTTTATATATTTTTTAAAATATATTTTTATTGATTTGAGAGAAAGAGGGAGAGGGAGAGATAGAAACAACAATGATGAGAGAGAATCATTGATTGGCTGTTTCCTACCTGCCCCCTATTGGAGATGGAGCACTCAACCAAGGCCACAACCCAGACATGTACCCTTGACCAGAATCAAATCCCAGATCCTTCAGCCCACAGGCTAATGCTCTAGCCACTGAGCAAAACCAGCTAGGGCTTCATTTTCATTTCTATTCTCTAAGAACAAATACTTTTTGGACATATCTTCTACTGGTTATTTGCTTCAGGGATGTCCTCATCTGTGAGATGTCTTTTGTCAATTTTCTAATCAGAATTTTTGGTTTTTTTATCTCGAATTTGGAAAGTTCTTCAGATATTCTAGATACCAATTCTTTTTCAGCATATATTTTATAAACAGTTTTCTCCCACTGTTTAGCTTATATTTTATCCTCAACAGAGCATTTCACAAAGCAAAAGCTTTACATTTTTATGAGGTCTAATTTATATATATTCATAATATATATTTTATTTTCTAGATTGTGCTTTTGGTGTCCAATTTGTAAAATATTTGCCTAGTCTAACATGTCCAAAGAATTTTCCCCGTGGCTTTTTAAAAAAATTAGTCTTTTCTGCCAAAACCGGTTTGTCTCAGTGGATAAAGCATCAGTCTGTGGACTGAAAGGTCCCATGTTCGATTCTGGTCAAGAGCATGTACATTGGTTGTGGGTACATTCCCAGTATGGGGTGTGCAGGAGCTAGCTGGTCAATCCTTCCCTCTCATCTATGTTTCTAACTCTCCTTCTCCCTTCCTCTCTGTAAAAAATCAATAAAATACATTTTAAAAAATTAGTCTTTTTTATTTTACATTGATATGTATAATCTATGGCCTCATTGCTCATTGCTGTCCCTTGGGTCTGGAAATACAGGGTCCTTAGGCAATCTCTGTTTGCAACATAAATGGGACAAAGGTTTTACTAAGTGACTAGACCTCAGTTCTAACACTCTCATTAGCCTTCTTTGACTACCTTAGTGGAGAGAATTGAGGCTGTGGTACCTTGATAAAATCTTGCATTCGTGGAAATCTTGGGGAGCCTTAGGTAACATGGTTGGGTTGAGGCTATCATTTTTTTCTTTAGTGTTTGGCTAGAACAGAGCAGTTACTGGTTAAAACTTCTTTGTTCTAAAGCTATGATGCCCTTTTTGTGGTGTTTCGCTAGAAAGAGGAAACTTTGGGGGGGCATTTTGACTGTGCCGTTGGTGGTTTCCAGATTATTGCCTTTTCCAGCAATACGAGGCAAAAAATAAACCTAGATTTCAACTATAATTCAAAAATAAATGTAAAAATTTTTTAGAAAAAGATAATGTAGGAACTTACCACTGTGTTGTTACTTGAGTTCCAAATTCCTTACCCAGTCTGCCTTCTTCTCTCGTGTCTCAGAGTCTACTTATGATTGTCTTATACTTAATAACAAGGGACTTTAATTGTATTTAGTGGGAATAGGAGAAATATATCTACAGAAGTCTGTTGCACATGATACTAAATGGTATTATATTAGTAAAATGTTTTAAATTGATTTTTAATATCTAATATAAGAAAATATATTCAATAACTTACCATTCTTCAAGAACAATACTTTAATATATCATGTATTTTAAAATACTAAAATCAATACTTGTTCTTATAGCAATGTGGATGTTGACTAAATCTATGATTTTTTTTTAGAATTTTATTTTATTTTATTTTATTTTATTTTATTTTATTTTTTTATTGATTATGGTCTCACATAATTGTCCTTATTCCCCCATTCCCATCCCGAACCCCTCCCTAGATATGCCCCACCCCCACCCTCCTGTTGTCCATGGCCACTGGCTAGGCCCATATGTATGCACACAAGTCCTTTGGTTGATGTCTTCCTCTTACCCCCACACTTTCCCTCTGAGGTTTGAGAGTCTGATCACTGGTTCTCTTTCTCTGGGTCTGTTTGTGTTGTTCATTATTTGCTCTAGATGTGTGAGATCATGTGATCCAAGAAATACCTAAAATTTATTACTCATATTAAATACAAATTAGGTATTCTCTTAGGTGGTTCCTGCGTACCCCCATTGTTGCCCTGCAGGCCGGGGCACTGAACTAAATGGTATTATATTAGTAAAATGTTTTAAATTGATTTTTAATATCTAATATAAGAAAATATATTCAATAACTTGGCTCCCAACATGGCAGTTGTTTCTTTCTCTCAAATACCTAATTGTAAGAACCTAAACTGCAACAAGCCATAATGGTTATGCTGAGAGGCAAACAAATCAGTCTGTAGTAAGTTTCTTTCTGGGCCAACAGTTCTTTTGCGTAAATCTATGATTTAATAAAATGTTTACATAAAACATGTTCATAGTAGCATTATTTATAACTAGAGGCCTGGTGCAAGAATCTGTGCATGAGTGGGGTCCCTCAGCCTGGCCTGTGGTATTGGGCCAAAACTGTCTCTCTGACATCCCCCAACGGGTCCTGTATTGCTAGATGGTGCAGGCCAGACCAAGGGACACCACTAGTGCACAATGGAGGCCAGGGGTAGATCTAGAAGGTTGACCAGTTATGAAGGGACCAAGGGAGCGCTCCAGGGCATGGCTAGCCTGTCTTACTCAGTTCCAATTGGCCAAATCCCAGCAGTAAGCTACCCTACTGGTCAGAAAATCTGTCCCCTGATGGTCAGTGCATGTCATAGCAACTGGTTGACTAGTTGGCTGTCTGTCGCCTGGTGGTCAGTGCACTTCATAGAGAGTAGTTGAGCAGCCTTAACATATCATTAGTGTATTATGCTTTGATTGGTTGAACAGGCCACTCGTAACTGGAAGATTGACTCTTAGCATACTAGGCTTTTATTATAGGATTGGTTGAATGGATGACTGGATTAGGGTTTTATTATATAGAATAGTTAAGATCTGGAAACAGCCAAGCTGGCCATGAGTAGATGAGTGGATAACAAACAAATAAACTGTGGTACATTTACACAATGCGATACTCCACAGCTGTATAAAAGAAGAATCTCTTACCCTTTGAGACAACATAGATGGACCTGGAGATTATTATGCTCAGTGAAATAAGCCAGTGAGGGAAGACAAATGTCACATGAGTTCACTTCCATATAGAATCTAATGAACAAAATAACTGACAAGCAAAATAGGACCATAGATATGGAAACATGGAACAGACTGACAGGTCTCAGAGGGAAGGGAAAGGGATGGATGGGAGAGATTAACCAAAGAGGTAAAGGCCTGGGTGGGGTGGGAGCCAGATGGAAGTGCACAGAGGGAGAAAATGGGGAATATCTATAATACTCTCAACAATAAAAATAAATGAAAAAGAAAATAAAGTTTATCTCTAAGTCAGAAAAAAAGGTGTTCAAAAATGTTCTATTAGTAAAGTATTATATATGCACTATATATTGCCTTATATCAATGTCTCATTTTGAAAGTTTTAAAAATTATTTTCAAAGTCATAGTTTGTACATAAGCCTCAACAAAGACATTAAATTATAATGATTTATTTCAGTATCAGCATCTACTTCTTTTACATTATGAAGGTTTTTCTTTATTTAGAACTGCATAACAAAACTACACATTTCTAAACTATATCCAAAGCCTCTTGAGAAGCTGAGTATTATTTTTTTTTCTGGTAAGAGGAACATCAACTGACTAAGCAAAATTGTGCATAATGATTGGTGGATTTTATTTTAATATCAGCCTAGTTCCAAGAACACACTTTCAGTCATTTCTAAGTCCACCGTGAGGTCTGTGGCAGTGCCCCGGCCTGCAGGGCAACAACGGGGGACGCAGGAACCACCTAAGAGAATGAAACAAGCAAGGGACGCGAAAGAATGGAGGCAAGACAAGGTTCTGATCAAGTCTTGAACTTTATTTTTTGAAATGGCTGTATTTATACAGCAGAAACAAAGGGGGGCAGGGTTGCCTATGCAGAGGGGTCTTTGGCAGTGTATACTTGGTTTAGGCACTGAGTGACAAGGTGGTAAGGTATCTGGCAACACAGGATTGGCTAACTGCCAGGGCGGCGTAACATTCCAAGGTGTAACATTCCAAGGCTGGGCTAGCTAAGGGGGGGGAGGATCAGGAAGGGGAAGTTGCAAAGATGCTAAGCATCAGGTTAATCTTATCTTCTGGCCAAACCCTCAGGGCACTTCTGCTAGAAGGAACTTAATTCTATTTCCTTAAGAAGGAGTTGTTTGTCTCAACTCTGATGGCTCCCAACATGGCAGTTCAATATATTCTGTATAATGAATTACTGGTCTTGAAATCCAATTACATAAGACATGCAGTTTCTTTACACATCTCTTAAAATCATATTTAGAGCCATTACAAATATTTTGAACATACATAGATTTCTGTGTGCGATCAGAACCTCTTGCTTGGCCTCTCTTCCCAGCAGCAGCTAATCTTTGTTGGTAATTGTCACTTGAATGCTTAATCACACAATCAAACCAAGGACGCTTCTGGGGACCTATGGTAATCAAAAGGGCTCTTTAGATTTCAAGACTCTGATATTCCTACAAATGTGTATGTGGGAGAATAATGAAATGCACAGTATGAAATCAAGCATAAATCACGCAGAGAGAAAGAGGAAGGATTTGTAAAATACTGTATTTACAGTTATGTAGAATTCTTGTTAATTCTGTGAAAAAAGAAGGGAAGATGGGGGGGGGGGTATATGGAGAAAAAGGAAGAAGAGATGCCATGAGTTGAAATATTTAAAACCATTAATGTCACATTTCCATACATTCAGTGGAACTATTTTGGTCATTAAATTATCGTGCTTCTCTATTTTACCAACTTCTATAGCGTATATAGCAGAGTTGTTAGTCTAGATAACTCTATTTTCAGGAGTTTATTAATATTGCTTTTTGTGACATTTATGGTAAGATAAATCTGTAAATAGATTCTTCCATGGTGATGGGAGTCTCAGTAATTCAGTTTTGCTTTAAATTAAAATTTGTAGGAAAAATGTTTCCCAAAAGATTCAAAGATTGTATAAAAAGTATAGCAAAGTACATGAACTACAAAGAAATCTTAAAACTAAACATTAAGAAAACAAGCAGCCTTGCCAAAGCCATTTTGGCTCAGTGGATGGAGCGTCGGCCTATGGACTGAAAGGTCCCGGGTTTGATTCTGCTAAAGGGCATGTATCTTGGTTGCGGGCACATCTTCGGTAGTGGGTGTGCAGGAGGTAGCTGGACGATGTTTCTTTCTCATTGATGTTTCTAGCTCTTTATCCCTCTCCCTTCCTCTCTGTAAAAAAAATCAATAAAATATATTTTTTGAAAATGAAAACAAGCAGTCCAATTACAAAAGAAAAAAAGAGAAAGATCTGCACAGGTATCTCACCAAATATATATTGATGATAAATAACTGTATAAAATATATTAAGCTGTTTTTGTCATTAGGGAATAAAAACTTAAAACAATAATGCCAGCAATGAAAAGAACTATTAAATCTTTGCTCATTTATAAATTTATAAATATTCAATTTAATTGCATCAATTTTTAGTGCATGCTGTGTTGCACCTTCATCTTATCTTTCAGAACCGAGGAGTTACTCCACCAGTTTTTGGAGTTCTGTAGATTGACAGCCTGTCTCAGTATGCTTGGACTGCTATAACAAAATTACTATAAATTGGGTGGCTTATAAACAATAAGCTTTATTTCCCACAGTTCTGGAAGCTAGGACGTCAGAGGTCATGGCACCAGCCAGTTCAGTGTGGTGGCTGAAGGGAAACCTCTGCCTGGTTCATGGATGGCGCTGTGTTCTCACATGGTGGGATGGACAAGCTAGCTCTCTGGAGTCTTTTTCATAGGAGCACTCATCCCAATCATGAGGACTTTGCCCTCCTGACCTAAACACCTCCCAAAGTACCTGCCTCCTGACATCAGCTTAGGGATTAGGGTTTCAATAGATGCATTTTGGGAAACATAAACATTGAGACTATAGCATAGCCTCCTCTATTGATTCTCTGGGAATTGTCTTCAGCAAAGAGAGGATCTTTCCTAGGGTCTTGCTTCCAATTCTCCGGGGTGACCTGAAACCTGTGACTGGTTATTGTGAGAATCTAAAAACATGGCCCGATGTCCCAATATAGGACTGCTCTGAAGGGTCATTCTGGCTTCAAAGCTTCTTGTGGGAATGACTTTATGATGGTCCTGCTTCTGCCTCTCCTTAAACTTACTTGCTCCCATTTCTCCTCAAGAGCAAATCCCAATAAGGTAACTGTACCCATGTCTCTACTTCAGATGTGTATACTGGAAAACTCAGCTTATGGTTAATATTGACAGGTATGGTCTCAGAAAGAAGACATGCTAGAATTTTGGAACTCTGCCACCAGCCAGATGCTAACAAGGAGAATCCAATCACCAGTGGTTGTTTTGGTCATGAATAGAGAGTAGCCCAACTAGCAAGATTGCTCAAACTTTCTATATATACAATATAATGGTAGTATTATATTAAGGAAACAAAACCAGTAGTTTAAGTGTACTGCCATTTACAACATTTAGTAAATATAGTAATTATTTTAAAAAATGAAAGGCTGTTGATGGAGCTATTGATATTCTGAAGATAGATGATAAAAGATGGAAGGTGATTAATCATCAATTACAAGTTCAAGGTGAAATCCAAAAGACATTCTTAGGGACATATAAAAAAATCTGAACGTCCTTACAGCTGGAGATCAGGAAAAGTAGAGAAGTCCGGAACTTAACCAGAATTGTAAAAGAGCTTCAACAAGCATGACATCAATCTCCACAGGTCTGCAATGGTCAGGAAAACACCCAGATTAGGAGGGAACCCTAGGCATGAGGGAGGCAAGCACCAAATCTCAGGTCTCTAAGATTGCAGAAGTGTCCCACTCCACCACCTAGTATAAAGATGATGCAGGAGTTTGTTGCAAACCAAGCAACATAAACCTTTTTTTTTTTAATATATTTTATTGATTTTGTACAGAGAGGAAGGGAGAGAGATAGAGAGTTAGAAATATCGATGAGAGAGAGTCATTGATCAACTGCTTCTTGCACACCCCCTACTGGGGATATGCCTGCAACCAAGGTACATGCCCTTGACCGGAATCGAACCCGGGGACCTTCAGTCCCCAAGCCAACGCTCTATCCATTGAGCCAAACCGGTCTCGGCAACATAAACCTTTTAAGGTCTGTTTCCATCACCTCTCCTGCCTAATGGGCTAACTTATTTATCCTCCTTGCACTCCTATCTCAAGAAGCTTATGAGAGTATATGGACTTTAAGATAAATGGGAATCTGGCTAAGGACCAGGAGCCAGGCGGCATTACAATATTATAGATGCTATTTATCAAATGAAGAGTAACCGGGATTTTTGTCATATTGCTGCAGCAGAGAATGGGAGCCAATCATGTCTTCCTGGGGAACCCCTGAACTGATGGATCTTCTACACTGAGTTGGTCCATCTCGATTCATTCCATCTCTCATGACAATCATTCCCTTTCATGCAGTGGGCCTGGGATGTCAGAAATAATACCTAAGTATCATGAGATAACTGTATCATCCGGGTGTTGAGTAAACCTGATGATTTCTGAAGTATTTATTATGTTTCCATACCTCAGCTGATGGTTGATCTAAGTCAACATTGCCATTCCTTAATCCAGAAATGATTGAGACCATCATTCTTAAGCATTGTGACACTTGACTGTTGTGATAATTTGATTAGAGTTAGAGTTAGGAATTATTTTGATCAAAATATTCAAATGCATACATGCCTATGAAATATGTCATTTCAAAGTTACATATGGATATGAAGTAAAAATTATTGTTGTAAGGGACTTAGCTTTTAACATATTTAATGTCTCAATTATATTATATATATATATACTTTTTTTGAAAGCTTATTTATAGAGTATCAAAGATGTACTGGAATAAATATATTTGAACTCTGGCTGATATCCCTTGGTTTGGAGGAAGTTTTTCAGCTGTGAATTTTGTTCTTGAAATTTTAAAAAGGTAATGACGTCATTATAAAACTAGAAAAATTGATGTACTTAATTGGACAAAAAAAAGAATATGATTAGTTTAATTTTTCAGGAAGGTAAGGGAATTTCACTAAGGCCTATTTCCTACACTATACTTTTTTATTTGAACAAAGGTTAATAAAAGAGGGAATGAAAATTAGATATCATGAGACTTTTAGCTCTGTTAAAAAGAAAAATATATGTCATATTGACTTACCAGTTTCTTGATTTTATTTTAAGACTCTAAAGCTTTATAGTTTATTAACTCGTGCCTTTAAAATATACTCATCGCAGTGAACTTTTCATTGTAAAGACATTTTATAAAGGAACTTGGCCCATATCATTATACAATGTCATTTCTTAATAATTTAACAAACATTGACTTCCTGGTGTGAAATGAGCCAACCTAAGTCATTTTAAAAATGCATAAGATTCCCTAGGTAACTATCAATTTTAAATAAGAACAGTATAAAATATCCTGAAGCTTAGTCTTTCTATTTAAAAATATGGTTAATCTCATTACAATCACAGTTCTGTATCATCCATCCCAATTGAATTGACATTTCAGGGCTTTATGATCTTCCTCTCTAAGGCTGTTTGCTGAAGAGATAAGAAATACTAAAGAATCCATCTTTCAGTCATCTTGAAACACTGAGTGATGGATTTTATTATTTTTTAAATTTTTTATTACAAAAGTGGAGAAGCATAAAAGCACTAGAACAATTATTTTTCTATAATAATAGATGTTCAGTAGATCTCAGAAACTGGCATTGAACTTGGAAATAAAAATATCCTAAAGAAACAAGGAGAAATTTTATCCTGAAGGAAAATTCTAGTAATAAGGCTGACCCAATAATCAAATTTTGTTCTGAGACTAAGGAACGTAAGAATTCTTAGTAAGGCTATGAAAATATAAAGGCCACCTAATTTTGAGACTCTGCCTAAATTCTGGGAGCCTTAAAAGCTGATGTCTTAAATCTCAAAAGCCTAGGTGTCTAATTGTGTCATTCTACAGTATGTAAGTAGAGACCGAACGGTGAATATCAGGATACCTAATCCTTGGCAGGCTCTTCTCTGGTTCTGCTTCCTTTTTGGAGGTGGTAAGTAAAATTGACTCAGTCACATGGTCTAGCCCAGGAGGTAAGTTTAGCATAGGTTTTGGATTTTGGGGGGAGATAGAAGAGGGTATCATGGGGATAAATGGTGATGAAAGGAGACTACTTTGGGTATTGAATACATAATATAATACACAAATGAAGTGCTATAGAATTGTATACCTGAAACCTATATAATTTTATTAACCAATATCAACCCAATAAATTCATTATAAAAAGTTAAGAGAAATCCGAATCAATATAACACCCTATTTTCTTTTTCTTATTGTTTAAAGTATTACAAGTAATAGTACATATGTCTCCTTTGCTCCCATTGACCTCACCCTGCCTCCCCTATCCCCTGGCGCATGCCCTCACTCCCAGTACATGCCCTCATCACCCCCCCCCCCAGTGTCTATGTCCATGGGTCATGCTTATATGCATGCATACAAGTCCTTCAGTTGATCTCTAACCCTTTCCCCAACTCTCCCTTGCCTTCCTGCTGTAGTTTGACAGTCTGTTCTATGCTTCTTTGTATCTTTTTTTTTTTTTTTTGTCATCAGTTTATGATGTTCTTTATATTCTAAAAATGTCTATATTAGATTCTGCAGTGTTTTAGAAGGGAAAGTACAGCATTTTTTCAAAAGGTTTAGGCTGGCCGGTGTGGTTCAGAGGTTGAGCATTGACCTACTATGAACTAAGAGGTTCAATTCCTGGTCAGGGCACATACCCAGGTTGCGGGCTTCATCCTCAGTGTGAGGTATGCAGAGGGCAGCTGATAATGATTCTCTCTCATCATTGGTGTGTCTATTTCTCTCCACCTCACCCTTCCTGTTTGAAATCAGTAAGACTGTATTTTAAAAATAATAAATAAAATAAAAACTAGAATCTTCATGTGATTCATTTCTGAAGACAAAAGGAAAAGTGACTCAGAGAATGGCCCCTGCTTGGCAAGTAGTCCCTGATGTGTAGGCAGCACAGTCATGATTGGCCACATAGGCATGCTACATATTCCTGTATAAACTAGGTCCCCATTTGACATCTCACACTGATTTGCTTCTCATTTAACTTCCAAGGAACCCATGTCTATGCCTTGAGCAGTAATCATTCTAAGGTTGGAAGGATTTGTTTGTAAATATGGGAAATGTAGTTTCACAAATTTTAGATACAGGGAAGTTCTGCTATGGTACTCCTTGATAGAAAGTAAGACAAAATAAAAATGGTGGTAGGAAAGACAGAGCTATTTTTCAGACTTCACTAGAGTACACAGTAGAGCCACAGAACTATGAAGGTTGAAGGGAGTCACTGGCAGAATTTAAGTGCAAGCAGCAGTGTATCAGAAAAGATGGCTGGCAGAGGGACCTGGACAAGATAATGTTGCTTACAAAAGTAACACTACTGAGCATAAACAAGTGAGATTTAAGTAGATGAGCTAAGTTGAAGAGTAATGGTAATGGTACCTAGCAGAAGTATTTGTGTCTTTCAAGAACTGTGGGATCCTATTCAAGTAACAGGTGATATTTAAAGAGTGTGATGAAATAGGACATTCTGAAAACCAGAGGTCAACTGAAACTGAAAATCGGGGGTGGGGGTGAGACATACAACATGCAATAATAACAATAACAGTCCTATGGTATATTTGACCAGACTTCATGCCCATATGAAAAAGTTCCTAAGGTCTAGGTTCTATAATACAATATTGATTCTAGCTGCTCCTCAAGTCCAATTCCCTTTCTCAAAGTAAAATAAAAATAATGAACCTGTTACTGTTATCATTTTATTAAGAAGGATTCTATTTAGACTTTGTACATATGCTCTGATATGAATGTTTGTATCCCCACCAAATTCACACATTGAAATTCTAACATCAAAAGGTGATTGTGTTAAGAGGTACTTAAGGCATAAGGGTGAAGTCTTCAATAAACGGGATTAATGCCTTTATAAGGGAGAATTCAGAGAGATCTCCAGCATCCTTCCTCCATGTGAAGACAGAACAAGAAGGCACTATTTATGCAGGTGAGCCCTTAGTAGACATGGCATCTGAAGTTGATCTGATCTTGGACTTTCAGAATCCAGAACTACAATAAGTAATTTCTGTTGTTTGCAAGCCAACCAATCTATGGTGTTTTGTTACAGCAGTCCAAATAGACAACAAATAAGAGCCCACATATATATTTCAGGAATGTGAAAATATAAAAGAAGAAGAAGAAGAGCAGGAGAAGGTGGAAGATGAAGAAGAAAAAGAAAAAGGAAAAGAGGAAGAATGAAACATGAACTGGTTTGGAGAGTTCTGCTGAAGGGTGACAACAGACCTTCAAGTGTCTCAATAAAAATTATACATTTCCTCTTCTCTAACTAAATACTTAGCTTTTTCTCTTGATTGATCAGGGAACATTTGTTATAATTTATAAATCATGATGATTATAGACCTACCACAAGCAAATGTAAGTGCCAGCCTTATTTTTAAGCATTTGACTGTGCTCTACTAGGTTCTAAAAGCTTTAGCTTTTATTGGTCATTTACATCTTTAGAAAGCATTAAGATTTTATACATTTTAAACAAAACTGAACAATGATCATAAATATATTACTATTCACATTTTACATTTGAGAAACAAATATTTAAAGACAGGTAATTTGAATGCTCAAGTTGTGTATGATAATTTGGTAATAAATAAACACAGTACATATAGAGAGAGACATAGTCACATATATGCAAATTTCCCATAATTATATCAAATATCCACTTAGCTTTGATAGTGAAAATCTGGATGAGTCCCATTTGTACGTGGCTCCATCTTTTCATTAACTCTCCATTTCTTTTGGACTTAACTAAGCCATGTTACCTGTCAATGATGGAAAAGAGCTTTGTGTGAATTATTCATTAGGATGAGTGGGGAAACATTGCACTCTTGAAACAGTGCTTCTGCTACCTAATACAGGATTTCTTGTCAGCTGTCCACCTACACAGGCTTTGTTCAATCTGGCTATCGCCCGTTTAATTAAAGAGCTTTCTAAAAAAAGTAAAACTAGCCCACCTCTTTACATTTAAAATTTTCTTTTGTATTTATTCTATTGAGAAAATCCCCCTGCCATTGTATTACTTTGCAGTACTTTCTCTGAAATGATGTGGTGGCAATCATTTGCTTTAATCACCCAGTTAAGACTCAGTAAGATATCGATATATGATGATTCATAGGAAGGTGTCTGTGCGCAGAGTATTATGTACTACTAACGGCTCAGTGCAGGAAATTTGTGCATGGGGGGGAGGTTCCCTCAGCCCATCCTACACTCTCTTTAATTGGAGACCTCTTGGGGGATGCCTGAGCACTGGTTTAAGTGGGATTTAGCCTAAATTGGTGGTCAGACATCCCTCTCTCAATCTGGGACTGCTGGTTCCTAACCACTTATCTGTCTACCTGCCTGCCTGCCTGATTGCCCGTAAAGGCCTCTGTCTTGGCCCCCACCACCATGGCCTCATCCAGAAGGAAGTCAGACATCCAGAAGATGGCCAGTCAATCTGGTCTAATTAGCATATTACCCTTTTAGTACTATAGATAGATTATATAGGATAGGATTGCTTAAATGGGGGTGGGGGGAGGAGAGCCTTTTTAATCAGAAGGGGATACTCTTGGCAAACAAAAATACATAATATTCATTTGGACTAATAGCCAGCCATATACACTATACTGCCAAACTGCTCATAAAAAAAATTGAACCGTTTTCTTACATGTTACACCAAACAGGTTCTGCCTTCACAGTTCACCCAGATTAGGTTCTGATTGGTCAGTTTCTATGCCAGTCAGTGTCAATAGCTCCACCTCCTAGGTAGCCATTGGCTCCTCACACTTCACCCAGATTTGGTTCTGATTGGTCAGTTTCTATGCCAGTCAGCATATCTGGGCCTATCAACAGGCCTGATCAGAGAAGTGGGGCTAATCAGCAGAGCCTGGAGAAAAAGAGAGGTGTGGCTGCTGGCCAGGCCTGAAAGAGTGAGGCAAGGGCTGATCAAAAGCTGCCGGGGAGGTTACAAATCAGACCCTGCTTCTCTCTCCAGACCTCTCTTCAGGCCTGATCCACAACCCCCTTGGCACTCAGTGCTGGGTCACTGTGCCTGCAGCAGCAGGCAGTCAGTGCTGGGTCACCATGGCAACCCAGCACTGAATTCCAGTTGGTGAAGCCTTTAGTCATTTTGAATGTTACCGACCATGAGTTTTTATATATTATTAGGATGACAGCATTTATTAATTTGCCTTATCAGCAATTATTATTTAACTAGAGGCTTAGTGCACAAAATTCATGCACTGGGCAGGGGTGTCCCTCAGCCCAGTCTGCACACTCTCCAATCTGGGACCCCTCAGGGGATGTCCAACTGCTGGTTTAGGCCAGATCCCCATGGGACATCTGACAGTCAGACATCCCTCTCACAATCTGGGACTACTGGTTCCCAACTGCTCGCCTGCCTGCCTATCTGATTGCCTTAACCACTCTTGCCTGCCAGCATGATCACCCCCTAACCACTTCCCTGCCAGCCCGATTGCTCCCAGCTTCCCTCCCCTGCTAGCCTGGTAACCCCCAACTTCCCTCCCCTGCCAGCCTGGCCACCTGCCACTGCCCTCCCCTCTAGGCCTGTTTGCCCCCAACTGCCCTCCTATGCAGGCTTAGTCACCCCCAACTGCCCTTCCCTGCATACCTGGTCCTCTTCTCTCCCCCCCCCCCCCCGCCCGAAACTGCCCTTCCCTGCTGGTTTGGTCACCCCTAATTACTCTCCCCTGCCAGCCTGGTCACGCACAATTGACCTCCCTTGCTGGCCTGGTCCTACCAACTGCCCACCCCTGCAGGCCTCATCCCCTGCAATTGTCCTCCCCTGCAGGCCTGCACCCCCTCCAACTTCCCTCCCCTGCTGGGTTAATTGCCCACAACTACCCTTCCCAGACAGCCATTTTGTGGCAGCCATCTTTGACAACATGGGGGCAGCCATCTTGTGCGAGGGTGTGAGCATCAATTTGCATATTACCTCTTTATTATATAGGATAATTTTATTCACATCTCCTTTATTCATCTTTGAAATACATGCATGTACATTAACTTTCACACTTAATTTTAATTTTAAAATTAGACATCAGTTTTTCTTTTGCAAGGTCAATAAGCAATTACCTTAATCAAGGTATAAGCCCTTTCTTTCAACCACTCAGAAAGAGGTTACCATCCCTCCTCTTAAATAGCTCATTACAAAGCCATCACCTTGCAACATACTCTGGACATTTTGAATTTTTATCTTGTCTTTCTTAAAATGCTTTCTTTACCCCAGTGCAGAGTTGTTCAGCTTTAGTATTATTGATATTTTGGGCCAGGTCATTCTTTGTTGTAAGGGGCTGTGCTGCTCATTGCAGGCTGTTCAACAGCATCCCTGACCTCTGCCTGCCAGATGCAGTAGCACCTGTTTCCTCCCAAAGTTATGACAACCAAAAAGGTTTCAGACTCTGTCAAGTGTCCTCTGTGGGCAACTTCCACTCCCTCCACTCTGCCAGCCTTTGACAACCACTATCTTAGTGGATGACAAAGCACTTACTGCTTATCTTCCTCAAAAGGTATGTGTTTTCTTTGTTCCTGTGATTCTTCTTCAATATGTGTTATATTTTCAATTTAAAAGCTAGCACTGTGATTTAAAATGAATATCATTTATAACATATAGTTAACATTATTATATTTTATTGTGTCCTAATTAACTATATCATTAAATTATATTTATTTCAGAACATTCAATATATTATTAGATACTAATTCAAAAAGAAAAGATAACATGTAAGAAATAATGTCTCAATCATTTAGACTCCGAAAAAATATTTATTAAACTATACAACAGATACATGCTAGGCTATTATATATAAAGCAAAAGCAAATGTGGTTTCTGACCCAATGAAAATTATTAATGAGAAATGTTAATCATTAACATAAAGAAAATATGAAATGTGACCACTTATTAACTACAACTAACCTACATGAGCCAACAAAGTCTCCCTGGAGAATTGCCACATAATGAGAGTTTAGCAGATTATGAGAACCTAGCAATCAGGTGATGATGGTGAAGCTGACAATTTGTTATTGAATTTGTGCTGGGCAGTTTGCCAAGCACTTAAATGGCATTCAATCTAATCTTTCTACTTTCTAATTAATGTTTATAATTAAATAAAATCATCAATAATCCTTTGAAGTAACTTTCATTATTGTCATTTTAGAAATACAGAGTGGTATAGGAAGGTAAATAACTTGCTGGAAGTCATGCAGATTAAGTTGTTTAGTTAGGTGTGAACTCCAGATCTGAAAGCCTTCTGAGTCAGGTCTTTTACCATTGAATTACATTACATCATGTTTCTATATTCTATCACTTTATAAAAACCTTAAAAGTTTGTAACACCTGGAACAAGGGTATTTAAAGGGTTGAAAGGATGGCATGGGGGTTTATGGGATAAAAAGAGGATTCAGAATAGCTTTGAAAGGTATCAGTGATCAGATTATGAAAAGCTATGTTTGAGAGTTTGGACATCAGCTTAAATGCAATGGAAAACTTAAAACAAGTTGCAACAGAGCTCATGTCATTAGATTAACATTTTTGAAGGTTCCTTTTGTCTCAAGAAAGTATCACTGATTGGAGGAGGTGGGAGTTAAGGCAAAGAATCAGGTGAGAGATGAATGATGTTCTTGGTTTGGAATTAACTGAATGAATTTGAAATTTAGTTGAGAAACTATATTGGAAGGAATTGCAGATTGACTTTCTCAGGAAGCTGACTCTATTCTAAGATGGCAATGAACATTCAGGTGGACGACCACAGATTGCTTTTGAGAATAAATAACACCTGCAAGGTAAGAAAAATGACACCTGTGGGATTGAGCAGAGAGTAAAGTTAGGCTGTGATGCAGCATCAAGCAATGATCTAGCTGTAACTGAGTTGAGCATTCAGAGTTGCCTGGGCTGGAGTCAAAGTATGTGACTGAATGCCCCACACTCAGCTGTCCTTCCGATGCCCAGGAAGGAGGTGTATGGGGGGAAGTCTCAGCTGGGACAGCCTTGGAAGAGAGGGAACAGCTGATGACTGTCAGCTGGCAGCTCTTCTGGTCTAGATCATTCAATCCTGAAGAGTTAATGTGATGGTGCATTACAATATTCAGAACAGAAGGATCTCTGCAAGGGTTGGTAGAGCAGGGTGAAGGGGAATCAATGGTTATGAACTGGTTAACAATTCAGCAGTCTAGCAAGTGGCCTTTTCAGATTCTAAGGTAATCATTGAGAACTAATCGGGTATGTAGGGAAGTGTGATTAAATTGATTTTGGATAGATAGATTTGTATTTGAGCTACCTATGCAGTGTCTAAGTGAAAAATATAGTAGCTCAAATGCATGGATCTAAAGTTTAGGAGAGAGGTCTGATAAAAATTTGAGAGTCATCAATATGCAGATATAATTGCCTATATGGAATGAATAAAATCACTCATGGATAATGTTTAAAAAGAGAAATTGGTGTCCATAAATGCAAACCTCAAACCATTTCATTTGGGATTGTTTACTTTTATATCTGGCAGATATTTAATGTCCTGTCTTTATTCTAGTCCCATATTTTACTCACAATTAATTATAGGAGAGAAAGTAACAGCATTTCTCAAAAATGTCAGATAATTCTCTCAGGAAGATGGAGCATCGTATTATATGGTTGGCTACCAGGTAGGCAAGCAGGAGTTCACACTAGATTTCTATGTTTTGTTTTTGATTTTTGTTGATTATCTGGAAACTGTTAGGAGTTTTCTGTTTTATATTTTTCTAAACACTTGGTCCATTTCATCTCTTTTTTTGCTTATCTCTTACTTTTGAAATAGCACCATGTCAGAACAAAATATGGTAATATCTACAGCAGTTTGGAGTAAGGTAAAACTGCAAAAATTGTACTGTGTTTTTGTCATTTATTCAGTTTCTTTGCTCTCATTTTCTTTCTCTGCTTGTTTCTCTTCTTATGTCTCCATAGACCTTTTGAAATTGAAGCTTCTGAATTGACTGTTATAATTATATCTGATTAATATAGCATCCCATTAAGCTTATTAAGTCTATTCATTTTCTTCTTACTAAAATTATTCAATTATCAAACAAATAATGGTAAGGTTAAGAGGTCTTTTATCAAGAAACTTTGAAAATCGTTATCCTAATATACATGTATCAGCTATTATGTGCTAGTAGGATAATTTAAATGAATGTCGCTATTTTGATTTTTTAAATTTACTCTTATCTTGGGCACTGTTTGCTTCATATTTTAAAATCAGAGAGCCTGTGCAAATCTCTAAATATGTTGCAAAAATATTTAATATATTCATTTATGGTCATCTTTATATTGGTCCTATACGGTGACTCCATTTAAATTTTAGTAACTTTGAAATCAGGTCAGTAATTTTCTTAATTCAGGAAGATGTTAATATTGAAATTAACATGTGTTTTTGTTTGTTTGTTTGTTTGTTTTGCTGAATTAAATTGTTATTATGTATCAATTACACATATCAAAGTTAATTGTTTAGTAATAACCCAGGGTCATATCATAAGGGGCAGGCTTTATCAGGGAAATCATGCCTAAGTAGAAGACACAGATCAGAACAAAATACTATAATTCAAAAAAGAGAATCATACTTAAGCTCTACTGTAAAATTAGAATGCATTTCTTAAAGTATCTATCAAAATATCCTTTCTAAAACATACGGACTTTGGTAATGTAAAAAAAAAAAAAAAGAATGGGAAGAATACCTATAGACAAATGTGATCCAGGAAATATGACACTCTCCCATAAGAGTAAGGTAATTCACAAATCTGAGGGTTAGACCATGTGGGAAATTATCATAGTAACATTGCTTGTGTTTGAGGCCACGTTTCTTCAAGCAAGTAGGTCTAGGAGGAGAGAAAGGCTAAAGCAAATACAAGAGCAGCCAGACAAATGATGCGGTCCCTTGAAAGGGATTAAGCCTATAGGGGAAATTGGGAGAGCACGCTGCAAGTAGAAATACTGACATCAGGAAATGGCAATACTGAATTAATGTCAATAGTTTTAAATTTTGAGCAGAACACAGTTGGAGTTAAAGAAATTCTTCTCAGCACTGACATTACTTAAAATGCTAGCTAAGGAGAAGTCTGGCTCCAAATTAGAGTATTTTAAAATCATATAGCATTCATCGATATCATTGAATGTATATCATACATATTCATATACATATATGTATATAATGAAACATAATTAAGTGAAAAAACATCACCCTCGTTACAAAATGGAATATGACAAAGGCCATTAAAAAGATCATTGAGTTCCTCCTCCACATGCATTTTATGTTTAAATATATATATATATATAATCACTGATAAATTTACCACATATAAGAACAAAAACAAATTAACACATGCCATTTTTACTATTAGAAGTTTATAAAAATGTTATAGACTCTATAGTTTTCTGCCTATTTTTATCACAAATATAAGAAATTAAGAAATATTATACTGCCAACTTTGCTGTTTTGAGTTTTATGAAACTGGTATTAAACCCTATCTAGTCCTGTGAGCATTGCTTTTTCTCTACTTGTATCTATCCATTTTATAACTATGTTCATTGATTTTTTACTACAATAATACTCTGTGGAATAGAAAGATTGCAATTTAACTTTTTTATTCTACTCTAATGGACATTTGAGGGTATTTTTTTTCTTTTTTTAAAAAAAAGTTTATTGGGAACATTGCGGGTCAGCTTTATAAGATAAGTTCAGTCTGCCTACATTGTGGTGATGTGATCCACCAACTGCATTCTCACCAGCAATATCTGAGCTGCTTTTAATTTATAAAAATTTTAAAGTTTGATGCTATTAAAATTAATTCCTCTAATCAAGTGGGAGGAAATGTTTAGTTTGCCTTGGTCTCAGTTTATATGTTGTTAGTTGCTAATGAATTAAAATATCTTTTTAGTCCTAACCAGTTTGGCTCAGTGTCTAGAGAGCATCAGCCTGCATACTAAAGGGTCCAGGGTTGATCCTGACAAGGATGTATGCCTAAGTTGTGGGCTCCATTCTCAATAGGGAACATGCAGGTGGCAGAAAATCAATGATTCTTTTTCCTCATTGATGTTTCCATCTTCCTCTCCCTCTCTCTTCCTCTATAAAATCACAAAATAGATATATTTAAAATAAAATTATTAAAAAATAAAGTATTTCTTTATATTATGTTCGTCATTAAAATTGTTTCTTAATTTGTGAAGTTCGTGTCCTTTGTCAATGTTTATATTATGTGATTTTCTATTTTTTATTGCATTGTTGCAATTTTTAAATATATTTTCAGGATCCTAATTCTATTATTTTTTCAATTATTAAAAAATATATTAAAAATATATTAAAGTATATTCTGATATTTTGTGGCTTTTCATTTGCCAAAGGCCTTCATTGGAACACATGAGTAGCTGAAAGTTTGCTTGTCCGTTTTTCACTGCAGTGGGTAACTAACTCTAATGGAACCATGACATGTCAGAAAGAGAGTGATATAAAAGTCTTATCATAGGATGCAGGCTTTTGCTAGATTGTTTTGGAGTTTCAGGAAGTTAGTTCTGTTATGGAATGAATTCTGTCAAGAAATAGGGGTAATTCTGATTGGTTATCTTGATAAACTTATCTAGAAGGAGAGAACATAAATGTGAAGCTAAAGCTGTAATTGGTAAAAAGCAGCAGTTACTCCAGCGGATGTTTGTTCATTTCTGCCATTTGGAAATGTTTGTATTTTGACTGTGTTTTGACATGATTATGGAGTAAGGGTTCCCAAATATGTATATCCACATTCTAATCCCAAGACCCTGTGCATGTTACTCCTTATAAAAGTGGACATTTCAGATGTGATTAAGTTAAATATCTTGAGACGGGGTATTATACTGGATAATATAATGGGCCCTAAATGCAATCCGGTGTCCTCATAAGAGAAGAAGAAGATTTGACTACAGAAGAGAAGACAGTGTGACTGCTGAACCAGAGTTTGGAGTAATGCAGACATGAGCCAAAAAATGTGAGCAGCCATTAGAGCTGGAAGAACAAAGATATAAAATTTCCCCTAGGGCCTCAAGAACACACCAGCCCTGCCAACACCCTGGTTTCGGCGCTGTGGCTCAGTTTGGACCATTGTACACCATAGATCATTAACTCCCCTTCAGGAGTAGAGCAACTTTTTAACAAACCTAGTGAATAGGGCCTAAGTTCCTTTTCATGATTCCAAGTGCAGCCAGCTACACAAATGAAAACCTACATGGCTATTTTGTTGTTGTTGTTGTTGTTTCTTTGCCTCTATCACTTGATATCTTTGTCAACACTGCAGGAGAATTTGAGTTATTATTTTTTTACCACAAAATCTCTGAAGTTTGTTAGCTTTTCACTTTTAGATCTAAGGACTTGAATTGATTTTTATATATAATGATATGTTTGACCTACTATTTGCTATTATAATCATTTGGACCTTAATATCTACTGAGCACTTCAAATGATTAATAACTGATTGGCATGAAATACTTGAGAATAGTCCCAGCCTTTCCTATAGTCTTATATGATAGATTTTACCTCAAGTAAGGAAAATGATAAACTATATATATAGGAAATGAAAGATTATTTCTACAATAAATCAATGACATTTGCTAATAACTAGCAATGAAATTAATTTCAAAAATGGAAAAGTCATCACTCAGAAAAATAGTTACATGGTTTTTACTTCCTCTGAATTCATTGTTGTCATAATGTGGACCATGAAGAACACCATGATAGATCGTCACTTTCATGGTCCCAAATGAATCAAGTCTCTCAGTGTCCAAGCACTTATGTAGGTTTCACTCACATGACTCTGGCCTTTGCTATGTATCATTGCTTTGCCCAATTGGACATCAGAAAACATGATACAAAGAGAAAATTAAATAAGTTCGTGATCATTGGGGTCTTCTCACTTGAATCATGTCTGTAACATGCAAGAAACCTGTGGTTCTACTACACGTGGGAGACAATGTCGGAGAGACTAGCTGACAGCCATCATCCAGATCCAGACATGCCAGTGAGGCCCTCTTAAGCCCTCTATGCTCAGTTGGGATGCCTCAGTACCCTTGGAGAGCTTCTAATAGTTTTGCCACCAAAAATATTTTTCATTAGGACATCTAAATATTATACCCTGTCCAATAAATATTTAAATGAAAATAAGTTTTATATTATCAATTTTAATTGGGTAAAAAGTCCCTCAATCATACTCTTATCTATATTTATATTTATCAACTTGTCTATATGTCTGCTGTTTCCCTAAATTAGCCCCATTCAATTCATAAATACCTGATAGACAATTGGAGTCTTTTATTGTCTTTGATGTGACCATGACTTAGATTTTATTCTTCACTAATTTATTCACCCTCAGAAAGAAGCACTGCAAATATTCCTAATGTTTTGCCATACCTAGAGTACACTGCCAATAGCCTTAACATAATGTATTGTATAATTCAGTGTTTTTCACTGTATAATACAAATACCATTAATGATGGTGAAAATCACTCTAGAATGTTCTCACTGTCTTATTACAAGGTATTATCCAGACATAGCCTAAATCTAGAAAATAATAAAGAAAATACTAAGATTATCACTTTAGAATAAAATAAAATTAGACCCATTTTTATAACATACACATATAAACATTCACAAAATAGATTAGTAAATGTAATATGAAATTACAGAACAGAGAATGATCATAGAATCTAGTGGATGAGTAAGGTTGTCTCTTTATCTGGCATAAAACCTAGCAACCTTAAGGTATGTATTGACAGACTTTATCTTGTTTCCAAAAATATTCAGCACACATTAATTTGAAAGATAGAACATATTTATAACTTTTACATTTTATATAAAAATAAAACAATCCCTAAGAACAAATTTAAAAAGTCTCTAACCCAATATTTTCCAGGACAGAAACATAAATTACTAATAAACCTTCATGAACCTTATGAATTAGTAAAATAATAAAAAGTTACAACAATGAAGTATCATTAATAAGAGTGAAAAACTTAAACATCACATTAAGTTTACAGAGGAAACATAAACAGATTTTAATTATGGAAATTTTAACTGAATATAATTTTTGAGATAATCTATTAACATCTTACAGACTTTGAAATAGTCTATATTATAACAATCTTATTTTCTTATTCTAAGGATTAAGGATATAACTAAGTGGTATCTACAAACTAGTTGTTAAATTTGTAGGAACTTTGTGAGCTGGTTTATAAAACTATCATTAAAAAAACTAAATTGCATAAACTTAGAATTAAATTTTAGCAAAACCAAAATTAAATACTAAAGAGTCATGATTTTTTAAATCCATGACATTTTGCTATAATCTCTGAACTCAAAGTTATTAATATTTATTCCCTTGTTTCTGTATAGTGAAAATTCTCTATATCATGGTGTACCAGAGCTCATTTCTTCTCAATTCCACTTATGATGTCATGTGGTAGTTTGATATGAGCCAAGGTGGGAGTATTTATACTATGGAAATCATGTTTGTTTTGCATACATAAATTGTGAATATTTTAAATGAATAAAATAGCTACCAATGGACAGAAAATAAGAATAGGTTAGATGAGGATTAGAAGTAGGAATGAATCAGTTCACTTTACATCTTTGACCTTTTATTTTTTTAAACCAAGTCAATAAAAATAAGCTCATAAAGTTCAAAACTGCTAGAAACTAAAACTTTTGAAACAAAAAAATTCTCATGAGAAGCATAAATATGTAGATAAATTAAGCAAGAGCTCCAGCATTCTAAATATGTTGTCTAAGCAGAATATTATTTTAGGTTCTGGAGAGAGAAATGTGCATACATTCTTCTAGTAGCAGGCATAGAAATGATGTGATAGAGTTTAAGGTGGTTACTTTGGTACTGAGCACTCTGCCTCCTGTAGTGGTTTCTCTGACACATTTTAAGCTGAAAAGTGCTGAGCTGACCTGTGAAGAGCCTGCCAAGTGAACTCCAGAAGTGGACCAATGTGGCCTTCCTCTCATGTGTTAAGTACCGCATGTTCTTTGACTTCATATTATTTCAGTTCTTTACATTGAATAGGTTTATAAACCACCATAAGTTCTAGTTAGACATTGAAATTCACGACTCAAACCTACTTTCAGTGATATGTCTTTGAATAAAATAAAATATTTAATAAGAACCCCAGATAAAAATCATGTATATGCTTAAATGAAATTAAAAACTCTGTAGGGACCAGCTTAGCACTTCACACTTGTATCTTTTCTTGCTCTTTGTTTCATTGGTATCTAATATTCAAATTTTAATGTAAGAAAGGTGAAAGAATCATCAAACGAGTTAGTAGTTTGTTTTTTAAGGATACTCTGAACAGAAAATAGAAAATGAAATAGTGATTCAAGCAAAATTCACTTCCTGAAGGCTATTCGTATTTATCCATTTATTATTTTCCTTACTCTGTAGTGAGTCCTTTGAGTAAAATGAGTATCATATTACCATTCCTTGTTTTAATTCTAAGAGCTAGAACATACTCAACATTTTGGGGGTGTTGTTCAGTAGTCAGAGAATTCAACAGCCTGCAGGGGCCTAATTAGAACTAATTTGAATTCTTTGAACTTTCCTGGCTTTCTGAGCTTACTTTTGATCCTCCAGTGTAGTTCATATTTTTCTTGAGCTAGACAACTAATATTTCAGAAGATTAAAGTTTATTCCCAGTGTGAGGAAGAGAAATCAGGATGCTTTACCAAAGTGAAAGCAATATAGTCAACTAAAAAGAAGAAATAAGTATGTATGTGTATTTATATTTCACTCATTTTTCTATATCTTCCTTTTGATTTATGATTATATCAGGGCCTTTACAGGTGCATTTATAGTAGTCTCCGGGCCCACAGAATTGAGATTCATTTTGTTTTAAGTTATATGGATTTTCTTTTTCTGATCAGCTTTTGCCTTTTTTTTTTTTTTTTTAAATAAGTAACTTTTTTTCCCTTTCTTCCCAATCCTCACTCAAGAATAGATTTCCACTAATTTGAAAGAGAGAGGAAGAGAAAGAGAGAAAGAAATACAGATGTGAGAGAGAAACATCAATCAGTTGCCGCATGTGCCCAGCCTGGGAATGGAACTTGCAACCTGGGTATCTGCCCTGTACAGAATGACACTCTAACCAACTGAGCCAAACTGGCCAAGTCAGCTTTTTTTCTTTGAAAGGGCAGATTAAGTTTATCTTGAATTCCACATTAATCGTATTTAAACATTTATCTGAGCTTAGAAATTTAGAATGCTTTTTCATTCTTTGTGCTCACTTTGCTTTAGCCACATTGGTCTTCCTGTTATTCTTAAACCTGCCAGCTAATTCTTGTCTCTCTGTCATTGCTAGTTTGTACTATCATAATTGTTCTCACAGGTCTCTCATCACCTGGTCGTTTCACATGCTTCAGGTATATTTTCAGGTGTTGCCACTTTAGTAGGTCTTCCCTAATCTCCTGTGTAAAACCTTACTACTCTTCACTGTCTCGCTTACCTTTAATTTTTTTCCATAGATTTTTATAATGAGTGAAAAGTATATTAACTATTTATTTATCTTATTTCTAAATCATCTGCCTTTCCCCCAGTGCAACTTAATTTCCATGATAGTTGGTCTTGGTTTTGTTCATGTCGGTATTTCCAGGGTCTAGGACAGAACTTCACACATAGTAAGTACTTGATATATATTTATTGACTCAATCCTTACTACCCATTTGCCCAATTTTCTGATCCAAGGTGAATTGATTAAGCATTTAGGCAGAAGTCTTTGAAAACACACACAAAGAACCTCCCAGCTTTTCTTGGTTATGAATGTTTCTATATGCAGAGCAGATTTTATTGATTCTTTTATTGGAGACATTTCTAAAGAATGTACATTTTTACAAATTTTTTTTATTGACTTAGAGAGGGAGAGAGAGAATAGAAACATCAATGATGATAGAATCCTTGATCAGTGGCTTCCTGTGGACGCCCAGTGGGGATTCAGCCCACAATCAGCCCGGACAAGAGCCCTGACTAGGAACTGAACTGTGACCTCCTGGTTCACAGGTCAAAGCTCAACCTTTAAGCCATGCCAGCTGGGTAAACATACATTTTTTTTTTTTTAAATCAACAGGAAGACAACAAATGCAAGGAAGTAGTATTGAGAAATTTCAATTCCTGAGAGCTCTTTGTTCAAGATGGAATAATAATATTTAAATATAGAATCTATCTTCCTCAGAACTCTGGCTGCTCCATCATAATGGACATTCTACTCATACATTATAATATATAGGAAACTACCAATAATGATATATGATACTACTTGAGTCCACTGATTTTTTTTTTACATTTCTTTTAGAATTGAGACTGGTTGTGGGTATTTATTTTCAACATATCACCTATTAATTTATTAAATCCTAGCTTCTTGCCCAATCTTGATTCACTCATTTTTTAAAAATATATTTTATTGATTTTGTACAGAGAGGAAGAGAGAAAGATAGAGAGCTAGAAACATCGATGAGAGAGAGTCATTGATCAGCTGCATATTGTACACCCCCCACTGGGGATATGCCCGCAACCAAGGTACATGCCCTTGACCGGAATCGAACCCAGGTCCCCCCAGTCCCCAAGCCGACGCTCTATCCAATGAGCCAAACTGGTCTCGGCGATTCACTTATTTTACAATACTAATGCATTCATTCGAACAAGGCAACCTACCGTATCTACAAGATAATCCCCTTGGTGGAAGAAAATGCTTCTAATCTCTGAAAGCCTATACAGAGGTTCTATTGTCCAGAGGCAGTTATCCACTATCTAAACCAATGAAATTGTTTTAGTGATTGTAATATCCAGCTATTTCCCTTGCATGTTTAAATTTTAACTTGTTTCTTTGTGGAATTATTACCACCTCCTGGATTTCCCATGGTTCTAATGATAAATGGAATAGCTGCCCTGGGCAAGAAAGAAATTGAGTTCTATTTGGGGGTGTCAAAAGGTTGACCTCCATTACAAGGTGTGTATCAATGTTAGTCCTCTATGTATTCAGAATTATTCCTCATTTGTAACTCTGGCTCCTGAGGAAATATTAAAGCACCAAAGTAGTTTAAAATAAAATTGGTTCATTATTTCTAAGACAACATTATCGTCTCACTAAAAAATTCTATGTAGTTTAGGTCAATAAATGATTTGACTAAATTCTATGTAATAAGAACTGGGTTAAGTGCTATGGAACAACAAAAATAAGAATTGTCTCTTGCTCTTAAGGAACTTAAAATCGAGCAGGCAGTGGGAGTGTCAGTCATGCAAACATGAATGATTTATATGATTAACAAGAATATATATTATCATTACTTTTTTCTAGTTAAATACAGGTAGCAGTGATGGGAGATTTCATTATCCTTATGAAGCTGTCCAGTAACAGACATAGAACAACTTCAAGCTTCTTAGAGAGGAAATCATTGACAAAAAATTGGTGGATAAGTCCCTGAAAAGTGTATTTTCCAATCTTTACTCAGAGATAACTTTCAAAAAATTATTTTTGCACAAATTCATACAATGGGCAGAAAGTTTTTTGTGTGTGTTTTTTTCTTGCCACAAAGATTGCGAGTAAAAATGGGTAGCAAAGCAACTGGAAACGTTTGCTGTGGTTTCTTTTCAGGGCCTGAGTTTGGTGGTAGGCAGGTTCTCATCTGCATCTTGCTAACTCTTGACTCGCCTGCAGTGCTCAGGCTGCATAGTTCCCAAATCTTCTAGCCTTCAGGGTGTTAGGGAATGTAGATGTGCAGACAATGGCGATAGCAAGGACATTGTGATGTTTTTTCAATATATTTTGAGGGTAATTGAACATAATTTAAAATGTGATGTATACCAATAACTCTAAATCTTCTCTATTTCTTAGTTAAATATAATTCTAAATATCTACTTCTTGTATTATAATGAGGATGAAATCAGAAAGCTTATGTGTAGGATCGAACTCATGTATGTTCATAGCATGTCCTTTCCCCCTTGGTTGTACCACATACTTTGTTTAGGTGCGAGCACAATGATACAATTTAGTAATAAATAATGACATATAAAATATGTTAGCACACTTATAAAAAAATCTGCAATATTGAGCAGTTGATGGTATATACTTAGTGGCCAATTTATTATGGTCTCTGAAGGAATAATAATCTGGCTACTCAGTGTACTTCTCTTGAGAACCTCATTTATTTGAGCACCTGATCAGTTTTCCCCTTTGCATTGGCTGATAGAAAGCTCAGGGCAAATAGATGGTTGATCTCTAGCAAAAGTTTAGAATACTTTTGGTACCCATTTGAGATACAAATACACTGAGTGGCCAGATTATTATGCATTCAGAGATCATAATAATCTGGCCACTTAGTGTAATCAAAGCCAAAAGAAATATCATGGTTTCCATATGAAAATAGGATTTAACCTAATATTACAGAACATAATCTTTAAACACTATTCCCTTTGTTTACTTATTTTTTATATAACTAGGACTAACATTGAATTTACTTTAAATTTGTCATTAAGGCATTATAAAAAGATCTGTTACTTACCACTTGGAGCAGATTAAGGATCTGTCATTAAATTAAAACCAACAAACTAAACATCTCTGGCAGGGAAGTTTGAATGTAATCTCTGCCTCTCAGTTTATATTTGATTTTATCACTGATTACTTTGGATATTGATAGAACAGAGTTTTAGTATAAAATAATTAAATGAAACATCTGAAAGAGCATAGCATATAACATTTGCAAAATATATGACATTTAATTACTCTATTTTTTTTCACATTTGAGTGTTTTACTTTGTTATATATTCAATAGAAATCTAAACTTTCTAGATGTGTTAGTATTTTTATTTTAATTTTCTTCCAATTTTCATTTCATTTCTTTTACATGAATAAAACTTTATGAAACACAATATAAATAAACACACTTTCATTTAAATTCTAAGCATTAATGCCAATATTGTATTTGTTCTTAGGTTTCTTAATTGTTATCATTTTTAATATGTTGATAGTGTATAAAATATTCTTTCTTTAAAAAAGAAAGGCCTGATTTAAAATTTCAGTACTTTTAAATTTTGATAGAGTGCCTTGCTTTGTGTGTGACTCATTTTTTTCTTTTTCTTATACTCTATAAACTTTAGCTTAATCAGTTATAGCACGTGCCTAATAATACATATGTCATAGGTCATTATATAAATATTCAATGAAATCATCTTTATAATTGCTAGCCTATTTCTTAATAATAGGTATTCAGCTGTGCACATAACCACACATTAAATAAGTGAGCAGCATTTTAAAAAATACTCTATTGATTGGCTGTTCTAAAAGTAAAAGGGACTAATGGATCTATTATGGAAATATGAACAAAGGATAAATAAGAATTAAGTTATAGTAAATAGTATAGACCATTTTCATTCCATCCATTCATCCATCCATCCATCCATCCATCCATCCTTGTGTGAATCCATTCACCACTCATTGAAACACCATTCATTGGGAGCCTAACACATTAATAGTAATTGTGTCTTCAATGCTTCTGGCAATTGACACTCAGCCACCCAAGCCCAGGGAATACTCTGAAATGGTCCAAACAAAGACAAGCCCTTTCACCAGTCTCTCAGGTGGCCACTAGACAACTCAAAAGTGAAGAATCACATGTTCTTAAAAATGAGATGTCAGTTGCTAATTCTGGTGCTACCATCATGTGCCAGAGTGTGTGGCTGACATCCTGAGGACCACTGCCAAAACCAGGATGAGGGATGGCAAATGGACCACTTAACAATAAAACAGAAACAGACTCATAGATACAGACAACAGACCAAGGATTGCAAGTGGGGTTGAGCTCCAGATGAAAATGTGAAAGGATTAAGAAGTACATATAGGTAGTTACAAAATAGTCCCCGGGGGTGTAGTGTACAGCATAAAACATAGCCTGTAATATTGTAATAACTACCTATGGTGCCAGTAAATATCAGGGGGGACACTCTATAAAGTATATGATTGTATAACTGCTATATTGTACACCTGAAACTAATTCAAAATAATATGGAATGTAAACTGTAATTTAAAAAATATCTAATTTTTTTTTTTTTTTTTTAAATCCACAACACTGTCTTACCACAAAACAGTTGCTTCCTTTTTCACCTAGCCTTTTTGCTAGTTATTGTAAGTTTTTGGCTGATTTCAGAAATCTGTAAAAGTTGTGAAAGGATGAAATAGGCAGGTTTAGAAATTAAGGGGTCCAAGGAAAAAGCAAAGGGTTACAGAGCTGCAAAAAAGTACATTTCCATAAGACAAGGTTGCTGGAAGTGGCAGAAGTTACATTTCCATAAGATAAGAGAGCTGAGGCACACATTTGCATAACAAAGAGGAGGAAACCCCCCCATTCAAAGGAAGAGGAAGAAAAGTCCAGAAGGAATAGGAGAACAATACGAAAGAAGAAGGAGGGAACCTCAGGTACTTCACTTGAAGCTTGAGCTCCGGGGTTGCTAGAGTGGCCAAATCAAAAGGGAATAGTGACCAATCAGAGGGAATATTGAGGCACAAAAAACTGCAGCCTTTATAAACCATAGGAAAAGGGACTTGGAGGGACTCTTCCCTGTCCCCACATGAGAGTCTGTGCTGTGGAACTCTTCCCCCCTCTCCCCCACATGAGGGAGTCTAGGCTTATCTCTCAATAAATTTCTACCTTTGCTCTACCACCTTCCATCCATGGTTTCATTCTTTGACTTCACTGGACAAGAGCCCAGGAACCATCCTACCCACAGAAATACTACCCATTTCCAGTCCAAGTTTCCCATTTTAGTTGACTCTTTCAGGTTTTGTCAGCTCACCTGTTGTTTTTGTAGTGGGACAGAGCCTTGAAGTCCTCTACTTGGCCATTTTTGAAGATGGTACTCTCTTGAGATCTTTTTTATGCAGTAAATGAGAAATGAATGCCAAAGGAAGTTAATGATCAGTCCTTCCTGTCTTGTCTTCATGCTTAGAAGAAAGCAAATACACCAAAATACCCTCATGTCATTAAATTAACACTCCTGACCCACCTACTTATCCATTCCTCTTTCTTTTTGCAATGGATTCAATGGGATAAAAGTTTGCCCTCTGCCTTCCCTGAGCTCCATTTTCTCTCTAAAAGTCCAGGCCCAACACAAAATGAAGAAAATTGTCCTCCCCCTCGCCTAGGTCTGCATGGTAAACTCATCCAAGTAAGACTGAGTCACATCTGTCTGTTTTCCAAATTACTAGAGTTTGGTGAGAATGAACCATTGTGCTATTTATTTATTTATTTTAAATAAACATATTTTATAAATATATTTTTGTTGATTTTCTTAGAGAAAGGGAGAGAGAGAAAGAAGAATAGAAACATTGATCTGCTGTCTCCTGCACGCCCTACTGGGCATATGCTCTGACCATGAATCTAACTGGTGGCCTCTTGGTTCATGGAACGATGTCCAACCAACTGAGCCACACTGGCTGGGTGCCAATGTGCTATTTAGATTATGCTCTCAGCATTCTAGAAGGCTGCATAATCATCTTCTTCAGGTGATGTATTGAAACACCCACCAAGAATGGAGACTTGTCAGAAAATCAGTCATAATTGCAGATTTTTTTAAATCAATTATGTTTTATTATCACTAAAGCTAATTTATTGATTTATCTCTGTGATTCTGGGGTGTGTGTGTGTGTGTGTGTGTGTGTGTGTGTGTATTTTCTTCCATTCAAACTAGACTGGTTATTATTCACCATAAATGATGCTCCTCTTGGAAAACTATGAGAAGCAGACAGAGGCTTACATTTAGTTACCAGAAGAAATAGAGTAATGTATATAGATCCAAGTGTGGCCATTAATGAAGGAGACATTAACAAACACACGCCTTTCCTTGATGGGGAAAAACCACTTTTACTATGGCTGTCCTCCATTATTATGTAATTATTTTCTAACTGGTATGTCATTTTGGGCCTTAGTGCCTTTTTGAACCTTAGCTGTTAGGAGTACCACAGACTGCAGAGAGTTGTTTTTTAATCCCTAATTGTTTTTCTATTTTGTATTGTGGTTTTCCACTTGGATTTCAGACCAGGAATTAAACTATAGAAGGCAGTTAACTTGTATATGAGATAGAGGTTAACAGTGTTTGGTATTTTTAGCTATAAATTTATAGTGATAGGCAGTTGAGGGTGGTATCAGGTTATATTCAGCCTCAAATTCTGTTCCTTTGTTTTATTATTATTATTTCAGACTTTGTCTAGGACCAGGAGACTATGGATGGATGTCTTTTTCCTAAGGGAGAAGGTATAGGTTATATGTCCTAAAGTCATTGATTACCCACTTGTATCCAGCTGATATCAGATGGGTTTGTAATAAGTAGGTTTAAATCATAGTTTTGAATTTAAAACACCCAGAGAAAACTCAAATGAAGGGGAGGGTGGTAGCAACATAAAGACACGTTTATTTTTAAATATATAAATAGGAAATCACTAATATAAGCAGGTGGAAAATTTACTCTACATTTTTGAAAGCTATGTGGTTAAGAACAGAGAGTATTATTAACTGAGTTTCAAGCACCAGGAGGTGATGTTGGTACAAAGAGACCATGTCTAGTAGGAGCTGTGTGCAGTTAGAATGTTGAGGGGAGCACTGCCATAATGATATGCCTTACAGAGGCCTCAGAGACAATATTAATGCATTAAATCCAGGCCTATGTGTGCTCTGGGATCTGGTATATTTCCTCAGTGGGGATATATAAGGCAGGAAGTTTTAATGTATTTTAAGACTAGATGACTTTGGTGAACTCTCCACTCTTGACTTCTAAAAAAGTAAGCTAGGATAAAATGTCCAGATTATAAATAAAAGAAAAAGAGAAGTAAAAGCAAACAAACACTCTGATCCAATAAGCAGTATCAGCCTTGCACTTAGTAGAAAAGGGAATGGATTAGGAAGTTTATGAACATAAGTGGCTCAATTGAGTTTTCTAGAGATGGGCATGATTAGAATAGAAGAGCAATGTACCAGAGGGGGACTATGCATTTTGGAGAGAAAAATGTTTCTGCTGTCATTGAAGTTACCAAAGGTTATTCAATTCTGGGAAAATTTAGAATCTTGGAGAAACATTTGTGTTTTGGGGGTCTGGAGAAGCACAAAGCAGAGCTGCTTGTTCCCACTAGAACCCTAAGGAAACCATCTTCAAATTTCCTAACAGAAGCATAAACTCAGGATTCTGTGATGAGTAATTCTCCACTAGAAGGAAATGTGAGAACAATGGAAAAACCATACCAAAGAAGTTTTGAACTTTATAATATTTTGAAACAAGAGGCAGGCAATAACAAAAGCCAAAGTCAAAAATACCAAAACAAAAATCTGCTTTCCCTGGATGGTGTAACTCAATTGGTTGGTATAGAACTGTGTACATAAAGGTTACCAGTTCGATCCAAGGCCAGGTACATGCCAAGTTTGCTGGCTCAATCCACTGCAGGGGCTTGCAGGAGACATCTGATTGGTGTTCTGCTCTCACAGGGACCTCTCTCTCCCTCTCCCTTTTTCTCTGTCTCAAGTATCAATAAAATATCTTCCAAACAAACAAACAAACAAACAAACAAACAGAAAAGTCTGCTCATCAGAGAGCAAGAGGGGAAATGGCCTAAAACAAAGTCCACATTTCATGTAGCATTGGGATATACAACAAGAGCTTACAGGTGGAAGATAAACAAATAGATATAGTATGAGGCAGGTGAAAGATTCAACCCTTAAGCAGTTGACAACAGGGATCATCACTGCAATTTTCTAGAATTTTGCAAGAAAGCAAAAATGTGTTAGATGTTACTCTCTATGAAAGAAGGGGGGAAATGTAACTAAATTTTCCTTCAGATAAAATCAGAGTGCCATAATCAACCATTTGATAGGTGATTTTTCACAATTGTATTTACATTCATTGATTTAAAAAAATGTTTTCTATAGATTGCATTAGAGAGAGAGGAAGAGAAGAGATAGAAACATCGATGAGAGAGAAACATTGATCAGCTGCCAGGGGATAGAGCCAGAAACTGAGCATGTGCCCTGACCTAGAATCAAACCTGTGACCTCTTGGTTCATGGGCTGACACTCAACCTCTGAGCCACATCAGCCGGGCAAATTCGTTGATTTTTGATGATTATAATAGACCAGATTCCTTGTAAGACTGACTGTAAGAAAGTATTTATTTTCCTCCAAGGTTTTCACTACCATCTTCCATTCTTAGAAACTTCTAATTCTTTGGTTTAATTTCATCTTTTAAAATAGTACATAATGTGAGTCTGTGTTAAACTATGTATTAGGATATGAAAGTACTACTTTTTCCTATGGGAAATTTTGCTGGGCATAGTCTGAAATTTACACATGAGGAAATGGAGCCCCAACCCACAAAGCAGTTGGATCTAAAATTAATTAATACAAGTCCCATAGGGCAAAAATACTTCACATTGTACTGCACAGTAGTGGTTTCTAGAAGATGCATGAAGGAACTGTGGTTGGCTTTTGGGAGTGGTCTCATAAAAATAAGAGCAAGCAGTAAGCTTGCATTGAATTTCTGCACTTTTCCTCCAAGGGACAACCTTGGGGTTAACAAAAGCCTTTACTGCTAAGCCTGATGCATTTAGAAAACCTAACCGGTGCAGTGTTAAGAATGGTATCTTCCCTGAAAAGGCACTTCTCCCAAGAAGGATGCCAGATATGTAAAAAGGTGCTCAACTTTACTAAGTATTAGGAAAATGTAAATCAAATGCAATGAGATACCACACCTCACACCTGTGAAAATAGCTCTTATCAAGAAAAGAAGTAATCTGTTGGAGAAGGTTGTGGAGTAAAAGGAACCCTCATTCACTGCTGGTGGAAATGTGACCTAGCACAACTACTATGGAAAACAGTATAGAGGCCCCTCCCCCCCCACAAAATTACAAGTGCTGGCGAGGATGCAGAGAAAAAGGAACACTTTTGAACTGCTGGTGGGAATGCAGACTGGTGTAGCCACTCTGAAGAAGAGTATGGAGTTTTATCAAAAAACTAAAAATGGAACTCACATTTGACCTTGTGATCCCACTTCTAGGAATATACCCTAAGAAGCTAGAAACACCAATCAGAAAGGATATATGTACCCTTATGTTCATAGCAGCACAATTCATTAGAACTAAGATTTGGAAACAGCCTAAGTGCCCATCAGTAGATGAGTGGATTAGAAAACTGTGGTATATCTACACAATGGAATACTATGCTGCAGTAAAAAGGAAGGAATTTTTACCATTTGCAACAGCATGGATGGAGCTGGAGAGCATTATGCTAAGTAAAATAAGCCAGTCAGAAAAAGATAAATACCACATGACCTCACTCATTTATGGGATATAGTGAACAACATAAACTGATAAACAGGGACAGATCCAGAGACAGAGAAGCATCTATCAGACTGTCAAACCTCAAAGGGAACGTAGGGAAGCTGGGGGTAAATGGGGAAGATAAACCAAAGGACTTGTATGCACGAATATAAGCCTAACCAATGGACATGAACACCAGGGTGGGGTGAGGGCATGAGTGAGGTGGGGCATGAACACTTGGGGGTATAATGGAGGGATGAAGACACATATGTAATACCTTTACAAAAATAAGACAAAAAAGAACGTAGCCACCATATGACTCAACATTCCTTCTTCTGGGTATATACCTAAATATTTGAAAAAAATAATTTATTCTCAAAGATATATGCCCCTATGTTCCTTGCAGCCTTATTCATGGTGGATGAGACATGGAAAAAGCTGAAATGTATTTCACTAGATAATTGGGCAAAGAAGAGGTGATGCATGCATACAATAAAATACTACCGAACCATAAGAAAAGATGAAATACTGACATTTGTGACAACATGAATAGATCTTGAGAATACTGAGCCAATCAAAATAAATCAAAGAGTCAAGAAACATATGATTTCCCTCATATGTCGGATATGGAACTGAAAGCAACTTATGAACAAATAAGACAAACAACCAACCCTCATAGACACAGACAACAGTGTAGTGGTTACCAGAGGGGAAAGGTAGTGAGCTGTCGGAAAAGGGTAAAGGGTGTCAAATATATGGTAATGGAAGAAGATTTCCATTTGGGTGGTGGCACATATCCAATGAACAGAGGATGTTTTATATAATTGTACAGTTGAAAACTTCACAGTTTTATTAACCAATGTGATCCCAATAAATTTAATAAAAATAAAATTCTCTTTTTCTCCTAATTCTGGAATAGGTTATTAGCTTTCAGGTAAAAGCATCAGAGTTAGATTTTTGGTCCCTTTCTCAATTGCACATAATTAGAAATACATTGTTCTGATAACAAAACAAAAAAAGTACTGGAATCAAGGACCATGAATATATAATTGAAATTATTTATTTCTCTCTATAAGATAGGCTGCCTATAGGATAAATGTGCTCTCCTCCTTTTGCTCTGGCTTCCATGTGATATGAACTCTTGGTGCCCAATGGATTTCTAGATGCAGCGCTGGAGATGTATCTACAGCTGAGTCACTTCTGGGAAAAGACCAGAACCCATGCAGCAATTCTGGCTACTTGTTTGGATTAGGTCTTCTGGAAGACTCTATCCCAAATTTGGTACTTGGGATATGTTAGGATGTGATGAATTAAAACCTAGTATTAGTCCAAGGGCCTTTTAAGTGTAATGCTGGTAATCAATGCCCATCTCTTTGACAATTTTGTGAGTTTCTACAATTCTTCTGTAACTGATAGCATGAACAAATACTGTTTGTGGTTATATATACATGCAGAACTATTTTCACCTTCCACTATACATTAAATTTTACTCAATATGAACATTACCCAATGAAAATTAAGCCAACCACATAGCTTTCCTATTCATGTTTATGCATTTGACACTCTTAGGGTTCCTCTCAACCACTGAATATTTATGAAGTAAAATTAAATATTATTTCAGCAAATAAAATATTTGGCATTATATATTTTAAAACCATGTCATCCATTTTTCTCAGCCATTACTTTTGTACCTTCTGCAATGATCAACATGGCTTTCAATGACATAGCTATTCTACCTGTATGATGCTTTAAGTTTAAGGACATGGATCTCAGAATTCTTCAAATTAGTGTATTAACCTGTATTAGATTAACAACAGTTAACCAGGGTACAGTCACAATAAGCACAGTGATGAATTCCTGTATTCATGATAGAGCTCGTAAGTAGACTTAAGAGCACAGAGTACCAGAGCAGTTCATTAGTTGTACTCAAAATGCAAGCATTTCAGTGTTGCCTTATAACTTTGTCATACTGGCATACCACTGAAACTGTTGGCCCAGTTACTAGTGGCCCAGTGCACAAAATTCCTGCACATTAAGAATGGAATTAATTAGAGGAGATACTTTAATATTGCTGTTTGCACTTTCTTTATAATACAAGTGTTTGGCCAGCCCCACCACCCCTTGGGCAACAGGGGATTCAGCCTCATGCCCAGGTGCCAAGGCAGGGGGCATGGCCTCAGGTTCCTTGATCCCTGGTGCCAGGGCAGGGGTTGCAGCCTCAGGTCCACTGCCCCGGCCTGGTGCCATGCAGCCTCAGGTCCCTGCTGTGATGGTATGGTGGCATGATGACCACTTGCATATTAGCCTTTTATTATGATGATACTCTGTAAATGAAAATGTGTTTTTAACACAAATACATTTATCTACAAGGGAACTTTTATCTTAGTGCCATAATGAACAATAAGCATGTTTTGCACTTTGCAACTTTGTGTTTCCACTATGTAGAACTTCTTTCTAACAGGAGGGAGTTCCTCTCAGTGTGAGCCTTGGTGGTAGATTGAATATATCTTGTACCATAGAAATTGGAACTGTTTTCTCAGCTGTCAAGCATCTTGCTGATTGAGGCACCTGAACTGGATTTCTAATCTGGAGCTCGTTCTCTCAAGAAAAGTTTTTTTTTTTTTTTTTTTTTTTTTTTTTGTCTGAGGAAGTGGCAATAGCAGCAGCCTCTAGGAGTAAGGATGGCGGAGCTGCATGTGGGAAAAGCTGAGTCTGAGTCGGTGATGGCAGTGGCTACACTGTGGTAGGTGCCGCAGCCACTGGAGCAGCAGAAGCAGGATCCCAGTGATGCTCCCTGGCATGGCTTTGCTGAGAATTCTGGTTGACTAGCCACTCTGTATTCACATTTTTCCCCCTAAAAAAATTCATTGATTTCCCCAATTATTTTGGTAATATATTTTTATCTATTAATTAATCAAAGTACATTTTTTGTTGAACACAACTAAGGGTTTTGAATGGCAAACAGTAAATAAAAAGTAACAAAGATAAGTACAGTAAAATTAATCACTATGTATTCATCTATATGCCACCTGAAAGCATTGCCAGTGATCTGATGGTACACAATAACTCTTTGGAATAAATTTATCCTGGATATCTTCAAATGCTGGTAGGAGGGGATTCGAGAAGGAAAAAAGTAACATAATAAACTAAAAGTATAAATCTGAGAACAGTTAAGATTCAATGAAAAGTTAATCCACAGGTCAAAGTTGTTTTGATAAGATACAATAGGTCTTATAAGTTCTGAGATCAAAAAATACATACACTCAAAATTCTTTGCTAGTTAATTATATTTTGCTAGCCCTGCACATCTGGCTATAGGCAACTGTTTTGGTGTAAGGATGTTAAAAAAGATAGTAGGACCAAGATGGGACATACATATTTACATGAGCTATGCTACATAAAACCAAGAAAGACTAGCAGGCCCTTTTCTTCATACATTTTAAGCCTTTTATGTATTGCGTCTCTCTAATATTCCTTCTTATTATTTGTCATGGTCTATTCTTCATTTACAAACGGCATAGACATAATAGTGAAGTATGGCTTGCTTGTATTTTTGTTTATAGTCAAAATATAGAGTATTTTTCGTAAAATCAGGAAAAGATTAGGAAAGGTTTTATATATAAAGAATAAAGACACACTGGTAGCCTACATGAGTAATTTCACCTATATTGATAGACTATAAACGATACCATTTTTCTATCTTTGTTCTTTCTGGCTCTTTTATTTCACTGAAATGTAAGGTTGAATCATATAAAATTGTTTTTATAGGGGGAAATCATTTTAGGTTTGAATATTGACACTTCCACTGACAGTGAATTAAATTACAACCATATGCCAAGGAGCAATGTAGTAATTGTGAATGCTGGAAAATCTACTAGGTAGAAATTCTAATATTAACTGTAGAAATAATTTTTTGAACCAATGGTTTTGAAATCTACTATGCTCAAAGGATTATATAACCCTACAAATTTCAAGGATCATTTGAGTGGAGAACTTGAAAAAATATTATTGCAATATTAGGATGAACAAAAATTGTCCTGCTGTCCTGGAATTGTGGCTAAGGCCTCAAAGAGGAAATATATCCTCGCAAATTCAAGAAATCAACTAACCAGATTTTAGAATTTCACAAACAACATTTTCTGTCATATCTGACTCGACTACCCTACATATCTCCTCTGTGTATACATTGAAGAGGAGGATGAATTGAAAGATCATCTTTGTGATGAATGTTTCTCCAAGGAAACAAAAAAATAACTTTTCTTTCCAGAATCTAAGTGAGAGGAAGTACTCACTAAAGATGGAGGAAGTGTATGAAAGAGAAGTGGACTGGCTTTTCTACCCTGAAGTGGGCATCTAATTAAGCATTACACGTGTTCATATTTTTGGCGTGTTACTTGAACTAACACAGGAAAACTGGAGAGAGGTGGGATGAGAGGAAGACTAACACTGCATGACATTTCACGCTTTGGCTTGTCAAGAATTAGTGGAATTTCTGTAGACGGAGTGTTCATCAGGAAAGATAACTAGGTTTTAGTGAATTAGTCATTTTACAGAGCACCTCAACAGTAAATTTTGCACAGTGGACTATTGGCTATAATTTAAGAGGGGAGCTATTAGAGATTAATCTTAAGACATACTTTCATAGCAAAGACCTTTTCAGTGAGGAAGTATTTCAAGGCTCTCAGGAGAACACAAGAAAGTCAGTATTTGAATGCCTACAGTATGGCTTCCCTGGCTGTGACTTCCCCAACTTGGAGCAGTGTGTTAGATAACAGAAAACAAAACAGAGCAAGACACACAGAAAACAAACCATTGCTTCTTCACCCAGCTTGCTAAGAGACAGTTTCCTTTTTCTCCTCCTCCTCTTGACACAATAGTGGGATCTTTGCTGAGCCTAAAGGATGTAGGTGGACTAATGTATGTAAAGAGGACAACTCCAGTGGTCCAGAACCAACTCCCAAACCCTCAATTCCAACGTAAAGCCAATACTGAAGGAAAGGATAACTTTGAATTTGTCTTGAGATTGAAGATTAAAAGTTTGCTAGATTTTAATAATTAAAAATGATTGACAATTTATGACACCTACTCAAACTATTGCTAAGAGATAGAAGAAAAAAAAGGTATTTGACAGAACATAGTTGAAAATAATGATTGGAGAAAATAAATCTATTACATAATTTTATACCCCAAGATAGTAAACTCCTCACCAAACTCCTTACATTAGTAAAAACACAGTAACAAATAATAGATTATAGAATAATAATTATGTAATTGAATTTATGGGGTTCTCTTTATCTGGGAACAAAGCAAAAGGTAGAATGAAAGGTTTACAAAGGTTTTCTGAAGCTTACACTTTCATTGCTTTACTGAAAGGAAGTCATCTCTGAAGTATTAATAACCTGACGGGTGCACTCTGTTCAGATCAAACAGGCCAGGATAAAAGGCATCTTGGCCTCACCTCCCCAGAACCAACTGACCAAGATGACAAGGAAGATAAAAGAAATATTCGCCTCAAGATGCATCAAGTTCTGACTCTGCAGAGCCAGATTTTATGTTTTTTTCTTCTTCAAACGGCAAACATTTAGTAAACTGCTTTGACTTTGTCCAAGAGATCACTGGTGGATTCCTTCTTTTTCTGCTTTTCCTTCACTTAAACTATAGGGACTCCATTCATTGGATTATGAAAGTATAAGCAATTAATTCCAGATGCTTGTGTCTGCATGTGTGTATGCATTTCTGGAGTAGAAATATTGATATGATACTTCCTCATAAACTTTTAATCTTAAGGACATTGCTTATCAATTTGGTTTTATTATATTTACTTGACCAGAATTTGTAATATGATTTCTTATGTTTATATCCAAAGAAATCAAGTCCCCTTTATACTAAACAAAGTTAAAACAATTTTATATATTTTGACCTTTGGAATTTTCTAGATAACAAGACATTCATAACTATAATATTAATCAGCAGTAATTTCTAAAATCATCCAGTACAGTTTTAATGATCTTGATCATGATATGAAAGGGTTTTCTATGGGAGAGTGGGAATTCCCTCCATGATAATGCGTTCTGAGTTTTAGGAATGTCATCTCAATAAGATAATATCCTTCTGTAAAGCCTGCCTCTTCCAAGCACATTTTGTAATTTTCTACTGTGTGATGCTTTTATTTTATATGGTCACCTTGTCTCCCCAGGACAAAGATGGCTGTGTTTATTGTTAATTATGATTCTCTTGTTCTAGTTCGGTAAAATGTCCATCATTCATAGCAAAGTGTATTCAATATGTATAGGTATATTTATCCATCTCCAAATACACATGGAAAGCAAATGTGAGCTTGGAAAGTAAATGTGATTGAAGAGCTGGCCTTCAATGTTAGGCTGAGTTTCATTTTTACTTTTATATTGAAGTATAGTGTTCAGCAGCATGCTCAGTCAAGTATTTGCTATTTCTCTGTGGGTGGTAGCAGGGGCTTTTATTTTCACCATAATATCAAATATGTCCACTGACATTTAAGTATTTACAAACACAGGGGAATTCAGAATATATTTTAGCTTAGGAATTGAATACCTCCAGCAGTAATCAGGTATATTATTAAGTATTGACCTGATAGTTTTGTTTCTTAAAATTTATCACGTTCAGTTCTGGTAGAAATATCTTAACCCTAAAAAGCCACTAGAAGTATTCCAAAGATTTAAAGGATTCAAATGTAACCTTTAAAATATGAAGTAATATGAATTTGAAAACACACATATAAATAGCTGATAATTATTATTTTTAATTCTGATCAAATACTCATAAAATAAATGACAACAAATATTTCAAAATATTTAGATTATATATGTATGTAAATATAATGTATGTAAATATACATGCATATGTACTATATAAAATAAAATGTGAATGAGCAATATATCTTTTTAAATCTTATAATAGTTGCATTAAATTTCTCTCTTCATTTTTAGTTGCATGCCTAGCTTTAAACACTTAGATTGTTTTTATGAACACCCTATGTAGCCATCACTCTTGAGCCAAGAATTATCTTAAGAAGGTTAATAAATTTCATATAAGAAACCTGAAGTTGAAAATTCCCTTCCCTCATTAAAGCTTATACCTCCTTATCAGTCATTACTCTTTATCTTTAAGAAAATTATGACCAAGGCAAAGTTGCTGATGTCAGTGATAACTTTAGAGAAGTGTCTAATCCCTTGAAATTTTTCTCAGTATATACATGACACCTTGTTGTGGTACCTGCAAGTTATATCATTTTCCAGTTATTTGATGGTGTATGTTTCATTAAGCTAAATTTCCATTGTATCATATTACATTTATACTAGAGGTCCAGTGAATGAATTCGTGTACAGATGGGATCTGGCCAGCCCAGCCCCAAGCGGTGGATCAGGTCTGAGCCTGTTTGGAGAAGGAGACAGGTTGGCTGGCCAGCCCGCTGCAATTGAAGTGGGTGGGCCATTTGGGGGTGGGGCCAGCCATGGGGAGGGGCTGTGGGCAGTGGGCTGGTGAACCCCACCTCCAAATGTGAGGGGGGTGGCAATCGAGGGCCAGCAGCTTGAGGGAGGGTCATGAGTGCATGGGTGGTTGGCCATCCAGCCCTGCCCCTGATGGAGTGGGAGGCCAATCAGAGGCAGAGCTGGTCTGAGGGCGTGGTCATGGGCCGATGGGGTGGCTGGGGCCCATCAGGTGTGGGGCTGGTTGGGAGGTGAGATGATGGGCTGATAAGGGTGTTGGGACACCATCAGGGGTGGGGCTAGGTATAAGCTTTAATGAGGGAAGGGAATTTTCAACTTCAGGTTTCTTCAGGCTAGGTGCAGGAGCAGGGCTGGTTGGCGATCACTTTAGAAATTGAAAAAGGATGCTACGGTATTAGAAATTACAGTAGTACAATTGTCATAAAACCCACCAACAAAAGCCTTCCTCATTGCCAGTAACTATGAAAGTTTAATGCAAGATACTTTAGAGATTTGGGGAAGGGGAATGATGGCAGGGTTTTCAATTTCCACAATATTCTACAGATTTAGAGCTTATTCTGATAAACTGTTTTCTGTTAGTCAGCTCTTTGGCCTAATGGTAAATGTTTGTGATTAGTGTGCAATGGCTTCCCAATATAATATATTTTTCCACATTTTCTGATTTGATGATCATGCTAATTAAAATGGAATGCCTGGACCAACAAATGCGCACATGTGTGTGTGCGTGCACACACACACACACACACACACACACACACACGCATACACCTCATACTTAATTCTAGACCCATATATCAAATACAGAAATGACACTATTCATTTACACTTTAATCTTTTTTATCTTACTAGTGCAATTTATATATCATAATGAAAAAAAATTTGTTTAATGATTAGATTTAAAACACAGATTTGTACACTAACCCAGCTATCTTTGGAGATTACAGTAGTTGCAGAAATAATTAGTTTTGAAAGTGACTGATTTCTTCCTTAAAGTTATGCAAACCCAGAAGTTATTGATTTGAGGAAAAAAATTATTCTATATTATTTGATAATATTTTTAAGTTATATCTGATAATATATAAGATTTCTTTCTATAGGTTCTAATAGGTGTCTTCTGCATTTCCACTGTTTCTTCTCTCATCTCCACAATGCTTTATCCTCAAAATGCATCCTTTGGATTACTTGCATAAACATTAATCTCCTAATTGGGCTCCTTTTTTTTCCCCTATCGCACACTTTCAAAAAGCACTTTTGATATTTTTCACCATAGCTGTCTAGATACAATACAAATTTAATCAAGCCACCCTCATGTTATTAATTCAAAAGCTCCTCATTGTCTGTGGAGAGAGAGGTATCCAATCTTCCTACTACAACTTACTAAGGAATTTGTGTCTCTTGCCTCTTCCCTGGCATCTCTCATTTCCCACACTCAGGTCTTTCCATCTTATTTAAATCCTCTTCTTTTTCCAACTTGCCAACATCTGCTATTTTTGCAAAATTTTGTGTTTTGACTTCTCCATATCATGTCTTTGGATCCCTTTTATTCCATTAAATTTAAGAAACTTCTTTTTTGCTCAACTGTTCTGTGTATACATTCCTATGATATGTTACACTATTTAATTTCATAAAAGTATCTGAGGATTGATAGGGATATTTTCATTTGTAATGTCCAACACATAACAAAATACCTGATAAAAAGTTAGCATTAAATAAATATTGTTTAACATACAAGTAATGAGTTACCATAGATAAGTAAAAAAGACTTTCCTAGGTCTAAAAATTCTATGATTATAGGTATTTGGACTGTAAAATCATCTTTGAACTGCCCACTAAATTAACTTCTGCATTGGAATTTACTCTCCCTTCCACTATGAGTTCACTCTACTCCAACCTTTTTAGGCCAGTTAAGGAACTGAAATTCTAAGTTGAATCTCTCAAGGTCTTTTGAATAAATCAGTAGTATACAGTTCAAGGGAAGATATTATCTATCCTTTGCTTTAAACCTGAATATCACATTTCTTCGTGTATCACATAACTAGTAAAGCTAAAAACATAGACCTTTAGAGCAAACCCATTAAAAACAGGGAGATACATTATTCTTTTCTAGAAGATGGCTTGAGTTATCTATCAAATGTCCAAGGTTATGTTATATGGAACCTTGCTACATATAAAACCTTGAAAGTTACAGAATGTTTAGCAAAGTTTAAAAATAGTTTTCAGTGCTAAAGGAATATTTTTTTCATCTCTCTTTAGAGTTATTCAATTAGCTTTTAAATACAATAAAAACAAATCTTTACAATCACTCATATCTCTAGATGTTTTCAAATAATATCTAAAAATGCTAGTAAAAAGCTTAATTTAATTATTTTATTATTTGGAATTTAAATAAAGTTAAATTTATAGCATTTATGCTCAGTTTTATGTCCACTGTCCTCTTTTTCCCATCCACATTGCTATGTCTAATTATCTTCTTCCATTTTTCTGCCTTTCACTGTATTTTTTTATTTCATTTTCTGAATTGTGTATTTCCCTCTCCATTTTCTTTCACTCTAGTTTTCACTGAATTTTAATTGTCCTCTTTCCTTATATTTGTAAAAATAGATTGCATGGAATATTATATAAATTGAAATATTTTATATATAAATATAAGCAATGTCTTGCTTTTATTATAAACCATTTATATTTAATGTATTTACTAATGTACTTAAATCTGCCACTTTGCTCTTTTATTTTTTGTTTGTTCTATTTGTACTGCATTATTTTTACTTTTAAAATTATTTTTATTATTTTCTTCCTCTATTAACTTTTTCATTATTTATTCCTTTAAGATTTTATACTATATTGTATTATGTAATTATATTATAGAAGTTATGACATAAATAATGAACTATTACAGTCTATCATAAATTCATGCTTTTATGAATTTTTAACATTTCCAATTTACCCAGTACCTGTTGCCATTTAAGTTACTATTGCTATGTATTTTATTTGTGTTTTAAGTCACACAAGTCATTATTATTCTTAGATTGTAAATTCAATTTCATTTAGATTTCTTTAAATATTTACCCTTTCTCTTTATTTGCTTATTATTCCTCAGGCATCACCATGTTCCCATCTTGGATCATTTTCCTTCTACCTGATAATCACTCTTTAACTCTTCCTTTGGTTTTGACCTATGAATAATGCATTCTCTCAGGTGTTTGTTTGTTTGTTTGTTTTTGGTCTAAATATATGTTTCTTGTGTTTCCAGTTATAAAGAATGTTTCACTTGGTGAACATTTAAAGATTAACTGAATTTTCTAGCTTTTGTTTATTGTGGGTTGATCTGTGTTTTGTTTTCTTTAACAGATTAGGTTTTAGCACTCTGGAGGCTACAGCTGGAAGCTTAACGTCCTCTTCCTAAGAGGACTCTGGGATCAAAATATTTTTCCAGGTCTGTAAGATAATCTAAAACTCTAGTTATGTTCTGAGCGCTTAAGCCTCCATTTTCTTTTCAATTTCTCAGTCTTTCAATTTCTCAAGGGTAGATCACACCAAATGTCAGAGTCTCTTCTCTGGGCCTCCCTTATGTTTTTGGTCTTGGCGCTTCAATTTCTGAATGCCTTGCAGCTTATCAGCATCTTCAAATAATTGTTTTTCTTCGTTTTATTTTACTTTTTTCCACTTTTCAGGTTGAATTTTATGAAAGAGTTGGTCTGTAACTAGCTGTTCCATTGTTATGAGCCACAGCTGATGACCACAGGAATCTTCTCTGACAAGATTTTGTGTCTAGTTTTTAATTGTTATAGTCAACTATTATTTTTTCCGTTTTTCATTAATGGATGGCAATAACTCTATTTTTATTGGCATATAAGACACAATACCATAAAGACTTTACTGAATCCATAACCCAATCACCACATAAATTTTTATAAAAAGTATTCACTTTTAAATAATAACATTCATATCTTACTTTTAATTTTCACAAGTATTAGAAATAAAGTTTGCCTCACCCAGGCAATTAATTGCTTAGCACATACCTTTGAAATACCTACCTTTTTTATAGACATAGTTACAAATGTAACATTTAAAAATAATGTTTGAAACAATTATTAGATAGATTAATATTAAATTTATTATTTAATTTCTCCTAAACTCATCTACCTTCTTTTTTCTTTACCATTGATTTATACCTAATTTTTAATTGTACCCTCCAAAACCTTAGAAAGCATGATAAATATATAAGATTATGACATAATAAGATGTCTCATTGATAATTAAATTTAATATTATTTTCTTGAATCTTAAAAAAAGAAACCATATTACATCATCGTTTTCAGTTTGATGATTCCGTACTAGCTTGGTATTGTGCAGAGCGCAGCAGTTAACAAGATGCACAGTGAGTGTTCCCTGTTCTTATAGAACATGTTATTTTCCATCTCTTAAATGAAGGTCTATTTGAGTAGGTAATGTGCTTTTCTTAACTCAGGAAAAAAATTACTGAGCCTACCAATCACTGTGCCACATGCCACAGAAACAATAAGGAGACAATTATTACTACACTTGTCCTCTTAGAACATAGAATCAAAGATAGAAGGGAGAGGTACCATCTATTTCCTGCTTTGATTTCTTAGGAGATGAAACAAAAATTAAATAGAGTTTAGTAGGGTCATATCTTTACTTACAAATGAATAAACTTTATTTAATCAAAGGGCTTTTCCAAATAAAATAAAATTTAGAGACCAGATAGCCAATTTTTAATTTTAATAACTAGGCAACCTGCCAGTAAGAGTGGACATTACACATAAGATATGAAAGTGTTAGCACAAGTCTCAGATTAATAATCTATTTTAAGTAGTGGGTATTTCATATCAGATCTCATGAGTTTCTTTTATTTTTCACTACAGCATGCTATACAAAAAAGAAAACAATAAATTGTCACACCAGCTCTGCCACTAAAACTGTATCCTACATATACTGACACCCGCAAGATACTACTTCAGCCTTGTAATAGAAATCTAACAGAAAACAACATAAATGGCCATCAGAATTAGTCATTAGAGCAGAAGTTACAAAAATTATCTCAGCAACCATAAAATGGAATATTTTTCCACAAGAAAATAATGAAGCAGGACTGAAAGTAGTATTTAGAAAAGAAATGCAAGTTAAGCTTAACTGAAAAAAAAAGCCAATTAAATAACAATATGTAATATGTCCTTTTATTTCTAGAAAAATATGAATAAATACACATGCACAAAGCACAAACCTATGTATGTAGATGAATATTCATAAACAATGTATAACATTTTGCATAACATTTTAGAGATACTGGTAATAGTGTGCAGTGAAAATAAAGCCTGGAATGGGAGAAAGAATTGCTTTTTATATGCTTTGCATTATTTATACCATCTATCATGTACATTTTGGAAATCAACTTTTGGAGTGGGTATGGGTAAAAATAAGTTATCACTTGTTTAGACTAAATCCAAATAATAAAAATCCCACTAAAATATATATGACATTTCTTAATTGTAACAGATGGGAAAATAGAATGGAAAAGAGATTGGCATTGTAGACTTTGATTCATAAGACACTTTATTTAGGATGTTTAATATTAGAAAAGATGCAAAGCAATATTCTATTTTAATTTTTCTGAGCCATTGAGTTTACTGCTGTACCCTTCCTCATAGATAAGGAAAGTTAAGCAGTTATGCTCATTGCAGGCATTTTGAAATGGTAGCTCAGTTTTGACTTTAAAAAGTATATATGTTAGTTGCAGGAACTATGCTCTACCTGATCTGGTAGAAAAATACATATAAATCACCAGAAATAAAGCTCATACTTTAACTGGATTTATTTTGTTTTCCTTTTAAGTTAAAGTAAAACTACAACTTCTCTCCACTATTCTTATGATCAACAATGCACATTTTCCTATTTTTTGGCTTTGTAAGAGACAAAATATAGGTAGGAGCATGGAAGAAACCAGAGCTACAGCGACAACAAAGCTCAATCCCTTGACTTTAATTCCAGTCACTTAAAAATATGAATGAATACAAATGCACATAGCACAAACTAAATAAGCTAGTTTTAAGTGCTGCCTAATTTCTGGTTGCCACCGAACACTATAAAATAAAATAAATATTTATATGTCAGAATGCTTGAACATAAAATCTTAGCAGAGAAAATTGATCTGGTGTCTTCCCTGCCTTTGAGGATAAATATCTATCTACATGTATGAAATCTATTTATTATTTGAAATATTTTAAAAGAAAAATACATCCAAACTGTAAAGGAAGAAGTAAAATGTTCACTATTTGCAGAAGTCAGATATTGTAAGAGGAAAACACTAAAGACTCCACACACAAAAAAGCAATCTCAAGTATTAAATGAATTCAGTGAAGTTGCAGAAAAAAAATAATATGTACACAATTTTGTGACATTTCTATACATTAATAATGAGCTACTAGAAAGAGAAATTAAGAAAACTATCCTATTTAAAATTACATGAAAAGCAATAAAATACCTTGGAACAAATTTAACCAAGAAGACAAAAGAGCTGTACTCTAAAAATATAACTTATTAATGAAAGAAATAGAGGCAATACAGCTTTAACATGTTTTTCACAGTGGATAGAGCACTGGCCTGCAGACCGAAGGGTCCTAGGTTCAATTCCAGTCAAGGGCACATGCCCGGGTTGCAGGCTGGATCCCTCATGGAGAGCATGCAGGAGTCAGCCGATCAATAATTATCCCTCATCATTGATGTTTCTATCTCACTCTCCCTTCCTCTCTGAAATAAATTATATATATATATATATATATATATATATATATATATATATATATGAAATTGAGGTAACACAAACAGAGAGATATATTGTACTAATAAATTGGGAGATATAATATTGTTAAAATGTCCTTGCTACCCAGGGCAATATACAGGTTCAGTGAAATCTTTATCAAAATACCAATACCATATTTCACAAAACTAGAACAAAGAATCCTTAAATTGCATGGAACCACAAAAGACCACAAATAGCCAAAGCAATCTTGAGAAATAAGAACAAAACTGATTTCAAACTATATAATATAAATATAAAGCTATAGTGATCAAAACTGGAATAGACCGGAGAGCCCAAGAATCAAACCCACATATATTGTCTATTAACCTGTGACTAAGGAGACAAAGTATACAATGGGTAAAAGTGTTCTCAGTAAATGCTGTTGAGAAAACTACACAGATACGTGCAAAAGAATGACATTGGACCACCATTTTACACCATATACAAAAATAAATGTAAAATCATTAAAAATTTGAATGTAAGATCTGAGACCATAAAACCTTTAGAAGAAAGCCTGAGCAGTACGCTCTTTTAAAGCATCAGTCTTGCCATACTTTCTTGAACCAGTCTGCTCGTGCAAGGAAAACAAAGGGAAAATAAACAAATGGGATTCCATGAAGTCAAAAAGGTTTTGCATAGTGTAGTGAAGAGTGCCATCAATAAAACAGGCAACTTACTGAATGGGAGAAGATATTAGTAAATTATATATTCAATAAAGGGTTAATCTCCAATTTTATAAAGAGCTTATAAAACTTAATATCACAAAAATAAACAACTCAATTAAAAAAAATGCATTGTGGGGGGTAGTGTCCCTTAGCCCAGCCTGCATCCTCTCTAATCTGGGACCCCTTGAGGGATGTCCAATTGCCCTCTCACAATGCAGGTCTGCTGGCTCCCAACTGCTTGCCTGACTGCTTGCCTAATTGACCCTAACTGCTTCTGCCTGCCAGACTGATCACCCCCTAGCCACTCCCCTGACAGGCTAATCAATGCCTAATTGCTCCCCTGCCAAGCCCCATTGCCTCCAACTGCCCTCCCCTGCAGGCCTGGTCACCCCTAACTGCCCTCCCCTGCCAGACTGGTTGCCCCTAACTGCTCTCCCCTGCTGGCCAAGTCTCACCCCCCCACTGTTCTCCCCTTCAGGCCTGGTACCCCTAACTGCCCTCCCCTGCTGGCCTGATTACCCTCAACTGCCCTCCCCTGATGGCCATCTTGTGGTGGCCATCTTGTGTCCACATGAAGGCAGTCATCTTTGACCACATGGGGTGGCCATCTTGTGTGTTGGAGTGATGGTCAATTTGCATATTGCCTCATTATTATATAGAATACACATCACATGCATTTATAATGGAGTATTACTCAGCTATTAAAAAAGAATGAAATCTTGACATTTAAAAGAACTTAGATGGACTGAGGGAGTATTATGCTAAATGAGGTAAGAGAGAGAGAAAGACAAATTCCGTATGATTTTACTAATATATGGAATAAATAAAAAAAAGACAAACAAAGAAAACACACAGAAGCATTCTCATATATTTAAGAAATAAACTTGTGATAACCGGATGGGGAAGTGTTTGGGAGATGGTAATCCCATTTGTTTATTTTCTCCTTAGTTTCCCTTGCCCTAAAAGAGGTTATCAGTAAACATATTGCTATGAGAGATATCTGAGATTTTTCTACCTATGGTTTCTTTGAAGATTTTTATGGTTTCCTGACTTACATTTAAGTCCTTTATCCATTTTGAGTTTATTCATGTGTATGGTATAAGTTGGTTGTCTAGCTCCATTATTTTGCATGTACCTGTCCAATTTCCCCAGCATCATTTAGTGAAGAGATTGTCTTTACGTCATTGTATGCTCTTGCCTCCTTTGTAAGATATTGAGCCCAGGTTGATTTCTGGGTTCTCTGTTCTATTCCATTGATCTATCTGCCTTTTTCTGTGCCAGTACCAGGCTCTTTTGATCACAGTGGCTTTGTAATACAGCTTGATATCTGGTGTTGTGATCCCTCCAACTTTCTTCTTTCTCAAGATTTCTATGGCTACTGAGAGTTTTCTGCACAACAGAAGAAACCATCAACAAAATGAAAAGGGAGCCTACTGCATGGGAGAACATATTTGCCAAAAATATGTCCTATAAGGAATAATTTTCAAACTATGGAAAGGACTCATACAACTTAACAAAAGGAAGATAAACAAGCCAATTAAAAATGGGCAAAGGACCTAACTAGATACTTCTCCAAAATGAACATAAGAAGGCAAAAATAAATGAAAAATGCTCCAAGTCATTAACCTTCCTAGAGATGCAAATTAAAATGACAATGAGATATTACCTCACACCTGTCAGAATGGCTATCATCAAATCAACAACAACTGCTGGTGAGGATGTGGAAAAATGGGAACCCTTGTGCACTGCTCCTGGGAATGCAGACTGGTGCAGCCACTGTGGAGAACAGTATGGAGTTTTATCAAAACATTAAAGATGGAACTCCTGTTTGAACCAGTGATCTTACTTCTATCATAAAAAACTAGAAATACCAATCAGAAAGAATATATGCACCATTATGTTCCTAGCAGCACAATTATTAATTTCTAAGATTTAGAAACTGTCCAAGTACCTATGAGCAGATGAGTGGATAAAAATGTGTGGTATTCACAGAATGGAACACTATGCAGGTATAAAAGAGAAAGAACTCTTACCATTTGCAATAGCATGGATGGACCTAGAGAGCATTATGCTAAGTGAAATAAGCCAGTCGGAGAAAGCTAAGTATGTTATGATCCCACTTATAAGTGGAATCTAATGAACAATATAAACAGATGAATAAAATGGATCCAGAGACATAGAAGCAGGGAACAGACTGGTGGATTTTAGAAGAAGTGGGGAGGTAGAACATGGGAGGAAAATTATTAACTGGGGAGCTTATATGCACATATGCATTATCCAGGGTAACAGACAATAGAATGATGCAGGATCCGGGTTGGGGGCAGGGGTCAATGGGGGAAAAAAAAACCACACACACAAATAAAGGGAACATCTGTGATAATTGCAACAATAAAGATAAATTTTTTAAAAAGAGGTAGACACTTTGGTTAAAAAAAATAAATGTCATGGGAATATAATGTATATCGTAGGAAATACAGTTAATAATATTGAATTGACTTTGTATGATGATAGATAGTAACTAGACTTATTGTGATAATTTTATAATGTATTTATCAAATCACTATGATCTACATCTGAAATTAATAGAATATTGTATGCCCATTAAACTTCACTAAAAAATAAAGACTATTGTGAGACAAATTGAAGTGCTATTCTACCATCTTGTACAAAATTAATAATTTACCATGGATTTATTTTCATATAATATGGTTTATTTTTTCTGGTTTTCTTTTGCTCTACAAATAATTCCTATTCTTTCTATCCAGATTTCAGCTTGTTTCTGACTTTTAGTATCAATCATATTCTTTCAAACATGTTCTAATAAAGATGGAAAAAATAGGTGTACAGTTGTGAGTACATAAAACACAAAGTTTATTCTTGTATTACTTAGTAATTATTGTATAATTTTACATATGAACAACTGTAAACCTAGTTTTACCTCAGCCTGTATGTCAACAAGGAATTGATTATAAGATTAGCAAGAGAAATTTACAAATTAGAAATGTGCTGTGCACTGTGATAGTGTATTAATACATAGATATATTACAGAGGTGGAGGCCATTAAGAAAATATATTAGCTGCAGACAAGCGAATTACATCATTAATCATGATTTGTAATGATTAGTATATCTCTCAATGTCTCAATATTTTTACCTCCACTTATTATCAACTCATTCACTCATTAATTTATTTATTCAATATATAATGAGTGAGTCCTACCATGGGTCAGGCATTGGGTCAGACATTTGCTTTTTTAATTCTTGCTGGTAGATTTTTGTATGGTTTTTATGCCTATGTGATTTTAAAAATTATTTTGCCTTCATGTCATTTGAAATAGCCAGACAAGTGCATTCAAAGGAACGAAGGGCTTTTAAAATATATATTTCTGTATTGATTTCAGAGAAGAAGGGAGAGGGAGAGGGAGAGGGAGAGGGAGAGGGAAAGAGAGAGAGAGAGAGAGAGAGAGAGAGAGAGAGAAATATCAACGATGAGAGAGAAACATTGACTGACTGTCTCCTGCATGCCCCACACTGGGGATGGAGCCCACCACCTGCGTATGTGCCCTGACCACTAAACCACACAACCAGGCAAAATAATTTTTAGTACCATTACAATTTTAGTAACTATCTTGGTTTTAAATATTTCATTATTACATGTTGTTTTATTGCATATGAATATGGTCTATTTTGGTTTATAACTCTCTTTCTATATCCTCATGATGAAAAACCATTGTCCATTCCTATCTGTATGATTAACTCTCTCATCTTCTTCATGAGTGTGCACAAATATTACCTTATCAGTGAGTGCACAAATATTACCTTATCAGTGATGTTTTGCTTGGTCATCTTATCTAAATTGTTATTCATACCAAGATGGCACTCTTCTTTATTCTTCTCCATAATATATATTTCCCTCTGACATAGTATATTTCTATTTGTCTATCTCTTCAGGATTATAAGCTCAATAAAATCAGCAGTGCACTTCATAGCCCCTGTCATTCTGGTTGTTCTGGTTGTTCTGCCAATCTGGCCATTGCTGGGCTTTTATATATAGAGACATGATAATACATGTAAAATATTTAGCCTGGTGTCTGGAGTGTAATACTCTGTAACTGTTGAACACAATGTATGGAGCTAGATAAATATGTGACAAATAGTAATTATTTTCTCAAAAGTATTATTTATTTTTTAAAATATTTTTTATTGATTTCCTAGAGGAAGGGAGAGGAAGAGATAGAAACATTAATGATGTGAGAATCATTGATCAACTGCCTCCTGCATTCCCCCTACTGGGGATCGAACCTGGGACACTTCATCCGTGCAAAGATGCTCTAGCAAAATGGTCTAGGGCTCAAAATTATTATTTATAACATATTTAAGGGTATTTGAATACTGTCCTATTCTGGTGCCTGAGGTAATTTATACAAAATGATTACAAAAGGCAGCATTCTCCCCAACTATAAAGAAAAAGTAGGTTTGGAAAAACCAGTGAGACCACAGATGTTCACAAACATATTGATAGTATCAGAAGACACATCCTGCCTTAGCTGGCTTGGCTCAGTGGCTAGAGCATTGGCCTGTGGACTGAAGGGTCATGGGTTTGATTCTGGTCAAGGGCATATACCTGGGCTGCAGGAATGATTCCCAGTGGAGGGCATGCGGAGGCAGCTGATCAATGATTCTCTCTCATCATTGATGTTTCTATCTCTCTCCCTCTCCCTTCCTGTCTGAAATCAATAAAAATATATTAGAAGTTATGTCTTGATTTTTTTGGTCTGCTACGGGCTTTGTAGGACTCAGACAATTAGCAAACTTATTGAAAGTCTAAAGTAAGGACACTTTGAAAGTATTTTGGTATATTGTTTTTGTTTTTTTCTTGATATTTGGTTTAGTCTGCATATTTGGACCATTTTCTTAGGAGCCTTTTAGTGTTCCAATCTCTAGATTGCTACTTTCAATAAATTAAGATGTGTGTACTTAAAAAAATTAATTTTATGCATAAAAATCTAAAGCACTGATTTAAATAACTCACTAAATGTGATTCTTTAGGCATAGGGTTTTCATCTCTTTCTTTCATATCAATAGCTTTCTTTCTCTCTACTATAAATCTGTTGGTATTGGAATAAAAAGAAAACTATCCATAATACACTTATATTTTTATATGTGTAATATCACAGCTCTTTGCATATAAATCCATCAACATAACAGAATGAATATTTAACATGTCATCACCCACATTAGATCTTCAAAATATCAGCTGGATCAGAAACAAACAATAAAAGGTTTCTGCTTGAAACATGTGTGTTCTAGCTTCTAAAGTGTCAACCTATATCTTTTATTTGTTGTGTTTATAGTACAGCTAAGTCACAGAACCAGTGCTACAAATGCCTGTATACTTACAACATCAAACTACATATTTATTTAGCAGATGTTAAATACTGGGCAGTGTGTTCAGGGGGAATGAAGAGTCCTGGCTGGTGTGGCTCAGTTGGTTGGGTAGTGCCCTGTGCACGGAAAGGTTGCAGGTTTAACTTCTGGTCAGGACACATGCACAGGTTTTAGGTTTGATCCCAGGTGGGGGGCATAAAGAAGTCATTAATCTCTCACATCAGTGTTTCTCTCTCTCTCTCTCTCTCTCTCTCTCTCTCTCTCTCTCTCTCTCTCTCTCTCTCTCTCTCTCTCTCTTCCTTTCTCTATAAAAATCAATGAATAGCCGGGACCGGTTTGGCTCAGTGGATAGAGCATCGGCCTGCGGACTGAAAGGTCCCGGGTTAGATTCTGGTCAAGGGCATGTACCTTGGTTGTGGGCACATCCCCAGTGGGGGTGTGTGCAAGAGGCAGCTGGTCGATGTTTCTCTCTCATCGACGTTTCTAACTCTCTGTTCCTCTCAATTCCTCTCTGTGTAAAATCAATAAAATATATATTTTTAAAAATCAATGAATATATACTTTTTTTAAAAAATAGAGAATGAAGAATTTAGAAGCTGTTTAAAGCCTTCAGGAATCTAAAGTTAATCCCATCCTCTCAGTTACACAGAATGTGCATCGGGTATATTTGTTCAAATAGTGGAATATGGAACAAAATATATCAAGAATATCTTTGTGGTCCATGCATCTTATGCTGAAAAAAAGGAGAGACATGGGAATTTTGTTTGTAAAATGGGATGAAGTGTTCTCTGGTTCTTTATTTAATGATTTTAGAGCCTTCTTTGAATAGGTGGCAAAGTTACTCTATCATTCCCTGTAACTTTATTCCTGTTCTGGTTGCTTTTCCATCTCAAAGCTAAATCTTCTCTTTCCACTTCTCAGTAGACACGCTTTATTCTGACTTAGATGTATGAATGACTTCTTCAGGCCTCCAGACCTTTTCCCTGGCCACAGTGTGGTGTTTATTTTGTTGTTGTTTTGTTTTGGGTGTGTTTTGTGTTTTGTATTTCTCGTGGGAGGCCAAACATCTCAAGGATCCAGGAGTGTGAAATAATACCGGAGAAAACAGGGACACTTGAGATTAGCAACAGAAGCCTGGCATCGGACACCTGAAGCCACATTCCCGGGTTGGGGTCCTGAATCTTCCACTAGTTAGTTCACTGCATGAATGTCATCCAAGTTTAAGCAAACTTCTTGCCCATTCATTTTTCACTCTTTAAACAAGGGCAATAATAGTGTTTACCACATTGTAATGCCCTGATGATCAAATGAGGCTATACTGCTTCCTGTTATTATTATGAATATGATCTCGGGAAACACTTCTGGGGAAATAGGCAACTCAATTTTACCTAGCAGGGGAACGCAAAAGAATTACAGTGATTCATATCTGATTCTGCAGCCATTTGAAAAACACATGAATTTATTTCAGAACTCACTCAACGACCCTATATCCAAAGAACTTGGACATGAAGTAATCATCAGGTAAGGGCACTTTGCCCTGGCTTTTGGACTTTTTCAGATTTGATATTTTGTCTCAATGAAGAGGAGTGTTTGTGTTATCTACTTAGCTCTCACAACATTTCACTTTACTTTATCTGTTTTATTCCTTAATGTAATTCCCTTTTCCTGCGATTTCTTTTTAACTCCTCCATCTGATACAGCTGCCTTTAAAAGAATCTGATCCTAGAGTAGACTGAGTGAGCTGTCGCACAGTAGATGAGGCATCGCTCTGGGTCTTTACATAGCAAATGGAGTTGTATTCCAGTCAAAGGCATCTCTCTCTTTTGTTTGTCATAATCATAACAATAGATTATGTTGTAATCATAGCAGAGGAAGCAGGTTGGGAAGGAAGCTTGGTGCCAAAAAGGGCAGGTCGGCCCTGCTGTGATGAAGCTGACTGGTACAGAGACTATTATGATGATGATATCTCACTCAGGATCTCAGTCAGGGTCAGCGCGCAGGCTGCCCAGGCCCGGTCCTCTCCTTGGTCCTCTCCTTTCTGTCCGGAGAGGTGACCTGGTGACGGCTCATTTCTCTTTGTCAGGGCCCTGCCAGTGCCATGAGGTGCCAGCCCTTGCCTGGTGTGACAAAGAACAGTACAATTATGTATTTCCTCTAGACTCCTGCCCCTCCATGTTTCACTTGCTAATTGCTTCCTGTCACTTAACTAATTAGGTAATTATGCTATCACTTAATATTAATTGGACAAGTATTCTGTACCAGGAATAATGTTAGAGTAAAAAAAAATCACATGTTCCTCAGTAGTTCATGGCTTGTTGGGAAGAAATCCCCATAAATAAATGGCTATAGACTGAGTTTGTAAGTATTTTAACAGAAGCATGGATGTTTTTCTCTTTATAAAATAAGTAGAACAGTACAACCATTATATCTGGTGCTTTTAGTTATGAATCTGAAGGCTAACTGGAAGGAGATTCTAAGAGTCATCATAGAAATACTGTAGAGTCAGCGCATCGAGGCCTTGTCGGTGTGATGCTTTTCTCCCCTAAGACCACAATGACAGCCTACCTGTCAGTTTCCACTGCATCTTCATAGGTGAAGAGGTCCAAACAGCATGAGAGTCAGCTGGCCAGTGTGCGAATAAGACATGTGAAGAATCGTGAAAATGGCATTGTTTTATGAACCCAAGAATAAAACCTTTTTCTATTTCTTACCGTTTTTGCTGCTTTGGGAGAGTGAGTCATGCCAAAGAGGTAGCAGGAAAGATTATTAAACAAATTAACAACCAGACTGGGCATCGAGTGCACAGTTACTATAAAGATGAATGGCTTTAAGACATAGCGTATTTTATAAAACAAAATAATTGGTACCTTAATTCTAATAAAATGCAAGAACTAAATATAGTTAATAAAAATATAATGCAAGTGACCAATAACCATGAGATATTATAAATTTAATAAATAACTGAAGAAATGCACATTTTAAAATGAATATAATTTTACATATTTAATTACATATATATATATATATATACACACACACACACACACACACACACACTAAAATCTGGACAAATCTGTCATGTTCAGAATAACTTCTGTTTGAGAGGTAATAGAGGAACAGTACAAAGCAAAAATTAATTTCAATGTTACATGCAGTAGACAAAAACTCAAGGCAACCTAAAAAGTCAATAGTTTTGGAATGATTACATAAGACAGCTTAACATTCTTTTTTTTTAAATATATTTTATTGATTTTGTACAGAGAGTAAGGGAGAGAGATAGAGAGCTAGAAACATTGATGAGAGTCATCGATCAGCTGCCTCTTGCACACCCCCTACTGGGGATATGCCCGCAACCAAGGTACATGCCCTTGACCAGAATCAAACCCCGGTCCCTTCAGTCCCCAAGCCAACACTCTATCCATTGAGCCAAACCGGTCTTGGCAACATAACATTCTTAATACATAATTAGAGCTCTTTTTATATAATAAAATAATACTATTAATATTACATAAAACCATTAGACATAAGGCCATGATGACCATGGCAAATATAGAAAAGTCTTTATTCTGTGAAAAAGAATGGTAAAATAAAAATAAAATCAACAGATATGTATGCGAACAGCTTATTCCATGGCTTGTTCTGGCACCAGCTCATTTATGAAAAATAAGGATTTCAAGGAAGCAATATGGACCCTTCAGAGACTGCAGGTGATTCTCCAGTGAAGCTGACAGGAAGTGAAATGCAGAGAGAATTGTCTTGCTCCTGGCAAGACAATCGGGCATTCTGGGCTGCAGTTTTCTGGGTAGAGGCTGGTTTCCCACTGCCTGTTAATAAAACCAGTCACTGCTTTGCCTGAAGGCAAAAAGGGTCAGTTCTGAGATTAAATTGGCCAAGTGCTTGATTTCAGCATATGATGCTCTTTCTGTGACTGTTCTCACTGAAGCCCAGGAAAATGAAGCCCATTCCTGATTTGAACTTTGTTGGTGAAGGGTTCTTTTCTTTTATGGCTTCTAATAGTTTGCACTTTCCCACTCCAGCATCAAATTTTTTTCATTTCCCCTCTCCCCCTTTTATAATAGTAAGTTATTTGAAAATATTGGAACTTTGATAGTGAACTAAACAGTTACCTACAATATATCTAATCATATATAGACCTGCTTAAAGGATGCTGATGATGTTTTTGTTCACACTGCTAAATTTCTTAGGTGGTTGCTTGAAGAGGAAGGTTAAATGATTTATATTTAGAGAAGCTTAATTGAAAGAACAGCCACACCCATCAAATTTCCATGGCACACCAGAAATACGCTTTTCAATTTTTGTGAAGTTTATCAGTTAGCACTGTCCTTTTATCATTAGAACACATCCTACAGGAGTCAGTTAAGCTTTATTAAAACACAGCAGCACATTTTTTAAATTTTGTTTTAAAGTTTATTTCATCAAATGACATTGGTATTTTAAGACAGGGATATCCTTGAAAAAATAAAATATTGCATTTTAACACATTTTTATGACATTTGCTTTCATACCATAAAATGAGACAAGAAAGGAAAGGCTCTAACTAGCCTTGCCTGTTCTCAAAAATCAAATCAGAGCCCTGGCTGCTGAAGCTCCAGTGATACCTTTGCTGGGGAGTGGGTCCTGAGTTCATGACTCTTCTGTCCCCACCACCAGCTCCCTGCCATGCCGCGCTATGGAGAATGCTCTCCCGTTTACATGTTATTCTCCAGCTCCAGGGAAAAGGGTGCTGTCATCACTAAATCCAAGTGAGAAAGATGATTTTCATATCTTTACAACTGCTTCTTGGAACGCTCTTGAAATACCTCTCCCCCTGGTCCTTTCCCTAACACTTCCAGCCTGAGTCCTGTACATATAACCTTGGAGGAACGGGAGCCTCAACAAGAACATTGCAATAGCTCCCAGGCAAGGAGCTATAAGCACCTGCTTAGAGAAGCTGAGAGAGTGATAGATGTGGGCTTTGTTTTCACCTAGTGAGTCTGTATTTACATAGCTGAAGTGGCCACTGGGCGAGGCTGTGCTGTCAAAGGGCATGCGTGTTTGTTTGTTTGTTTGTTTGTTTAAGCAGGATGTCAACTTGGGGAGAAAGAAGCCACCAAGGTGCAGTCTCCCTTTGGTCCTTGTGCCTCCTGTGACCTGTGAGACACTGGCTTAATCAGCACCACTTTTACATCAAAGAGATTCTACAAGTGCACATTAATCATTGCTTGTGGTATGAAGTTAAGGCATTTAGAAAGACCTGCTGGACATAGGTCATAGGGACTAATCACAGCATTGCAAAACCAGGTATGATTTAAACTGGAACGTTGTACCTTAAAAGAACTTTTTTTTTTTTTTAATAGGGTGTTATCTCATTCACTCTAGGTAGAAATATACTATTACAGAGTTCATTATCTTTCATGATGAACCATCTTTTTATCTTATTTAGGTGGCAACACTTCCTTTAGAGAGAAAACATTCTGCTACCTCCTCAGAACAACAGGAGAAGGGAGAAATCGCGTGATTAGGTTGTGATGGGTAGACTAGCATAGGGTGTCCCACAGAACGGTAGACTTCTACTGATGAAGATGAATAGAGGCACAGAGAATTTAAGTGCTTTGCTCAAGGCACTGGGCTGACATTGTGTTATCCAAGATGCTAAGAATCTTACCTTTATGAAGTCTAGGCTTCTGGTCCCATCCTTTTACATTTAATTCTCACCTAAGATATTTTTCCTATTGATTGTTGATGTGTGTTTGATATTCAGAGAGAATGGAGGAGAGGGAGCCAGAGAATGAGAGAAACATCAATCTGACAGACACATTGACTGGTTGTCTCCCATTCACATCCTGACTGCGGCCATGGATTGAGCCTGCAACCCAGGTACATGCCCTTGATCAGGAATTGAGCCCAAGATCCTTCAGTTCCCAGGCTAATGCTCTAATCACCAAGAAAACTGTCCAGGGCTGGTCCCATCTTTTTTATTATTCATGTAGACTTTTTGTCATTGAATCGATACTGGAAAAGCCACAAATAATGTCTCCTACATTGTGCTTTCACTAGGATACTTCAATTTTCACCCTTGATTCAATGCTCAGTTTGCACTGGAGAAGAACATTGAAAGAATCCACTAAAGAGCAAGGTCATTACTCCAGGGATAGTGGCAAAAGGAGGCTGTAGGGCTGAAGGAAGAATGTGTTCTTTATGAGCATAAACCCCTTTGTCACATGCCCTGCATTTTGGTATTTACTTGGAATAAATTGAATAAATATAAATAGCAACATATAAAAAAACATGATTTTTGGTTCCTAAATCTCATATTTCCATAGATATTCATACAACTAGATATTAAAATAGCATAGAAGGATAATGCTGGATTTTTAATCTTTTATATCTAGTTTTGAAATATGCTTTTAAAAATTAAAATGACATTCTCATTTCAATATAGACATTTGAATATGAAAAATTCAGTGAACACAGATTACCTTTACATAGTTAACTGAGTAGCTGATTAGGATTTCTTAAATGCAATGATTTTCTGGTTTGATATTAAAGTGTATATTACAAAGGCTTTAACACAGGAATAATAATCTCATTTTTTCACCTAAAAAACAAGTAGCTGTTTTCTTTTATTCTATGAGTTATGAGGAATTCCATTTTTAAAAAATATATATTTTATTGATTTTGTACAGAGAGGAAGGGAGAGAGAGACAGAGAGTTAGAAACATCGATGAGAGAGAGTCATCGATCAGCTGCCTCCCGCACACCCCCTACTGGGGATATGCCCGCAACCAAGGTACATGCCCTTGACCGGAATCAAACCCGGGACCCTTCAGTCCCCAAGCCGACACTCTATCCATTGAGCCAAACCGGTCTTGGCAGGAATTCCATTTTTGAGGTAGAATACCATAGACTTCATTCGTTTCCCAAGTTTAATAAAAAATAGCATCTTTTTATTTTTAAAATATATTTTTATTGTCTTCAGAGAGAAAGAGAGATAGAAACATCAATAATGAGAGGGAATCATTGATTGGCTGCCTCCTGCGTGCCCTCCAGTGGGTATTGAGCTGGCAATGTGGGCATGTGCCCTTGACCTGAATTGAACCTGGGACTCTTTAGTCCACAGGTTGATGCTCTATCCATTGAGCCAAACCAGCTAGGGCTGATATCTTTTGAAGACATATCATATGCATATGCATTTCCTCATAGTCATGTGTCTATGAAATTTTAGGTTTTGGAAGTGTCAGTGTTACAATAGAGACTATCCCTAGATTCTTCCTATTTCCAAATTAGTCCTGATCAGTCTACTGAGTGTAAGCCAATGCTTTTCAGAGTGAGCGCATGCATTCTTAGACTACTCAGAGGCTGCTGATGGGGGGAGGTACAAGTCCTGCCTGCCTGCTCTTGCAAAGACCCTACCTAGCACTGGGAAACCAGCTGTCTCCAGCTAGAACCAGACATTTGTTACTAGAAATTATTTTCACTTGCTGTGATGACACAAGTTTTATGTAGTTCTGCTGGGCAAATACATGTTTTATATTTAAATAGGAAAATAAATTAATTATTATGTAATCCATAATGATTAGTGGTATAATAGTTCATGGTACGGAACCTAATGAAAGGAAATAGTAAAGCATGAATGTCAGTGAATCAGTCTGTAATTATTGCTCTAAACCTTTTTCCTTACTTAACATTTGATCCCATAGTTCATATATCTGTCACTATACTGTCAAATGAGGAAATGAGGAAATGCATGAGTCAGGATCCATTTTTCATTTGCTCTGAAGGTTGATCCTTAGTCAACGTAAGAAAACATGCCTCAATCTTAATTTGTGTGTCTCTGCTGTGTGTGCATGTAAAATCCCAAACAAAATAGTCTAACCACTATGCTGTATATCTGAAAATAACACAAAATAATAGTACATTTAAACTGTGATTGAAAATGAAAAATTGCCTGTTCAATGTGACTCAGTGTGTTGAGCTTTGACATATGAACCAGGAGGGCATGGTTCGATTCCCGGTCACGGCAGATTGTGGGCTGGATCCTCAGTGTGGAGCATATAGGAGGAATAAATAAATAAATCTCCCTCATCATTGATGTTTCTATCTCTTTCTCCCTCTCACTTGCTCTCTGAATTCAATAAAATTATTTTTTAAAAATAAAAAGAAATTTAAAAAACAAAATCTAGTGTATAATTCAGGGTTTCATGTGCAAAAAAATCCATTAATCGCCAAAACCGGTTTGGCTCAGTGGTAGAGCCTTGGTCTGTGGACTGAAAGGTCCCAGGTTCGATTCCGGTCAAGGGAATGTACCTTGGTTGCGGGCACATTCCCGGTAGGGGGTGTGCAAGAGGCAGCTGGTTGATGTTTCTCTCTCATCGATGTTTCTAGCTCTCTATCCCTTTCTCCTTCTCTGTAAAAAATCAATAAAATATATTTTTTTAAAATCCATTAATCATGATTAATTAATATCTAGCATTTTGCATCCAGAGTGCTATAGGACTTTTAGTTTCAAATTTGATCATTGCCTGGCTGCTCTTCTCATCATATGTGTGTGCCAGTTCATACTTCATTTGCATGTTTAGGAAATTAACTTCTTTATCCAATATTCAGAGAGTAGTCAATTCTGGTATGCTGGTTACTTCATTCTCAATAAACACAGAGGGTGAACTCAATGCCAAATAAAAGCACAGTGTTTCTTAAGTAGCTCATGATCTAATAAGTTAATTGAGTGACTAAGTTTTAGGATTGAACTGATTGTGTGATAAGTAATACACTACAAATACATAACAAATAAGTAATTAGCAAATAATTCAAAGTCCAGTTATTCATAGTATTGACCCTGACATTATGTGCTGACAGGGCATAAATCCTTTTGTGTTTTGTTTTGTTTTTTAATCTTTATTGTTGAAAGTATTACAAATATCTCCTTTATGTCCCCATAGAGCACCTGCCCCTGACCTTCACCACACTATCAATGGGTTATGCATATCTATCTACCTATCTACCTATCTACCTACCTACCTACCTATAAGTTTAAGGGACCATCCAAGGGTTCGACTGTCCAACCAGTAACTAACCATGCGCTAACCATTCACTAACCATGAAGGAGCAGACACTCAATGCAGGAGCTACCAAACAACAGCAACTTTTGCAGAGTGCCTTCTTGCAATCTGAAACACCTCAGGGAATGCTGGTTTCAACCCGATTCCCACAGGCCAGGCTGAGGGACCAGCCAGGAAGGGACCACGGTTCCAGGATGTTCCAGGATGTGTCTCATTTATCTCACCCAGTTCTGCCCCACTGACCACTTTCTAATTAATTTCCTTTCAACATGCACGAATCCATGCACCAGGCCTCTAGTATGAATACAAATTCTTTAGTTAATCTCTTTCCACCACCCACCCACCCATCTACCTCTGCCTTTCCTCTGGGATTCAACATTTGTTGCATGCTTCTATGTCTCTGGATCTATTTTGTTAATTGATTTCATTTTGTTATTTAGATTCCATATATGAGTGAGAACATATGATACTTGTTTTTGTCTGACCAGCTTATTTTGTTTAGCATAATAGTGTCCAGGTCCCTCCTTCTGTGTCAAAGGGTTAAGAGATCCTTTATTTTTTTACTGCTGCATAATGCCCCCTGGTGTAAATGTACCACAGCTTTTTTATCTACTCGTCTGCTGATGGGCACTTGGGCTGTTTCCACATCTTAGCTATTGTAAATTACACTGCTATGCATATAGGGGTACACATATTCTTCCTGCTTGGTGTTTCAGGTTTCTTAGCATATATTCCTAGAAGTGGAATCACTGGGTTAAATGGGAGTTCCATTTTTAAGTTTTTGAGAAACTCCATATTGTTTTCCATAGTCGTTGCATTCCCACCAGCTGTGCACTAGGGTTTCCTTTCTCCACATCCTCGCCAGCACTTGTCATTTTTGAAGCCCTGCATGCTTCATTTTAGCATATATCTAATACTTCTCAGCACATTTTTTGTTGTAATATTTAGATATTACCCATCACACAATTATCCTTGCATTTTCACCCATTTAACTTGAATTTTTTAAATAAAAAGTTAATCCTATATTATGAAATGATGCTACCAAAAACAAGAAATTATTTTAATTATTTAAGGTTGTAATTAAATAATTTTCAGAAATAATTTTCTCTGCCCTGTGTAGAAAATTACAGTTTGTTTTTCTCAAAAAAGTATCACCTGAATGTTGTCAGAGATAGAGGTGAACAAAAGATCTCATGTACAAAACACTTTCTATATTTTCCCCTGCTTCCTTTCTAAAAACCTATGCTAAGGTGTTCAGGAAAAGTATGTCTTGTAATGCTGCCAAATGTTAAATGACCCCAAATTTTCAGGCTAATTCATGTCTGAGGTATATGATTTTCTTTTCTGCTTGAATAAGCCCAAAAGTTTTCTCTGATGAAGCCTACTGAATTATTTTAGAAATCTAATCAACATTTAATATTTATTGGACATCAAGTTAAATGTTCACATTGATAAAATATGGGCCACATATCTTCTTTTGTTTCAGAGTAGTATCTTAACTATAGTCAAAATGCTGTATATTACTTACCAATAAAGCTTTACAGTTTATCCAACAGAGAAACACTTTGTACAAAACTGAATAAATGAGGGCTCTTTGATCTAAAGACAATTCTGGAATGACTTAGTCCTTTTATTTCTAATGAACAATGATATACCATGTTTTTATCCTTGAAAGACTTCCTAGTAAAATGACTACCATAACCTATGATTTATATGTGATTCAATGACAGTTGGGGTCCTTGATAATTGAAAAAAAAATGAAACACATTTATTTTCTAAAATTTTTTTTATCATTCTAAAAATTACATCACTGTTTCACTTTTCATTAAATAGCTAAGTAACTCGTGGGCTACTGTCTAGTGAGTGAGCACCCCATAATGATCCTGCTTGCAGTTATTATCTTCATGTTATGGCTGAGACTAATACTTGACATGTGAAGAGATCTATACAAGGTCATACACATTGTTTAAATCAAATATATATATTTGTTTATCTTCAACAGATCCCAAGATCTTGACCTTTGAATAATTTCTACATCTTCATCTTTTACTGATCATTTTGGGTTTCATTCATGTATGAGCTATTATACAGGGTGACCAATGATCTTGCTCAGACCTCAAATAAACTGCCTCAGCATGTACTGGTCTTACCTCTCCCTGCCATGCCCTCAGCCCTGTTCGCCCACCACCCACCACTATCTTTTTCCCAGTGGCTGCACTCTCCCAAATGCCTACCTTGCCTGGCCCTCCTGCTTCTCTTGTCCTCTTCTTTCATGTTTCTCTCTTTGCTCCCCCTAGAGGAGTTTCTGTTTCATGAGGTTCCATTCTGTCTCTGATGCACCCATTGATGGGGCCAACTTCATCTGCACCTTTCTGTGAAGAAAACATTAAACTACACATTTCAAAACTGAATCCATGTTCAGAACTCAGGCAAACAGTGAAATGATGCAAAGATTGTACCTGAGAATTCCTTATTGTGATACAAACAAGAAAAACAGCTTACCAGTAATGAGTATCAACTGAACTATTCTGAAAGGTTTACCAGAAAGAAAAATACACATTCTTGTTATACCTATGAAGAGCTATTTAAATTCCCTAAACAATAAAATGTGCTGATACTCTCGTTTCTTTTGTAATACTACTATAGTTTATGGCGTCAGATTCATAGCTGAGATGACATTTAGTAAATGATTATATATATTAAACACTGACCATATCCTATTTGGTAAAAATAACACATTGCATTCGTCTATTGCTTTATATTGGGTAACACAATCTCACTACCATTATCACATTTGATCCTCACAGCATCCATGAGAGGAAAGCAAGGCAGAAAATTCTTTGGGTATACTTTATAAATCCTATTAACCTCTCTCTCTCAGCATGATCATCTTTACTTACCTTTCTCACACTTCTGTTTTATATATTCCCTGCTTTGGTAAATTGTAATCACAAACTTTGGGTAAATAGATACTGCTCCCTGCTTCAATTGAGTTATTTCATTTTCGTTTACACGTAAAAAATGAAAGAAACAAAACAGTTCAAGTGTTTCAGCTTAAGGAGAACCTGTTTTATTCCTGATTCAGTTTTTATCATACTGATGAGTACAAAAAAATATTCTAAACTTGTGTTGATATCTAAGAAGAGCTTTGGATTCAATATAATAACTATTCTCTCTGAACTTATCATAGAAATCTCCAGAGAACATCGCAATTCTATGGCAGATGATGTATGGCTTTAGTTTCATTAATGGGGAAAGTCGGGACCAGCAAGGAGATAGAGTAACAAACACTCTGCAGGAATTGCCGGAGGAATGACAGTGAGCTGAAGATTGCTTTGCTACAGATCATATTTGAGTGGTTGAGATTTCACTGCCCTGAAGCACATTATATTACAGTCATTTATTTGTCAGGGTAGGATTATATTAGCAACCAGCTTCAGGATTTGCATGAGAATGAATCTTCTCAGGGCCTGAACATCAAAGCCTAATGGAGTTCAAAATCAACACCGCATTTGAAAGCTTCAGCTCAGAATCAGTGAGGTGAGGAGGGTGAAGTTAATGTTCCATTCTGTTCTGCTCAGGTGAAGCTGAGAACACAGATTCCATGTGTGTATGTGTTTTCATCCGGTCTGTGGACGTTGGGCTTCATCTCTCTATCTATTTTAGCTGATGCACATTTATGTGATGCTAAATCAAAGCTGTAGTACAGACATGAAAGGGAAATTATGGCTTTAGCCATTTGAGAAAAGGAAAAACACCATGAGGGGTCAGCATCGGTTATAAAACACTGGAATTGCTCAGAAGCTTGTGCCGGCATGTATGGCTAACCCAGTCTCTCAGGCCACCCAGGAGTCAGATGGCAAAAAAAAAAAAAAAAAAAAAAAAAAAAAAAAAAAAGACTTTATGTAAAATTTGATCACATTACTCAGTAGGATCATTCTACATCTGTATACTCATATTTTAATAATTCCCTCTCTTATAAGAGTAGCAAAACTTATTAAAATTGTTTAAAATTGACTTTAGGTTAAAAACAACACTAATTTTAAAAGATTATCTAAATAAGACTGTCTAAACTGGAAATAAAATCTTATTTAATGCTCACAATATTTAGTGATTATTAAATGGTTGCCTGCTGAAATTTCTTGATTTTTACAGAGTCGAGGAACCCAATGGTCAAGAATTTGAATCCCAGTCAGCTATAACCTCACCTCCTCACCATGTTGCTGGTGGAGTTCTGGAAGGTGCCATCCAGAGAAGGGAGAAGGAGAAAGCAAACAGCATGGCGGGAAATGTGCTGCGAGGTGCAGAGGCCCAGCAGCAGCCGCTCTGAGAGCTGTGGGTGAGCTGTGCTTGCTGGGGCAGTCTAGCATGGCATCCAAATACTTTCTCACACAGCTTCTACCACTGTCACCTGTTTTTAAGGATCTGATTGTTCTGAGGAAGAGAGGATTATGAAATTCAAAAATAAAGTCTACTTCTAAGGACCTCAGTGTTGTGGCTACAGTATCCCACGCCCCATCTTCCAACACCTAAGAAAAGTTTCAGTTGAGGAAAAGGAGGAGCTTTCCTGCAGGAGAGAAAGAGGACTGAATTACAAAGCAAGGCAAGTCCAAGAAAGATAAAACACAAAACAGCAACAATAGGAAAACAGTGACAAAACTCACTTAGCGGTTGAGTTGAGCTTTGACCAGAACAAAGCTCTGGAGATGTGTTGACAAGCCACAGGAAGAGATCTTCTCCAGGCACAGATGAGGACAAACAATAGTGCCCTTAGGATGAGCTGGTGTGACAACAAACTGCCATCTTGCCTTGCAGACTCCTAGAAAACTAACTAAGTGGGCGGGGATAAAATCTACCTCTTGAAAGTTTGACATTATTAAAGCACATCATGTTTGTCCACACCATTAAAATGATCTTTCTTCAGACCAGCAGACCTGTAGTTGAACATTATGAGCCATACTGCAGCCAGCTGATCTCTTCATGGCTCATTTCAATAAAAGAACCTCTCAGATGCCTTCCTTCATTTTGAAAGAACGCAATCTAATAGGTTCAGAAGCCTACCAGAATGGATCTTCCCCCACACAGAATAATTTTAATGTAAAGCCTGGAAAACTTTTTTTTTTTCTTTTTTTAAAACCAGTCTCAATATTCCTCAATTTTAAATTCTTCTCTGGATGTACTTTCTATTTCTTTGCCTTATTGTTATCAGACCTTGAATGCCAGGTTCTTGAGTCTCAAGGTTCTAGAAATGAGCACTGAACTCAGTCAGTATAAGATCCAGCAGATCAAGTTTATTGAAAAAAGCTTGTCCACAGGGTGTTGACTAGAAAAGAGAAGTTGAATTGTACAGAGGCCTTGGGGTGGTTGAAGGGTTTGGGGATGAGGATGAAGTCAGCTGTCCCCTGATGGTTGGTTGATCCTGTGGTAGTCTCAATGTATTCCTCATGGTCATGGGCCACTAAAAGGGCCTATAGAATAACACTTGCATAAATATTCTAGTGACTATTTAATTGACAAAATAACTATTTTGCAGAACATAATGTCAAGAAAGGATTTTATCATTGTATGTTCTTTCCTCTAAGGATGTGGTTAGGTTAATTTCAATGACAGAATTTTATTGAAAGCAAGAAGTCACAGTCAGGCCTCTAAGATGGAGTTCTGTGTTAACCCAATATTGTCTCATTAGTACATAAAATCCATTTTCTTCCAGAAGAATTGCTTTTCTGCATGCCTGCTCCAAAAGACGTAGCTATATATTCATGGATTTTTAAACCTCAGGGATAGAATATAAGCTGGTGTCCATTATTCTTACCATATTGTTCCTCTTTGGTTATTATTTTCTATCTCAAAATTATAGTGTTTGTCATTGAATATCCTCTATCCTACTATCTGTCAATCACTCTGCCTTCTACCTTAATGCAGCAAAGATTTTGGCACCTTACTCACCCTGTTTGTCTTTACTAAACTTGGTACCATATTGGATGATTTTGATATCTAAATAAAGTAGTCATTCTTGACTTTTTTTTTTATCTCCACATGCTTTATGACTCTTTCTTTTAGCTACCCACTTACTTGGCTATATACTATACAGTAAACCCTTAATTTTGTGTACTTAAATGTAATGAACTTTGGATTTAATGGGCAAAATTTCCAGACCTTAAGTCATATGTGAAAATTGACATCCTGTTAATTTTTTAAAAATATATTTTATTGATGTTTTACAGAGAGGAAGAGAGAGGGACAGAGTTAGAAACATGGATGAGGGAGAATCATCAATCAGCTGCCTCTTGCACACCCCCTACTGTGGATGTGCCTGCAACCAAGGTACATGCCCTTGACCGGAATGGAACCTGGGACCTTTCAGTCCGCAGGCCGACGCTCTATCCACTGAGCCAAACCGGTTTCAGCACATCCTGTTAATTTTTAAATGCTTTTAATCAACAATTGCTTATAATTAAAGAAACAGGTTATTTTTGTTAATAATCCATTGTTAATTTTAACAAATTTTAGAGAATAGGCCAATATTGGGAAAAGCATAGTAATTTCACCAACATAAATAAATATTACATATCTACAAGTGTGGTCTGCATATTTAAATCCAAGAGTCACCATTCATAAACAATGTTCAGTGAATAATTAGCACAATCACACTGCATGAAGTGGTAATTGGTTCTGTGTGCGTTTGTTTATTCTCAGTTACCTGTGAAAGCATGAGTTTACTAGCCCTATTCAGTATAAATTTAAAATTACCATAATACACACAGGAAAGTTTTTTTGTGAAATTAAACTTTTCATACATATTTCATTTTAATTATACAAAGTTGTCTACATAGGTAAAAACAGGTAAACTAATTAGTTAATTTTTACCACACTCATTTGGAAAACCTATCTTATTAGATGATGGACTTTAGACTTTATCGGACATCCCCTCACCCGAATTAGTCTGTTATATCAAGGTTTAACTATGTATTGTAATTAAAATTTCTTTTTTTTTCAATTTTTTTTACTGATTCATGTCTTACATGTGTCCATATCTCCCCATTACCCCTCCATTCCACTCCTATACATGTCCTCACTTCCATCTAATTCATCTCTAAAAATCTATTTGTCAAGCTTTACATCCTGCTTTTCCAATTAATCCCACTTTAGTTTCTTACAGCTTTATTGAGACAATATCTCTCTACCTGATCCAAATACTTCACTCAGGTCTTTATTTTATGTCCCATCTTATACATCTTACTCATAGCCTTAGTATGTTCTCCATTTCAGGAAGCATCACAGTACTTTGTTAAGAACATATACTCTGTAACTGCAAATTCTGGGTTCAAATCCCATCATTGAAACTTCTTAAATGGTTAACATTGTGTTTCAATTTCTTTTTCTTAGTGCACTCAACAAGAGTACTTATTTGTTAAGATTGGTTTAGGGGCGAAACAATTACTATAAGTAATATATTTAAATCTTGATTGGTAGAAATAAACATATATAATTTATATGTAGGCATTTATCATTATAAATTACACTGATTGACAAATAGGTATGTAAATATAAATACTCATTTATATCTATTTTACAGTTTTTTTAATTATTCATTTGAAGTTTTATAATTATTTATCTTAGATTATACATTTTTGCCAAAATTTTAAACTCCCGTGTTCATTCAAAAATAAAATGCCACCCTTCTCAAAACATAGATCACAACAATGATTCCTTCTAAACATAATTCTTTCTAAATAGCTGAATCCTTTTTGAGAGAATTATGTATTTTGACTTATAAAATTCAAGCCCTTATAATTCTTTGATTATTCATTATTTCTCTCTTTTTCAACACTCTCACCTTGTCCATTACAACTAGTTAATTCACTCTTCCGAAATTTCTATTGCCTAAAATTTCTACCTACATCTCAGTTAGTGATGTCATCTTCTTCACATAAAACACTTCAGAGGCAATGGGACAGTAAGCATGAATCAAAGCCCCTCTATTAAATAGATTAACATACTTCTAATTGTCCCTTTCCTCATTCTTATCCTTCCTGAAGAAAAGTGCTCATACTGATTACCTGCACTTTTTCTTTCATCTGTTTTCATTCACTGCTCATTTCAGTTCACTTTTCCTCTGACACGTTTTAATCTCACTGAGGTCATCCATGCAAGCTTTATTTATTTATTTACTTTTTTTTTTCTTCTTCATTTTTCTTCTTGACTCGTAGGCAGTATTCATTGATATTTTTTTTTTCTCCTCAGAATAATGCATTCAGCCCTAGCCAGCGTGGCTCAGTGGGTAGAGCATCAGCCTATGGACTAAAGGGTCACGGGTTTGATTCCAGTCAAGAACATCTGCCTGGGTTGTGGGCCCAGTCCCTAGTAGGTGGCATGAAGGAGGCAGGCAATCAATGATTCTTTCTCATCATTGTTGTTTCTGTCTCTCACTCCCTCTCCCTTCCTCTCTGAAATAGATAGGTAGGTAGGTAGGTAGGTAGGTAGGTAGGTAGATAGATAGATAGATAGATAGATAGATAGATAGATAATGAATTCATATAACTTCTGTAACACTATACCATCTTGGCATCCTCACACCTGTTTAGCTGTTCTCTTTCTCATGGACTCTTTCTCATCTATTCAACTCTTACATGTTGGAGTTCTTTAAGAATTGGTCTTAGGTTCTCCTTTTTAATATGTTTACAAACTCTTTTTAAAATTACACCTTTTTCATTATTTAATTATTTTTTTAAAATTCAAATGACTCACTATTTTTTTTTTCCTTTAGCCTATATCTCCTTTGAAGTCAAGATTCTTGTATCCATTCAAAATCTATTTTTGGAAGCTTCAGTGTCATATTAAATTTAACTATATGCAAAAAGAAAGGGTGATCATTCACTCTACATGATGTGGATTTTCTTCTACATCCCTTTTCTAAATGATTGGCAACACCATCCATATAGCTGAGCAAGTAAAATCTAAGCATCTATTTGGATGTCATCAATGCCTTTGTTTTATATGTCTAATTTATTTCTTAATTTCTAAGAATTCTACCAACATTTGTTTATTCTCTTTATTTTTTTTTATCTTCCATTTAGTATTCCCCATTCTAAGACCTGATCAGCTGTCCTCTATATTGTTTGCATAAACTCTGAACAAGTTTTTCCACAAAATTGAACAATTTTGTCCCTGTTCAATCAGTTCTTCTTAATATAGTCACCATAATTATTTCTCGTTTCAAAAAAGCAAATTTTATATTGTCACTCAATTCTTCTCTCTGTCAAGACTCTCTGGTTGCTTCACAATACCCTAAGAGAAAAGGTCAAAATCCTTAATGTGGCCTAAAATGTAATGCATCATCTTACTCTTCTGTGGAATCCTCCAGCGTTACTTCAGAGGTTGTCTCAACTTTTTCTTTAGGCTTTTTTCCCCCGAGAGGGTGTTTGCTCATTTATTTGTTTATTTGCTTATTTATTTACTTACTTAACCTTTCTTTTTAAAATGTGGAACAGTTCTATTGAAATGTTATATATAAGTCCTATAGATATTTGATGTTTACAATTTGATGTGTTTGGACATGCATGGACCACTGCGGTACCATTCACATAGTTAATGTAACAGATGTACCCAACACCTCCCGGAGTCTGTGCCCCTCTTCTTGCATGCATGTGTGATGAGAACACTTACTCTGGGGTCCTTTGCAGTGCACAATGCTGTCCTGTTAACTACAGGCACCATGTTGTACAGCAGATCTCCAGAGCTCACTCATTGTGTACAACAAGCTTTACACCATTGAACAACAACTCCCCACTTAGCCCTCCATGCAGCCTCTGGCAACTACCATTCTGCTTTCTGCTTCTATGATTTTCATTATTTTATACACCTCATACAAGGGGAAGCATGCTGAATAGTCTTTCTTTGTATTTATACACTCTTCTGTTGATGAATATTTGGGTGTTTTCTCATCTTGGCTACTGTACTTCAATGGACATAGATATGCAAATATCTCTTTGAGATCCTAATTTCAGTTATTTTGGATAAATACCCAGAGGTGCGATTGCTGAGTTATATTGTAGTTTCAGTTTTTATTCTTGTAAGAATACCCATGCTGTTTTCCACAGCAACTGTACCATTTTACATTTCCATCAGAAGCACAAAAGGGTCCCAATTCCTTCAAACCCTCAACAACTTTTGTTATTCTTTGTTTTTCTGATAATAGTCAACCTAACAGATGTGAGAGGATATCTTATTGGGGCTTTGATTTGCATTTCCCTGATTATCAGGTCTTTATCATCTTTTCATATACCAGATAACTTTGTTATAACAAATTTTTTTAATTTATAATTTTTTACATTAAACACTGTTACTCAATTACCAACTTGAATTTTAGAATGTCATCACTTAACTCATATAATTATGTTTATATATATTATATATCATATATCATATATCATATATTGACTTCAACTTGATAGAAGTCCAATTAGAATTTTAAATTTAATTCATATTTCAGATTTTACATAATGACTTCTTTTAACTCTGTTTCTGAATTAGATATTTTGTAACATTTTAGGAATGTAATAGATATAATATAAAGAAATATATAGGCAATTAGAATTAGTGAACATATTGGTGCTCATGTAAAAATCAATTTGTTTAAAGCAAATTTCATAAAATACAAAACCTTGAACATAATAAATATATCAGTGTTACAAAATAACTGTCTTTTTGTTGTTTCTTTTTTAGAAAAGGTTACTGATTTGGCTTTTAAATATACATTTCTGTTCAAGTGGCTCAAATGGATGCATATTGCCTCACATTGCATCAGCTGTCCTCTATATTGTTTGCATAAACTCTGCTCCACAAAGTGTATCCGGCAGCATGGATAAGATCTGGTCCTCCAATAACAGCTGCCCACTGAAACTTTATAAGGATTACACTTAATATCTTTAAGCATTTAGCACGGCCCTGGCCCACTGAGTCCTTGATTGGATCATCATTTTTCAGACTCAAAGATTTCTACCTTGCTAGGAGAGCACACTGAGCACAGTAATCACTTTAAATTCGTACCATCCTGTGGCTGTTCAATAAACATGAACTTTTTCGTAAACCAATGACTCATCAATAAGGAGGAATCAGTAGCATCAATTAAAACATTTTATGTACTATATCTTGCTATATATATATAGATATAGATATAGATATAGATATAGATATAGATATAGATATAGATATAGATATAGTACATAAAATGTTTTATATATATATCTTGTATTATGAAGCTTTCTTGATACCCCATATTATTGGCAGGTTTTGAAGAAGGAATGCTAAGTGATTTCTATGTTAAACCAAACTATACAAAATTGACTTGCCCCAGCTTTCAGAGGTCTCAAGAAATTCAGTGGGTGGTCGCATTGAATTTCTGAATGTGACAGAAAGATCGGCAAAAGGTGGGCTCGTTCAAGTCCAGGTCCATGATCCTGAGCATTAGACTAGGCTGATTGATGACCTAGATTGTAAAATTGTGGTCAGAATTGCTAAATATGAATCTTTCAGTTGCATATTCAATTTTGCTTTTCCATGGACTTTTTTTTTTTGCTTTGTTTTCTCAACTCACTTTTCTTGTTATTTATGGTGACGACTGTTCATGATGTTATACATGTATTATATTTCAATTTTATCATTCAGATTTATATGTATGATTTAATGTGAAGCTCAGGATAGCTTCATGATAACCAGAAGGTTGGAAATATAGAAACTGGGATTCAAGACATCTCTTATATAATAATTAGATCTCAAGATTTGGCTTGGAAGTTCTAGCGTATTACTTATTTTAACCAATTCTTTTTTTTCTCTTATTTTTTTATTAAGGTATTATATGTGTACATACCTTACCAACCCCCACCTCACCCCCACTCCCATACATGCCCTCCCTGCCCAGAGTTTTTCATCCATTGGTTATGCTTATATGCATGATACAAGTCCTTCGGTTGGTCTCTTATCTCCCCCATATCTCCCTACTCTCCCCGCTGTAATTTGACAGTCTGTTTCTTTTACTGTCTCTGTATCTATCCTTTTGTTCATCAGCTTATAATGTTCCTTATTATCCATAAATGAGTGAGATCATGTGGTGTTTTTCTTTCATTGACTGGCTTATTTCACTCAGCATGATGTTCTCCAATTCCATCCAGGTCTCTGCAAATGATAAGAATTCCTTCTTTTTTATGGCAGCATAGTATTCCATTATGTAGATGTACCATAGTTTTTTTTTTTAATCCAATCATCTGCTGACAGGCACCTAGGGAGGACAAAGAAACAACCCGCATATGAAAGAAAAGCAGGCATCACCAGAAAAGGAATTAACTAATTCTTGACTAAAGAATTCTGGGAACCATGCCAGGTCCCCGGATAGTCAAGGCCAGTGGGAGCACAGAGGCCATGGTATCAATATACCAGAATGGCCAAAGGCTGTTCTGGGCATGTGCCTAAATGGGATGTCCCAGGTCTCTGAGCCTGGAAATCCTAATCAGGCCAAGAGACCAGAGCAGGTGTAAGGACACTGTGCCCTTCGGGAGCCAATATGATTGAGGTAACTATTGGCACAAAGCTTTCTTTGTCTCAATGGTGTAAAAGTAGGTTACTGACCAGTCTAGCCGGCTGAGCGGGAGTGAGAAAAAGTCTGCTGGAGTATGGAGAGAGAGCAGCTAGGATGGCGTGTGAAGAAGTCTGTTGGGGAGAGCAGCTGGGCAGGAGAGTCAGGAGAAGCTGCTGAGGCAGGGAGCTCAGGTACTGATACGATGTGAGGCGATGAGTCTAGGGGGCAACGTGCGGCTGTCAGATAACAGCTGTGGGCACAGAGCCTGATGCTGCTTTGTGGGAAAGATCTGTGTTCGCCAGCCAGTGACCAGCTGCCTGGCTGTATGGACTTCGCTGTGAGGGCTGTGCTTGTCTGATGGCTGTGTGGCCACTGGCTTCAGCAAAGAAGACTCACTCTTATACACCCACAGCCTCTCCTGGCTTCTCTGTTTAAGACCCGGCGTCCTAGAAGGTCCAGGCCCAGGCAGAGGGGCTCAGGCTGAACACCTGTTACTAGTGAGCAGAGGATAAAGGAGGAACTTGGACTAACTTCCCAACTGTTAGCATGGTGGGCAAGGTTCAGCCTTGGTGTAGTGGAATGGGAGAATTTGGGAGAATACACGAACTCACAGCCTCTCAGAGCCAGTCAGCCCAGCAGAGCTGTGTGGTGCTCTTGCTTCTGGCTCTGACAAGAACCCATCTCCATCTTGGAAGGATGGCCTCTTGGATAAAGAACGCTTATTAATATTCGAAGGATAAAGAGAGGGAGCATTTAGCCACCACTATGACTGGTGGGAAAGCACCCTCAGCCTCCGAGGCAGTCACCAAGGTCCGGTGGTTTTTCTCACTGCAGTACAAAGGGTAATGGAAAACACAGCTTGGCAACTAAAGTTGTCTGTCCCCTGGTTTGCTCGAAATTAATTCCTGCTGCATAGAAGCGTGGGAAGTGCCAAGTGTGATTCCATGTAGCAAGCTTTGCATGATCCGTCTTGCCTGGGAGAGGATCTATAATTACAATTTCTCTTGATGCGGAGGCAGCTCTGAGGACTTCTATTTGTTCTCACAAGGTGCCCCCAGAAGTTCATAACTGTGTCAGAGCCTGAAAAAATACAGGCATTATGCTGCCCTGTGGCAAAACGAAGGCTCCAGGACATTACGCGGCAGCTTTTCACACAGCAGGCAATTTAAGATTCCAGGTTCTGAAATCCATCTCTGAAATAGTTCCTCGGGTAGGTATAGGATGCTTATTTTAGGAAATTCAAAGCCTGGGCCATTAATTCTCACCACGTGCCCACGGGGAAGGAGAAGGTCAACTAAAAACAACCACGGTTTTGATATGTAGATCTGACAAGTGACCAGTTTCATTCCAAGCGGTCAGTTCCCCAGGCTTTGAGTGTTACCTGACATAATGAACTAATTTATTTGCGGAGAGGCAATGGCTAGTCCCTGTTTTCCTCGTGGATGCAGCAGCTAGGGAACCTGATCATTTATCTTTGATGTGTTCGCAGCCATGTTCATCCAGGGCCCTTTTGGGACCGCAGCTCACATAAACTTCACAGATTCCTGAGCTAAGCATTAGCATCGCCAGGTTTAAATCACTTTCTCTATTTGAGGTAGTTTCATAGGACACCTGAATCAAAAATTCCAATTCCATCATGTTAGAGGGGAAGATTGATAAGGAGTGTGTGTGTGTGTGTGTGTGTGTGTGTGTGTGTGTGTTTGCAGAGTCTGTATGAGCAGCAGCATAGCTGACATAAGCCAGAGTCCTCACTGAAATGACATATATGAATAATGGCTGGAAAGTTACTTAAAATACTGTTTCAAATGACAAAGAACTGCATGTGTGGAAAAAGCAGGCCCAGTCCCCTTCATTAGAAAGGCAATGAAGGGGCTATCAATCCAGTGAGCCGACCCAAGAGAATAATATTATAATAGATACAGGAGGCTTTCCTGGGGTGGAAACTTACAAGGGATCAGAATCAGGAAGTCAGAGGACACAGTAGTTATTTAAGTATATAAGTCCTTGGGAGTACTTAGAAATCTTGGAACAATGTGGAACATAATTGACAGCTGGCAAAACTAGTATCATTTGAATTCTGCTTTTCTGAACTTACACTTTTCCAATTATATGTAAGACAGTTGTTATTGTTTTCATTCTCAAGCTATTTTTAGTTAAAATTTCATTTTCATAGTTTTGAGCCACTTGAAAAACAATGATATGTGTTGCATAGCTCCAACCCCTAAAAATATCTTTTTATACATTTTTTTTCTTTTAGTTTTGTGGGGTTACTAGAGGCCCAGGGCATAAATTTGTGCATGGGTGGGGTCTGGCTGGCCCAGCCCGATTGGGGCCAATCAGATCAAGAAGGTCAAGGGGAGAGGTTGGCTAGCCAGCCCACCCCCTGGTCAAACTCATGGTAGAGTGGACAATTTGCATATTAGCCTTTTATTATTGTATATAGGATTTTTGCACATGCCTTTTTCTCACATGTCTGCCTTTCCTACTTGAGAAAAATTGAGAATTATTCGTGATATCTATCATTGCAATTTTTATTTGTCTTACTGTTTTTAGTCTCTCTAGCCTTTGCCCACAATGCCACTAAATATCTTTCTTTAAAATGTAAAATCACATTGCCCTTTTTGAAGCAACTGCGATGAATTACTCAAGATCAAAATATTTTGACTTTTTCATTTTTACACTCAATGGTATTTTGAATGAACTGTTTGATCCTTTGTTTTGTATTTGCTATTTTACTGCTGAGAAAAAGTTACACCATCATGAGCAAAGCAATGGGAAGGCTGGTAAAGAAGAGAGTGAGTGACACAACACAAGAAACAGGCCAATGGGAAGATTCCTACAACAGCTGAAGGCAATTTGCTGTATTTTTCTCTTTGGTTAAGTAGGGAAGAAACACACAGCACCCAACACCCAATAAACAGTTCTGGTACCTGTCTTTAGTATAAAACAAAATGAATTCAAATTCAACATTATACGAATTAATTCTGCAATAGTTTTACCCTCGACCATTGGACAAACATAGCAGAAGCACACACATACACACATGCAAGCTTACAATGGCAGAAGCAATAAAAGTTAAAATTTGAAACTGAAAAAAAGCAATGCATAAAATAAAATTTTAAAAATATTTACAGAAAATTTAAATTATTTGCACTTTAGCTTTTTATTTTTTTTTACAGTCACTATTCAAGTTTATTATGAACTTTAAAAAACAATTTTGAAAACAACCCACTCCTGTTCTGCATACCAAGGAACTTATTCTGACTTCGGTTTTAAAATTCAATCCAGAAAACTTTTCATATCCTGATTTCAACTAAACACATTCAGAATGGCTTGAGGTTGAGAAAGACAAAAGAGAATAGGTACCCTTTTCAATTTTCCTGATGAAATCATTGTAATTCATTTCCTAAGGGGAAATGCAAGAGGTGAGCCCATTTCTTCAAATAAGAACACTGTGTTGTCTTATAGTTTTAATGTGTATGCAAAGAAACTTCTTCTGTAGGTTCCTTTTTTAATTTATTTTTTAATTTAAATTATGTATTGTTTAAAGTGTTACATAAGTCTCTGTTTTCCTCCATTGACCTCTCCCTCGCTGCTCCCACCCCCAGCACATGCCCTTGCCCCCTACTGTCTGTGTCCATTGGTTATGCTCATATGCATGCATACAAGTCCTTTGGTTAATCTCTTACCCACCCACCCGCAAACCCCCACCTTCCCTCAGAAGTTTGATGGTCTATTTGATTCTTCTCTGGATCTATTTTTTTGTTGTTGCTGTTCATCAGTTTATGTTGTTCATTATATTTCACGAATGAGTGAGATCATGTGATATTTAACTTTCTCCCACTGGCTTATTTCCTTTAGCAACAGTATGATCCTATTAATGTGGTCTAAGGGTAATGGGAAGGAATTAGAAAATATAATTTGAGAAGTTGCCTGAGGCTTTTTTGGGAAAGTAATTTGAATTCTGTATTTTAAGCAATTATTAACCTATTATGTAACCAATGATAAGGATGACTAGGTAGGTAGACATTACATTTCAACCATGACAGTATTTTAACAACATATATATGAGAGAGAAACATCAGTGTGAGAGTGAAACATTAATCTGTCTGTCGTCTGCTGCCTCCCATAAGCATCAGCGCCCTGGCCAGGATAGGACATAAACCTTGGGTACAGGCCCGGACCCAGAATCCAACCAATGACCTTTGTGTGCACTGGAGGATGCTAAACAACTGAGCCACACAGGCCAGAGCTTTGAACATTATTTGCATTTTAATAACAGTGTTTGTGTAGAATAAATAAAAATATAATAAATGAAAATGGTTTAATACATATTTAACAGAGATTGAAGAGTGTTATATATTTTAAGTATTAGACTTGGTCTTTAAAAATATGTTGTTCAGCCCTGGACAGTGTGGTCAGTTATTTAGCATCCTCCAGTGCACCCAAAGGTCACTGGTTGGATTCCCCGTCTGGACAGGTACCCAGGATTCATGTCCTATCCTGGTCTGGGAGCTGGTGCCTATGGGAGGCAGCAGATTGATATTTCTCTCTCACACTGCTGTTTCTCTCTCACATATATGTTGTGTAAAATACTACTGTCAGGTTCAAAATGTAATGTCTACTTACCTAGTCATCCTTCTCATTGCTTAAATAATAACTTAAGAATTGCTTAAAATACAATATCCAAATTACTTTACCAAAAAGCCTCAGGCAATTTCTCAAATCACATTTCCTAATTCCTTCCCAATTCCCTATCATCACCCCTAGGCCACACTAATGGGATTCTACTGAGGATTGTATTTACATTTTTACAACCTCACACCTCACAGTCCTGCAACATTTTCTGAACCCCTCCACCTCCCTCCATTTTTCTGCCTGGCAGATATGCATCTCTGAAGGCTCCCTTCCCCTTCTTGACTACAAACAATTTATTTCCACCATGTGAGCATATTACTGACATAAGTAGATGTTTATTTCTCAACATAAAACGCCCACCACTAATTGCGAATTCAATAAAGACCAAAATTAAGAACCAAATTTTACACATTTGTATGTTCCCTCAATAGTTTGAAAATATTTTGTGCACATTCCAAAAATGTTGCTAAATAACTAAAAATAAGCCTATAGGGTTTAAGACCTTCACAATTAATTACCACATACCCTCTGGCATTTTTTTTAACCTCTTGTTGCCCTGGGATTTATTTTAATTTGTCTTATTGTTCTCATCTTTAAAATAATGATAATCATACTAATCTCCTCACATCCATACGTACAAGAATGGGAACAAAGGACTTAGAGTTGTGCTTGGTATAAACTAAGCATCACATAAATTTTAGACATTATTATTTTAAAGTTTATTTTATGCCTTCAATATATATATATATATTCAGTCTTTGTTGGAAGTGAGGTTACACAAAAAGTTTTAAACTTTTTACCAGGGCTGGAATTTCTCCGGATTTTTTCTGCTATTGTTTTACATCCTGATACACTGCATGACATAATTTGGGTTTTAAAATTGATGCAAATTACAATGGTACCTTTCATGTGCGGAACTGTAGCACTGTAGATTCAGTCGAAAAGAATTATGGTTGTGTTGGCTCTTTTCAATGAACTAGTTTGAAAATTAATTATTTTTAGTAGGTTTTCAAAGAAAGTAACAGTGCTCAGAAAACTTAAAAATCATCCTTTTTCTGGCTGTTTTCATCAAAGTCTTTTTATTCCCCATATTAAAATGATAATTGAATCACATGGTGAGTGCAGAATTCTGGGTAATTCTTTGCTAACAAACAAATAAAAATGTTCAGAGATCAGGATGAGGTTTGATTTCTGCCTTGGAGAGGCTCTAGCTTTGAGCAGTTTGCTTCTTAATATAAAACTGGGAGCAGACATTCACAGTGACTACTGAATGCACCGAGACGGGAGACAGCTCCCTTTTAGATCCTTGCCCTTTAAAACCATAAGTCTCAGCTTTTGGCAAGGAAATTCAAGATGGTAAGTTTTGTGGTTGTTTGTTCATGCCTGGCACCAGTTGTTCTGAGGGAAATACAGAGATTCTGTACAATATAGTGATTTGACACCTTTATAACTTACAATATCATCACCCCATTAACTCCAGCAATCATCTGTGACTGTACAAACTTATCTCAATAGAATTGACCAAATTGCCCTTACCTTTTATACTCGTGTTCCATCCCCTCTCCTTCTGGCAATCATCCCTATTGTATCTATTTCTATAAGTCTGTTTTTTTGTTTGTTTGTTTACTTAATATTTTTTCTGATTTTCTTCAGCTTCCAGATATAAGAAAAACATACAGTATTTGTATTTCTCAACCCATCCACGTTGTAACAAAAAGCAATATTTTTTTTAAAATTGCTGTGTAATTTTATGTAATATTCCATTGTATCTTTTTTATCCATTCATCTATCAGTGGATATCTAATTTGCTTACATATTGTGGCTATTGTAAGTAATGCTGTGATGAATAAAGAAAAGGTGCACTTATCTTTTTTTAAACAATGTTTTAAGTTTCTTTGGATACATATCTAGAAGTGGAATTAGTAGATTGTATCATGGATCTGTTTTAAATTTTTTGAGGAATATCCATACATGGATTAAAATATTTATATTGTCATACTATTCAGAGCAATCTATAGATACAACACAGTTTCAATCAAAGTACCAATGACCATCTTCTCAGAACCAGGACAAATAATCATAAAATTTTTATGCAACCACAAGTAGCTAAGCAATCTTAAAAAGAACGAAGTTGGGGGTATCACACACTATGATTTCAAACTATACTGCAAAAACCATAATAATAAAAACAGTATGATACAGGCACAAAAACAGATATATACATCAATGGAACAGAATAGAGAACCCAGAAATAAACATTCATTATATGGTCAACTAATCCTATCTATATTAACAAAAGTGTAATATGGTAGTTAGACTGGACATCTTCCAGACATCCTTCCTGACAAAGCCAGGCCTGGGTGAAGCCTCCAGTAGTTCCAGGTGCCTGTGGCTGTCCTGGGCCAAGGTGCCAGGGATCCCAGAGCCACTGGGAGTCCTGGGTGCCTGTGGCCAGCCAGAGGGAGGGAAGCCTGGGTTCCGAGTGTGGGTTCTGAGGCAGAGGCGTTTAGGGGCTATCAGGAAAGCAGAAGAGCAGTTAGGGGTGACAAGATCAGCAGGGGAGTAGTTAGAAGCAATCATTCTAGGCAGGGAGCAGTTAGGGATGATCAGGCCAGCAGGCAGAGTGGTTAGGGGTGATCAGGCAGGCAGGCAGGCAGTTAGGAGCCAGCAGTTTCAGATTGTGAAAGGGATGTTCTACTGCCAGTTTAGGCCTGATTGCAGAGATTGGCCTAAACTAGCAGTCAGACATCCCCTCAGGAGTCCCAGATTGGAATTTTGTGCACTGGGCCTCTAGTATAATATAATAAAAGTGTAATATGCTGTGTCAGACCAGTTGCTATGATGCTCACTGACCACCAGGGGGCAGACACTCTGACCGATAAGTTAGCTTGCTTCTGGGGTCCAGCCAATGGGGACTGGGCGATATGGGCAGGACTTGCCCTGGTGCCCTCCCACAGTCTCTCTCTGGCCTCTAAAATAATTCTTCTAATTAATTTCTTTTCAATGTGCACACATCTATGCACTGGGCCTCCAGTAAAGAAATAAAAGTTTGTTTAGCAAACTGTGCTTGGAAAATGGACAGATACATTCATAAAAACAAACTGGACAATTCTTTTATACCATATACAAAAATAAACTCAATATGAATTAAAGATTTTCCTGGCTAGTGTGGTTCGATTGATTGGAGCATAGTTTGGTACTTTTTGGCCCAGGATGCACCTGGCTGACTTTCCCGGTAACCTTTTGCACTCCAGTGCAGGATGCTACTGGGGCTGCAGCCTTTCCACAGCTCTTTCATGATACTTGTCAACGATCTGTTTGTCCAATCTGTCTTCAGTGGTGTTGCCTTTGATACTTTTTTTTACCTTCACTGTGCAGGTGTATGATTTAAGAGAATACTTAGAAGACACCTGGCCGCTGCTTCTCATTTCAACTTTGTGTTCCCCACCCTCCTGAAGTGTACCTTCAATGTTTCCCCAGAGATTCCTTGTCATTTGTGGCGGAGATTTTGTGTTTGTATGTTTTGAATTTCTATGTTGTTATCCACAGACTAGGAACTGAGGTACACAGGAGTATGGCTATGAAATAAAACTCATGGAGCAGGTGGCCATGGCATTCCTACATTTATGCACCCTGAATGAATACACTGAGCTGATTCTCTAAATTAGTGGTGAAGGTCTGTGTCTGCTTTGTGAGCGTACCAGATTATGTTTGATTGTAGCGATTGTGACTCCACCGGGAGTTGCAGTACTTCAGGAAAAATAGTGGTAAGCAAGAACCGTAAACCTTCACATTGTCATGTTTGCCCCTGAACAAGCTGGCTGCCTGGCAGATGTATCATGATCTATAGCCTTTCCTTCTTGGGGGTTCTTCACCCTTTTCCATTGTTTAACACTGACTAGGGCTTACAGAAGTACATGAGTGTTGGAGATGTGTGTGTAGTCACCCATCAGGATGAGGACAGGTGTCTGTGACTTGTCTAATTTGTCGTGGTAAAAAAGTTTCTCACAGAGCCCAGCCCATGAAACAGGCCAGCATTCAATTCTTCCAACTGGCACAGATAATGGGGGTGTGGAAATCAACTGTTTTAAAGAAATAATCAGTATCAATATTGACCTGTTTTGTTTTGTTTTCTTTTTAAGTATGTTTAGCATGTATACAAGTAATACACAGGCTGCAGTCAGTTTCTCTTATCCTGCTTAGGTTTGGACTTAAGTATTCTTCAGCTGTGGATTTGATTAAAAAGATTCCATATTTAGGAGTGAAGATTTGTTATATTGAAAGTACACCTTGCAAGAAAAAACTCAACATATTTTTTTTTTCACCACCAAGACCTTGTTCAAGCCATATACAATAGCAGTAGTGAAAGGTGCTTTGATGTTTCTGAGAATACCGAAACCAGCGATAGGTCCAGCATCTTTGGAAATCTAACAGAAATTATCAGTTTTCCCAAGGTATGAGTCGATACCTGGTCGGGGCCCCAGTGGGAGACAACCCACATCAATGCAATGTTTCTCTCTCACATAGAAGTCAGTCTCTCTCTCTCTCTCTCTCTCTCTCTCTCTCTCTCTCATCAATAAAATAAACATTATATTAAAAAAAATCTTTTGACAAGGTGACTTTATAGTTATTGTTAATATTCTGTCTGATGATGCTATCTATGTATGCATGTTTCTCTTTAAAATTATAAATAAACTGACACCTGAAGGGAGAAAAAATAGAAAGCCCCATATTATTTAATGTCACTGCAAAATTAATTTTTCTTAAAAAAAGAAAACATCCTTGCTTTTTTTTCCTCTCCAACTACCTCATTTACACGTCCTTAAATACATTTTGTGATCTGTTAATTCTAATTATTTTAATCTGTCTTGGTGAACTTAAGCTTTATTTTCCCAGTAGTACAAAAATATAAAATTCTTCGTAGTTGCAAACTCATGAAAATTAAAGTAGTTATCACACTATTTGTTCACTTATAAATTCTAACTACTCCTCATCTTTTAAAGTTTTAAATAAAAACATGTGTGATAATTATGGAGAAAATGATTTTTTGGCTGGTTGAGGAATGACAGCACATAATAATTAACTGAATTTAACCAAGAGAGGATTTCTATCAATGTAGCTCCATTTTTTTAAAAATGTGATGTATCCAAAATTTATTACAGTATGCATAACACCAAATTTTATCACATATTGTATAAGTAAATATTTATCATTTTATCTAAGATGAAATGGAAAAGCAGTAGGAGAACATTTTATCTTATGGTTAAAGTGAAGTTAAAATAAAATATATACCAGAAATATGAAAGTTTAATATTTTATGAGTTTAAGAAAAGAACAATGGATAATAATATTAGAGGAAATATCTTGAATTTGTAGATTTTCAAATGAATATGTCACATTATTTATATTACCTCTAAGAAACTCAACCTTATTAAAACTAAGTTGAAAACAGAAAATATTTTGTAAGTGTTGTTTATAAAGCTCTCCTCAATAATATTAGGTTTTAATTGTAGTAGAAAATTTTAGATACTTCTAATTGAATATGACAAAGAATGTCAAAATATTGGCTCAAAAAGAAAAATATGAAAATGTATTGGGGCATTAATTTCTATTCATTTTAATTGACTCAAACAGTGAAAAAAAAGTCAAAATATTTGTATTTAGAAAAACAAAATAACTAGTTTTTGTTCCAAATTCGTTCATTTAAATGGAAGCCTCCTACTTATGAGGGGGTTTTATTCTAAGTAGTATTGTGTAAATTAGTTATTTGAAAATTGGAATATATTTTTTCATTGTGTAGTATAATCAACAATGGTTACATTACTTAGTAAACAGATCCACAGACTCAGGATGCAAGTAATTATATTTACTTTCATTAGTTAACTGGGACAAAAGGAACTGTGAAAGATCATACAGAGAGGGTGAAAAAATAAGACTACATACTGGGATAAAACACAGGCAAATTACATAACTGATTAAAAAGTTTTATGTCTAGACCTTGTAAATAACTCTCAAAACTAAAGTTTAAAAAGAATTCAATTAGAAAAATCAGCATAATATATGTTCAGATATTTTACCAAAGAGGAGATCTGTGTGGCAAAGAAACATATAAGAAATATGTTCAATGCCATTTAACATTAAGGATGTACAAGTTATAATTACTATGATATATCACTATACACTCATTCAAATACCTAAAATTTTTAAAAATCATGACAAAAAACAAGTGCTGGGTGAGAATGTGGATAAACTAGTTCTTTTATATATTTCTGGTGATAATATGAAATGAGCAGCCACTCTGGAAAATAACTTGGCCGTTCCTTATGAAATTGTACATGTATCAGTTGTGCAACCCAGTAGTCACACTCTTGAGCAGTTATCCCAGAGGAATGAAAGCATACCTCTGCATTAAATCTGTACATGAATGTTTATATCAGATTTTTGTAATACCTAAAACTGAAAACATGTGAATGTCCTTCAGTGGTTAATGCTTGCATAACTGTGCTACATCCACACCATGGAATCCTACCAAACAATCATAATAAACACAAGACTGCCCTGACTAATGTGACTCAGCTGATTGTGGATCATCTCATGCATTGAAAGGTTGTTGGTTCACCGAAACCGATTTCACTCAGTGGATAGGACCACTCGGGGGATGTCAGAGAGCCACTTTCAGCCTGATCTCACAGGCTAGGTTGAGGGACCCTATTGGTGCATGAATTCGTGCATCAGACCTCTAGTTTCAATAATAACTGCACTTACAATAATGCCTTTAGCCTTCTCTATGCCTTATGTTTTGCCAAATATGTAACACATGCTTACTGCCAGATTTATTAAAAACATGCTTACTGCATGATCAGAGCCAGAATGTGGGAGGTTGGCCAGCTGGGGAGGGACCACAGAAGGGCTCCAGGGCATGTCCAGCACATTTTGCTCAGTCCCAATTGGCCAGACCCCAGCAGAAAGCTAACCTTCTGGTCAGAGTGTAGCCCCCTGGTGGTCAGTGCACATCATAGCAAGTGGTTGAGCGGCCTTAGCATATCAGTAGCATATTATGCTTTGATTGGTTGAACATCTGACTGGATGGCCTGACACTTAGTATATTAGGCTTTTATTATATAGGATACTTTGCAAATATTTTCTGGAATAATTCTATATACCAGGGCATCACAATCTGAATATCCCTGGGGATAATTTTTCAAAATTCGCTTGCATTTATTCAGGTCATTTTATCACAGAGCTAACCAATTTATTTCCAAAGAATCATCATAAAGTATTGGGAGGCAAAAAAGAATTGAACTCTGAGTTTAGAAAAGAACCAAAATAGATCTGTATGAATTTCTATCAACCCTCCAATCCTCTTTATTGTTTAAATTATTGGATAACTTATTTTCTTGTTATTATATTTAATTTACCTCCAGGTTATACTTAGGTTATGATCTTTCTACTGGTTAGGTCCTAATTTCCCCAAATATCAAAATCTTCTTCCATATCTTTCTTCTTCTTATTTACAACCCATTGGTTTCCAAATGAGTTTCCTTCCTCTCTTTCATGACTTTCTCAAAATCATAGCTCTAATACATCTTTTTACATGTTTCCAGATATTCCAATTATCCATGTTTGGCTACTTGAAGTTGTCTCACAGTACACTACATTTCTTTTCCTTTCTGTATGTCATCTTAGATTGTTATATTGCTATATATTCAACTTCAGTAATCTTGTGTACAATGTATAATCTGCCAATAATGACACCCAATGTATTCTTCATCCCTGATATTGTACTTTTTGATTCATGAAATTTGACTTAGGGAATTTTTTTCAATAGGTCTAATTAAGTTTTTAAAAATATATTTTTATTTATTTCAGAGAGGAAGAGATAGAAACATCAATGATGAGAGAAAATCATTGATTGGCTACCTCCTGCAAGCCCCAGTGGGGACTGAGCCCACAACTTGGGCATATGTCTTGACTGGGAATTGAACTGTGATGCTCAACCACTGAGCCACACTGGTTGGTTTATAAGTTTTTAAACATGAAATGCAAGTTGTTTTAATGTTCTTATCAACTGATATTAACATCTGCCTCAGTTTTAGTTGGTTTCAATAGAATGTGCTGATGTTCTTTCCTGATGGGGTCATGGATTCCTGTTTCTTTGCCGACCAGAGGGAATGTCAGGGTCAGGGACAAAACTATTTACATGGAAAATTGAAATTGCTGGTTGACTAGCAGACAATAGAGTTTCTAAATTACAGTGTCTACAGGACCATGATAAATATAAGATCAAATAACTGATGTGGAATAAAAAAAGGGATTTTAATTGGTGAACTGGATCCAACATTCTCCATTTCTGGCCCATGGGATTTTCTGATCAAGGTTTAGACTGACCCATGATTCTAGATAACATGCCTTGTTTGTATGACGATTTTAACTAGAAGCTGAAACACTATCCATATTAGCAATAGTTAGAGCTGACAAAGCAAACAGGAAGGTGTTCCAGATTGAGGTCTGGAAGCAGATGGTTGAGTTTCAGAGAAAGACTGCAGCTGAAGAAAAATCTAGTACTCCCCACTACATGCCTCACCTTGTTTCCATGTGCCTTGCCCTACCCTGAGTTACCCTGTCCCTGACTTCACATTAATTATTGGTACACTCCAAACTTCAAAGTCACTTGTCTGCTTGGGTAGAATTTACTGAGGGGCTGGAATAAGTTTTATTAGGTAGGGCCACTCTGGGGAATTTCACCTAATCATGTAGACAATATTCTTAAGTGGATTCTATTTGATGCCTCATGTATTACAAGATCTTTCCACTCTGGATGCTGTGGCTGCTGACTATTCTTAGTACTATGTGAACTCTGGAAATTATTCTACTACTCCCGTAGGATACAGAGAAAGAAGGAAGAGCTAGAAAACTTTAATGGTAAAAGAAGCAGAACTTTATAATTGAGAAAGAAAAAAAAAGGGCAAAAGATAAAGTTCCAAGGTTCTTGATGGGACAACCGTGGGGGACATTGGGTAATTCACTGAAATAGGAACTATATTCTCCCAGTTGAAGCCAGGCCATGGAGAAATGGAGTGATATGCGAGAACAATAATGTGCAAAACAAAATGTGCGGAGTTCCATGTAATCTTGGAGTCGTTTGGGAAGACTCCATTGTAGAAAGACTACAGTTGGTTCTCCCTTGGAAGTTCAACGTGCTTATTTTCCTTGCAGGCAGGATACATACCATTTGCACACTAATGAAAAAGCAGAGGAAAATGTTTCCACTCCTCTGTTAAAGTTTTAGGACAGTAAAGGCTTGAGGGGAGAGACAGAATCCTTTTCATTTAAAATAATAGAAGCAACATTCTAGGTTAAAGAGAAGGTAATTACGTGTATGAAATTGGTTGGAATATTGTGATTCTTTGGGAAGTGAGAAAAAGGGACGCCTTCGGGTCTTTTTGAAGAGGTGTTCATCGTTTTTTCTTCTGTTTGTGCATTTATACCTATAAGGTTCTGACAAGATGCATCAAGAATACAATTCTCTTGTCAGTGTTTCCTTTGATGTTAACCTTGCAAAAAGAAAGGAAAATGTTTCTGTATATGTTTCTGTATAAAACAGGTGAAGATGTCTAAGGAGTGAGTTTTCACTGTGTTTGCTTTTACTTACAGCATACTACAAAATCCCCCCGATAGATAAGCCATCAGCATTGGGGCAAATGAACTCATGACACCCATATTATGATTGGTGGATATAAAGTTTAGAAAAGTTTTAAGAGCTAGAAGACATAAGTGAAGCATCAATCAGACCGTCAAATCTCAGAGGGAAGGTGGGGGGTGGGGGTAAACAGGAGAAATCAACAAAAAGACTTGTGTGCATGCATTATAAGCCTAAACAATGGACACAGACAACAGGGGGATGAGGGTATACATGGGGGGATGTGGGAGGCAATGTAGGGACACCTTAATCAATAAAGAAATACCTCAATCAATAAAGAAATTTTAAAAAATAAATCTATGAGTCAGTCATATAAAAACCCAGAATTTCCGGTTTCAGATGCAGTATTCTCTATTCATCAGAAGTGTTTAAACTTACAGGTTGGAGACACTAGGAGGTCCACTATTGGATAACATCAGTGAAATATCGTAGTTGTATTCTTGATTATGTTACATACAAAGAAAGTTTAATCCACATTCATGCTTTTAACTAAAAGCTTCAATTTGAATATTAATTTCATTTAAATAATATTTTGAGAAATTTTAGAGAGAAAATTGAAGCCTTTACTTGCAGAATACTATCCGCATTTGCTTCAACGAGTAATTAGTTTACATATGTAAAATAAGTCTACTCTTCTGTACATATAATTAAGGTCCAATGCTAGGATAGCATTGACAGCTTAATTAAAGCAATTACCATAGTCATGGATCATGACACAGCTTACCTTAAGAGGTGCGAACAGAATACATTAACCACATTATAGGCTGTGATATAACATTTATTGAGTTCAAAATATATTTTCCACATAATAAAAGGAAGCATATTTGAGTACAGTGCTTTTATTAAAGTTTCATTCATTCCTAACATTGTAGATAAATTTAGAAAGGAAAAACTTATTGCTTATCTGTCTTAGGATGAACTACTCTTAATCTCTCCTGCTTGGACATGTTTTCTGAAATATATGTTGTTAGAAGGTTTTTCCCATAGCTTGGGGCAGGCGGCTGGTGCCTGCAGACACCAGATAAGAACTCCTCTCCCCCTGACTGACCCGTGCATTCTCCTACTTTGTCTCCCTTGACCAACTTGTGCTCTCTTCTCCCCCACTCCCTTCACTTGACCAACTCCTGCACCCACACCCTGGCCCTATATTGCACGTTTTTACCCTATATAAAAAACCTAGCCACCCCCTCCGGGCTGACACTGACACACTGGTCTCAGCCTGCTGTGAAAAAAATGCAATCACATTTCTTTTTTTTTTTCTTTCTTTAATAATTCTTTATTGTTGAAAGTATTGCATATGTCTCTCTTTTTCCTTTTTTATTTTTATTTATTTATTTACTTATATATATTGTATTTTATTGATTTTTGTACAGTGAGGAAGAAAGAGAGATAGAGAGTTAGAAACATCAATGAGAGGGAGTCATCGATCAGCTGCCTCTTGCACACCCCCTTCTGGGGATATGCCCGCAACCAAGGTACATGCCCTTGACCAGAATCGAACCCGGGGCCCTTCAGTCCAAAAGCCCACGCTCTATCCACTGAGCCAAACCGGTCCTGGCTCTTTTTCCTTTTTTAAAACCCTACCATCTGTTGGCCTGGCTCCTGTGAGTGTGGACCTAACACTCTGGTTCCAACAGGGCAGGATTTTCACACCCTCTGACCTATTATTCAAAGCAGCAAAGTTCCCGATAAAAATAATTCTTATTAGAGTGGCCTCTAGGCAACGGGTTTTAGGAACATGCGGTGGTGGGAGGCAGCTGGCAGCAGTGCAGGGAGACAGACCTGCCTGTGTCTCCATCCCTTCACCGGAGAGCCGTTGTTCCTCTTGCCCTATATGGGAAGTTTCTGGAAGAGTGGTGACCTTAGGATGAGCTTTAGAATGATTTAATCCTGGGTTCAAATTTTATCTCAATATTTATTTCCTGGTAAGAACCAGGTGCTTATTTTTTAATGGGTTCAATCTCAGTAATAATGAAATTATATCTTCTTCATAGATAGAGTAGATCCACGTATTGTGGAACCTACAGCTAAACTGTTTGGAGTGCTCTTTCAGGAAAAAAAATAGGGATGATATGAGCATTCTTTAGAATTAAGAAAGAAATGTATATTTGAAGAAGCTGACTAATTCCGCTTACATAAATTCTAAATTCTTTGTATTAAGCTGCTAGCACACCATTTATTGTACTTTTTCTTTGGCTTTGGCTGTGTCACTTATCCATATGTTTGAATTAATATGTTCTTTATAGAGAATGAGAGTATTATTCTCTATACCACTAGCAACAATGATTATTCTAAAATGAATAATGACAATTTAGAAAAGTTTCTTTCAGTGTCATAAATAAGTATTGATTATTTCATGGGGGCTTTAAAGATTACTTTAGAACTTGGTAACGTGGTAAATTATATCAAGTGTCCTTTGTATATAAGATACTCTCTGTAATATTGCTTCAGGTCTGTGACTTATAAACACAATGATTTTAATAAGTGCTATTTCATAAAATTCTCATTTAAAAAAATGCAAGGTTCCTTTGTTGTCATGACCATAATGTAGCCTATGCCTAAGAAAGATATTCTGTTGTGTTAGGTTCTGAGTAGAAATGAATACTCCACAATTTTGTACTTCTAATAAAATTGTGAATGGGGTGAATCTCCAACTAACCAAGCCACTCTGCCTAAACTAAATCACTATATTTACGTTATACTAGAGTCCCAGTGCATGAATTAGTGTACCTTGAAAGGAATTGTAAGCCTGCAGGCTGTGTTGGGCCCCCACTCCCCTCTCTGATGGCAGCCTTGCTCTTACCTCTGCTACTCCCACACACTGACAGTGCAGAGTGATTGGGACCACCACCAGTAGCGGGTCTGAGTGGCAGTTCTGGTGCTGTCTGCGGGTGTGAACAGGACCAGCACAGCATGTTCATTGTGTTCATGCGGTGGATGCAAGCTGTGGCTCCAGCGCCAGCAGCAGGTGTGAGAAGCGGCTGCCAGCCCTGATCGCCCCTCAGGAACAGAGGAGATGGAGAAGCCCTGAGGGGTGATCAGGGCCAGCAGCTGCTGCTCACACCCAGTGACGGCCCTGAGCGATCAGGGCCAGCACCAGGTGCCAGCAGCCTGTGCAAGCAGGGCTGGTGCAGGCAGCAGGTGTGACATGGTATATAAGATACTCTCTGTAATATTGCTTCAGGTCTGTGACTTATAAACACAATGAATTTTCAGTAGCCACCAGAGGCTAACCCTGAAGACAGGAACCAGCACCCCACCTTGGTCTGGTGCCCCCTCTCACCTGCTCCACCATCCCACCACTGCCAATGCCCGCCATGTTCTGCGCTCTGCTGCCTGTTGCTGACTCCCACCATGATCTGTGCATACCCCTAGTGGTCAGCGCACATCATAGCAACTGGTTGTTTGGTCAATTTGCATGTTAGTTTTTAAAGATAAGATAATTTCAATTTTTTATAACAAAATTATAAAAATTACAAGAATATTCTAACAAATAAACCTTTTGAGCTTTGCACTTTAGGCCTCCTTTGTGTGTATTCCTCTATTAAGGATCCTGGGACACATTTAGAGACCTATCATGATCTCTGGCCCTAAGCCTCTGTGACATGATGATGGGTGACTCAGGACAGTGAGCCTTAAGAGTATCATGATTTCTGTTTGTACTCATTCACAAAGGGGTTTCATTTACTAAATAAAAATTTATGTATCCCCCCAACTCAACTTCTGCTAACCAGGTAGAAAATGTGCCCATGGCTGCTCCTGACACGAGAGGAAGGACAGAGGCACTATACAGGCTAATTATGTGTCTGAAAATGGTTGGGTGATCTCTTTAATACACAACAAATTATGCAGCAACAAAGACCTGTTGTGTCAAGAGATTATCAGTCTTAACTAACTATGGTTAGACATTTTAATTGCTTAAATGTAACGTAATTGTAGAGCAATGTGAAGCAATTGCTAAGGTGTTGCCTTTGGAAGAGGCTGTGCCAACAAATAGCCTGAAGCTTAAGGTTCATTATGTTCATGCAAATCTGCTTCTGGCTTAATGCATATTGAATGTATAATCAATGAGGAAGGCTCTAGCTGGTCTGGCTGGTGGATAGAGCATCAGCCCTTGGACTGAAGGGTCCCAAGTTTGATTCCATTAAAGGCACAAGTCTTGGCTGCAGGTTCCTCAGCCCTGGTTGGGGTGTGTGGAGGAGGCAACCAATTGATGTGTCTCTCTCACAGCAATGTTTTTCTCTCTCCCTGTCCCTTCCCCTCTCTTTAAAAATCAATAGAAAAATAGCCTCAGGTAAAGATTAACAAAAATAAACAAATAAACAAATAAATAAATAATATAATATAATATAAACAAATCAAAGAGTAAGTTCAATCATATATATTTTAATACTATCCCCACAAAAACTATTTACATATAATGATATAAGAGGAAATACCATCTATTATTTTAGTATTTCAAGTTCAGAAATTCTTATGCTATTTAGAAGCAAGGTTCTGGATAAAATTTCAGTAAGATTCATGTTGGTCCTTATAATCAACAAAAATATAATGATATATTTATAGTTTAATTTTTAAAGACAGGGAGTAAGACTTTATATTAAAGTACTACTATATATATTTTTAATTACAAACCTCAGACTAACAATTGACCAAAATATACAAGTATCTTTGTAAAATTAAATATTTTGTATTTTTCTCAAAAAAATTTAGACAATTTTATTATAAAAAACAGAAATTATCTTATACAATGTTAAGGAAATGATTTAATCTGTGCAGGGTGGCTTGGTTGGAGGTTTACCCCATACACCAAAATGGGTAGGAGTTCAACCCAGGTCAGAGCATGTACACGCCCTACAGGTTCAATCCCTGGTTTGAGGGCATGCTGGAGGCAGCCCATTGATGTTTCTCTCCTAAAATATATTGTATATTCATATTCTGTTTACAGAAAAGGAAACATAATCACATATTATTTAAATAACCTAACTGCTATGAAATGACCAGTCCACATTCTGAACCATACCTATGACTTAGAGATAATATAGAAGAAAAATCCCCCATCCTAATTCCCATAATTGTCCACAACATTTATGACATAGAGGATGTTCATAACCTACAGTGCTGGGAAAAGTTTTTAAGAAATTAATTGTGTAAGTAAAAGTTTTTAAGAAATTAATTGTGTAAGTGTAATCCAGGTCTTGTGAAAAAAAGTATATGTACCTCATAAATTAGCCTTTCTCTGTACAGTTTTGATTGGTAAAATAGATTTTTATGTTTAAAAAAATTGGAAAGACTGGTTCAGAGTCCTATTAATTTTATTGGTTGTTTAAATATTCAGTTTTCACAGGACCACTCATCAGATACTGAGATGATGTTTGGAAATAGCAAGATCCTGCAGGGCTTATGGAGAGAGCCAAGCATCTCAAGTACCTCCCACCCCGTGTTCTGCATCTGCTGCATTGCAGGTGCTTGTCTGAAAGAGGGAAGGGGAGGGGGGGGGAGGGCGGAATGGATAGGGAGAGGGAGGAGGGAGGGAGGCGGGATGGGAGGAAGTGAGGACGGGAGGGAGGGGGGAGGGATGGAGGGAGGAAGGAGGAAAGGAATTAGGAAGGAATGCGGAAGAAGGGGAAGGAATGGAAGGAAGGAGGAATGGAAGGAAGGAGGGAGGCGGCAGTAGTAGAGTATTGCAACGGAATAACGTAAAGCACAGACTCTCAATACAAGAAAGAATCTAACAGACTCCCTAATTGTTGGCCCTCCCCTACCTCCTCCTAGGTCGTCTTCCGATTATTTATTTCTTTCTTTTTTCTTTCTTTCTTCTTTCCTTCTTAGTTCTTCTCTATTTCTTTCTTTCTCCTTCTTCTCTTATCCTTTCTTCTCTCTCTTTCTTTCTTTCTTTCTCTCTCTCTTTCTTTCTTTCTTTCTTTCTTTTTTCTCTCTCTCTCTCTCTCTCTCTCTCTCTCTCTCTCTCTCTCTTTCTTTCTTTCTTTCTTTCTTTCTTTCTTTCTTTCTTTCTTTCTTGTCAGACCAGTGCCTGTGATTCAGATCAGTGAAGGGTCTGTTTTTATTTTTTTAATTATTTTTAATTTTTAAAAATATGTTTATTGATTTCAGAGAGGAAGTCAGAAACATCAATGATGAGAGAATCATTGATCGGCTGCTGAAATGGTTGGATGATCTCTTTAATACACAACAAATTATACAGCAAAACTCCTGCACACCTGCTACTGGGGAGGGAACCCGCAACTTCTGGCATATGCCCTTCACTGGAATCGAACCTGAGACCCTCAGTCCGCAGGGAGGTCCTCTATCCACCGAGCCAAACCAGCAAGGGCCGAAGGTCTTTTTGAAAACCTCTGCTTGTACTGGCACTGGGAGTACCAGAAGATCAACAGTGCTGTGAAACATTATATAAGCAATCAATATGTACTCCGAAAGACATTCTCATAGGCCGTTGTCATTATTAGTATAAGGCATCTCTTCACCAAACTTTTGCTGCTGGGACATTGTAGAGGTTGTTCTGCTCTCCCTAATACAGCAGAATCCTTCTCAGACAACCTGTAAAACCCACCGTAAAAGAGAATAAAACTGCCAAACTCTCCTGCAAGGGATTCCCACTTGGCGAATCTTTAAAAGCCCATAAATCCAGAATTATATTGCGCTTGACGCTGCTCTCTTCCAGGGGATTCACCACCTTCCCCGCTCTGCTAAGTATTGTGTTAACCTCAGATTCCCTGCCCCCCAGGAGAATGGCATGGAACTTTGGTAAAGTCCCAACACACTAAGATCTCTTTTATTCCGACAGATATTCAAACCTCCTTCCTGCACATTTGCTTCCTCGGGATTTGGCCCCCAACCTATGAGGCTTCAGCAAGTGTTTCATAATGACTTGAAGAGATACTGCACTTAAACAGTTTTATCCTCATTTATTTTCCCTTTCAAAAAAGAGGGGAAAAAGCTAGTTTAAATAAAAATGAGACACTGTAGTGTGTTGGTGGATAGGTATGCATACACGAGCAAAAATGTGTGTGTGCGCGCGCACACACACACACACACACTGTGCATTGAATGGAATATTTTGGCTGAGCTCGGTGGTGAAGTTCTATTGTTGGTGTGCTGAGGTAGGTGTCATTATAATAGATTTCAATGAAGGATTGTGTTACAGCTAATGTGTGCCATTGGGCAGCACTTTTTTCCTATGTCCACATCTGAATTTACTAATTCCTGTGCAGCAGCTTGCAGCTCCCCCAGTGAATAAAGGCTCTTAACTCCTTCTCCAGTTATGATTAAAACGTGAAAAGAGATTTGCTATGGACAAGGGCAGGTGAGCACTGTGTGTGAAATTGATTAATACCGCATCAAAGGAAAGGACAGGAGGATTTTCTGAGAGTGAACCAGACTTGCTATAAGGAAAGGGCGGAGTTCAGGGACTAAACTGGAAAACCAGATTCCTTGTTAGAACTTAAGGATCAAAGGATTTTTTTTTTTTTTTTGTTACCAAAAAAGGAAAAAGTCTGTAGCTGTTCCTAGAACCATCCTGGCCTACTTGCTGTGTGTGTGTGTGTGTGTGTGTGTGTGTGTGTGTGTGCGCGCACACACACACATTAAAAGGGCAGTTTCCAGTGAGAATTTTTACTATCTCAAATATCTGAATTTACAGTGGTGATGGCTACCTATTTTCCTTAATATCAATGGCATTTATTTTGAGTTAACAATCCATTGTTATTGAATTTGTTGGGCATTTGAACGTACCCATAAGCTATTTTTCAAAATATGTGAAGATGAATATTTCAGAAACATCGATAGAAAGTGTGATAATCAACCAGGAGGAAAGCCTGGAACCATTGGACGTTGAGGTTTTAATAAAGAGGCACACACCTTTTCATTCCTGGGGTAATGAAAAGCCAATTCAAACCAGTGCCACCTGGCAATACTTCCAATTATCATCAAATTGCCATGACAAGAAAAATGAGTCAGGCAAATGTGGCATCTGTATTTGGGCAGCAAGGACAATCCACTGGGTGCTTTTTCACACAGGAATGCACTGACACTATGAAACAAGCAGTGACAAGTGGACAATTCATTCTTTCCTCCTCGGTACCTGAAAGTAATTCCTTTGTCTACAAGAGACTGCAATTCACGGAGTGGCACATCCATCATCTACCACCTTGGACTGAGCTGTCCAAGTATCAGTTTTCACATTAACCAGACTTGAATTTAACTCTATGTACTAGCTCAGCAACATTAGACATGGCGCTCAAGCTGTCTCTTTGTCCATAAGGGAATCCTGGTGTCATCACAACTGAAGAATGAGTTCGCAAATGGTGGTGCAATGAAGGACGTTGACTGCCATTTAACCTATATCTGTGGCTCTCTTCTTGTAGACATCATTCTCAAGGGATATTAAGTTGAGTCCCTAGTGATACTCTGAGTCTTAATAAAACACATTTATCTGGGCTCCATATTAAGTCTTCATTGGTGATTGTTAGAATTTTACACATTAGAATAGGTCACTGGGAAGATTTTTTTTTTTTTTTTGGAGGGGGCTGGGCCTTGTTTGCTTATGAACAGAGACAAATCTTTTGACTCTAGGGTCCTACTCTCCTTCTGCAGAACTATTATTGGCATGAATTCTGCACAAAATGTTGGAAACTTACGGGTCACTTAGGTCCCATTTAATTTTCTGCTACATCATTTAGAAGATGTTGAGCCTGGCTTCATTCAATCACAGATGAGCTGGCCAGAGTGGCCAAGTCATCTAATATGTGTGGACATCTGATACAAAATTAACAAAAAGCCATATAATGTGTCCAAGTAACTAAGGTTAAAAACTAGACTCAGTCAGTTAGGATGTTTCATATCATAATAAGGCTATGGAAAATGTACCAACTGATGAATTACTCTAAGCTATCATATCTAATGAGAGTAATTTTCATAAGGATTGTAATGATGAAGAAAATTATGTAAACAGGACTTTGAATAATAAACTTTTTAGATGTTTGGTAGTATTATTTTACTAATTGAAATTTCAACTTTCATTATCTATTAAGGTTGATTTCTTACAGGTAGAAACCGTAGTGATGGATACTTCTTTTGCACATGATAATGATCTTTATTTAACTAGCATTTATTAAAACTAACTAAATATAAAACAAATCTACTAGGTATTGGTTGATGATATAAAGAAAAATGGCAAGTTAGATATTAATTAGATAGACAAAAGCGAACACAAAGGTGGTCAAGTTTGGACTTAATAAATGGAGGAATTAGAAAATTTAAACTTGCAATATCATATAATGGATTCCTGGAATGTGTATATAGTTAGAATTAGGCTTAGCTACATATATTGAAAAAAGTAGCAGAGGCTTACATGGGGTAGCAGTTTATTTTTGTCATGCCTGAAAGCTGTCAGTCCAGGGCTGCTATGGCGCCCCCAGCATCACTTGGGACTGGAGCTGCTTTCCTGCTGCTCTTGCTTATGCATTAGGCACGCCTTTGGTTCCCCAAGTGATTGCCTGAAGGAAGAGGTAAGCCCTGCCCGGAGTCCACCACACCGCTATCTGCTGCTGAACCAGGAATCCCAGCCGCAAGCAATTGGGACACATAGAAACAGAATCCTTCACCCATGGCTTTATGCTGATGCTTTGTTTTTGCAAAACCTTTTCCACTTTTGCCTCTAGGAAGAGATGTACTGAGATGTTCAAACAGTGCAGCGTGAGTAAAGCCGGACCTCACGGAGGAGCCTGGACACTGAGATGGGTCCCATGGGCTGGTTCAGCACAAGGAGGGCTCTCCCGGTCCTTTCTTGGCTCAACCTAGAATCAAGCATTAAGTTACAAAGTTGTGTTCTTTGTTTTTTTGACGGATGGAATTGTGACATACAGGGCAGAGAGGTGGAAAAAGGAACAGTGAGAAAATGATGAGATTGTGATGTCTTTATTGGCTAGAGACCTTAGTTCGTATGCCAGGTCATATATTGCCGGAGAAGTCTATCAAGCTCTTCAATGTCATGTTACCTACATGTGTGGTAGTTATAATGTGTATCAAAGCATATCCCTCCCTCTTACTTACAGAGCAATGCAATTGGTGCTGGGTTTTTCCTGCTGCATGGACCTCTTCCTTTCTCTTAGAAAGCTCTTCCTTCAAAGGGGGAAAGGAGACAGTGAGACAGAGACTGACAGCATGTGCTCGCTCAGCACGCAGTGGCGGGTTGTGAAATATTTGGTTGAAGAAACGATTGCTGGTTGTTTTACTTGTGGGCATTAAAAGGGTGATGATATGGAGGTGGTGATATGTAACACAAACATTGGGATAAAAGTTTCAATTAATTGATTCTTCTTGTGTAGCCAAAGGCGATTTAGTAAGAGAGAGTTAAGAAAAATAATATTGCTATGCAAGTAGGCTTTTGGTATTTCATTGTTTCCTCACAATAAATACAATTTAATTTATAAATAGTTTTATTTGTTGAATTATCTAATCTTCCAACGTATGCATGCCACATGGTTACTCAGACATCTAATTTTGCATTTCTGATTTTCAGTTAATATGTGATTTGACATTATGCACATAGAGTCAAATATGTTTCAAGAGAAAAGTTGAATGAATAGAAAAAAGCAAAAAGCAACATTAAGAAATTAAATGTGTGCCTTGGCTGGCTGGCTGGCTGGTGTGGGTGAGTTGGTTGCACAGAGAGGTAGCTGGTTCAATTCCCGGTCAGGGCACATGCCCGGTTGCAGGCTCAGTTCCCTTGGGGAGACTGAGGAGAAGCCAATCCATGCTTCTCCCTCGTTGGTGTTTCTTTCTCTTTTCCCCTCTCTCCTCTCCTCTTTCTCTAAAAACCAATAAAGACATATTAAAGAAAAAGAAATTAACATGCAGTTTAAAAGTTCTCCTTTGCAGTACTGTTTAAATATTTACATACATTTGTGTAACAATGTAGTGATCTTTAAATTTCATATTTACCCTGCATTGCTGACTAACCTGCTTGTAATTTGCTATTGCTCTATTTCTCCTTGCCTCCACATAAACACATTAGTTATTTGAATGTGGTCAAACATGTCAAACTCAAAGGCTAACACCAGCCAAATAAATGAGGCCCGCGACCCAAACTGCAGGCCACGAGTTTATTGTATAAATAAATCAAGGTAGGTAAAACTAAATATATACTTTGTAGAAATGAAATCATACAGCAAACTTGCATTACGTATGGATGCAGTCAGATGGGTTTGGTCTCAGCACTGCCTGACTCCTCTTCCTGCTTGCACACAGTGACCTATAACCCAGAAGGAAAGGAGGCAGAGTTGATGCAAATGAAAATTCAGATTCGGACCAGGCAGCCATGCTGATCAGCTTCTAACATTTCTGGGAAGGACACAGCAATAGCCGAATGTTAAACTCACAAGACATAAATTTAATGAAACGTCCTGAAATCACTGGTGAGTACTTCGCTTCCTCAGACACAGGAAATAAGCAATCTTTCAGACCCAGCTTTTCAATTAACGATTGAGGAGGGAACCTGTCACATGGAGCAGCTCAAAATGAATGCAGAGAGTATGCTTTAAAGTGAAATAAAGTGGCTGCAAGTCATAGTCACTTGTGTCAAATTCAATTCCTTAACTGCAAATGTGATTGTTATGATGTGAGGGGGAGTTACAGATGGGGTGATGGGGTCTTAAGAGTCATTACAGAGCCGAGGGAACAGGCTCCTTTATCTAAGGCATGGGAATTACAAGTCTCATTTTCAGGTTGGTAAGGTTAAAATGAGAAAAAAATATAGGAAAGGTCTGACACATAGTAGAGTGCTAAATAAGAGGCAGTGTCTTCTCTTTTTAGCCCAAAATTCCTTCCTAGTCATTGGGAGCACATTGTTCTTAAAGACGCAGGAACAATTCACAAATGTTTGCCTATTTAATTAAGGGCTATGTAATTACAGAAACTAAATGCACTCTAAGTAATTAGGAAAGAACAATGCAATAGAATTTCCATCATCCAAAGTAATTTTGCACTGACAATAATAGAGTTTACATTTTGTGCGGTTAAACATAAGCATAGTTTCTTTTTAACTTTCTAAATAGGTAAAAAGATGAACATGGAAATTATGGTCCAGGTAGTGATGGTTGTTGCTATTAAAATGGGCATTTTTGCCCTGGCCAGCATTGCTCAGTGGTTAGAGCATTGTCCTGTGTACAAGAGGGTAACGGGTTCAATTCCTGGTCAAGAACGCCTAAACATGGAAGTCCCTGCCCTATGAAAGTTAATATTTCAGTGGGAAAGAAAGGCAAGTCAGCAGATATTTCCAATTTTCATTTTAAGAGTTTTCCAACTAAGGCCCAGACTGTAAACTACATAAAGCTAGAGATTTTTAGTGTTTTAATCTTGCTTTGGTTGTTTTATCTTCCCTAATTAATCTGCAATGCCTCTAATTATATTATTGACACATATTACATGTTAAGTAAATATTTGTTGAGTGGTGCATTAATCAAAGGAAAAATGAGACATCATTCTGATTAAAGGGAAATACTTTTTAATTCCCATGAAAATGCTATGCAGACTTGACACCGTCTAGCCTGTTAGTAAAAAATATGTGCCTAAACCACAGGTAAATGGATTTTTCTGTATAATGTAATACAGTGAATCTATGAAGAACACTAGAGAATGTAGAAAAATAGAGACAAGAATAAGTGGGAATGGAACTTCTATCAGTTTTTACATTCAGTTGTAAAGTTAGTTGTGTTCTTTGGGTGCATGAAACCAGTTGGTTCTATTTTTTTTTTTTTTTTGAAGGAAAAAACATGGGAGTAAAAATGCTATCTGGTGTTTATGGGACACAGTAAAAATTTAGGGTGACCCGCACTTCTTTTCCATATACAATACACACTGGATAAATGGTAAAGTTGAGAAAATGATCTGATATATTCACTGGGGCAAAATCAGTCGTGAAAAGAACATATGAAATGACAGTTATAATGGTATTTATTGGATCTTAATTTCCAATTGTGGGTAATGGAAAGCCCTTCCTGAATATAATTTAAAGATATTTCCTGATGAAATATGTAAATGTGTTGCATTGATTAACCTTTGAACATACTTAGTTTTATTTATTTTTACTGCAGGTTTCTCAAAGTCCAATTAAATAATACCGGATACAATACAGGAAATAGAAAAGAAACGCATTTTGATATTAGTGGAAATTATTAGCAAACAAACATGCTTGATTAGATTTCAACTGTTTAAAAATTTATTGGGGTGACATTGTTTAATAGAATCATATAAGTTCCCAGTATGCATTTCTATAATACATGAGCTATACACTGTACTCTGTGCCCACCACCCAAATTCAAATATTGTTCTGTCACCATATATTTGTTCCCCTTCACCCTTTACTAACCCCACAACCACTTCCCTCTGGTCACCACCACACTGTTGTCTGTGTCTATGAGTCTCAGCTTTATACCCCACATATGAGTGGAATCATATAGTTCTCTAACTGACTTATTTTGCTTAGTGTAATATTCTCAAGGTCCATCCATGTTGTTGCAAATGGCAGTATTTCATCATTTCTTATGGCTGAGTAGTATTCCATAGAATATAGTATGTGCCATGACCTCCTTATTCAGTCCTCTCTGGAAGGACACTTTGGTTGTCTTCATGCCATAGTCACTCAGAATAATTCTGCAAAGAACATAAGGGTACATATATCTTTCCAAATAAATGTGTAATTTTATTTAATTTGGGGGGGGGGTAGATACCCAGAAGAGGGATTACTGGGTCATATGGCAACTCTGTTCTTAATTTCTTGAGGAACCACCATAGTGGCTGTACCAGTTTACATTCCCACCAACAGGGGATGAGGGTTCCTTTGTCTTCTCAACTTCTCCAACACTGGTTATTACCTGCCTTGTTGATAATGGCCATTCTAACAGGTGCGAGGTGGTATCTCATTGTAGTTTCTATTTGCATTTCCCTAATAGCTAGTGAAGTTAAACGTCTTTTCATATATCTGTTAACTGTGTGTATGTGCTCTTGGAAGGGGTGTCTATTCAGGTGCTCTGCCCACTTTTTAACTGGATTGTTTGTTTGGTGTTGAGTTGTATGAGTTTGTATATTTTGGATATAAATCCCTTGTCAGAGCTGATGTTTGCAAATACCATCTCCCATTCAGTTGGTTGCCTTTTTTCCTGTTGTTAGATTTTAACTTTTATTGAAGTTTTCTTTAACAAAAATCTGATTTTTTTTTCATGATCATTTCCAATGTGATGTGATTGATAGACTACAGCCAAGATAAACCAAACATATTGACTCTAGTAACTTAATGTAGATAAAAGATATAGTTAAGGATACAGTTACTACACACCAATTAGCAACTCTGTGAGAAAGGCCCTCCAGACCCTACTACTTATAATTCTACTTCATGTCCCACAGATCCTGCCAGGAAAGCATTCCTTTCTACTTTGTGAGCCTTGTTGGACTCTCATGGTTTCTGCTATGTATTCTGGAGATTCTGTTTACATTTAATTATAAGTACTCGTTATCATAATGCCTGTGAACATGATTTTAAGCCAGTTCTGAAAGTGGGATGCAGAATGGAGTGACAGTAGTTCTGGGAAACTAACAGAGAAAACTCAGGATGTCCAGGGACAAGTAAAAGGAAACTAGCCCAGCACATTTTGAGTGTTTTCTGCATGGAGGAGTCCAACATCAATTTCCCATGTCTACCATCAATTCAGCCAGCTGGGCTCTGCCTCTGCTGTGTGTGTGGATGGTGGCCATCTTATGGCGGCCATCTTGTGGCAATGTCACAAAGACCACCTAGGCTTTTATTAGTATATATATTATAGTATCACGAAAAAGTCTCATTACAATAATTTCATAAGAATCCCATTATTGATGTGTATGTAGATTAGGTGATATGTACATCTTTGAGCAATCACTGTGGCCAAGAAGATACAATTCTCTGATAGTAAGACACTATTTTCAACATTGGATATATAGAAGAAGGTAAATGTACCCAAACCAGATGTGCTTTGTTACTCACAGAGGGCTATTCTTATTGAAATATCATTGTTAACTGAAATTAAAACAGATGTGTAATTAAAGTTATCAGATGTCCTCTACAAAGTAAAATTTTAGGACACTCCTCTCTTTCAGAAACTGCCACTTGCATTTTAACATGACCCATCATGGGTCTGTAATGAGGTGCATCTTTTTTTTTAATGCAAGAGTTTTTTTCTCTAAATGTTCCCTCACAGTATTTATCATATATCTACCAACTAACTTAAAACATACCTACCCTGTTTCCCCTAAAATAAGACAGTGTCTTATATTAATTTTTTCTCCCAAAGTTGAGCTAGGTCTTATTTTCAGGGGATGTCTTATCTTTCCATGCGCTAGGTCTTATTTTCGGAGGATGTCTTATTTTTGGGGGAACACAGTATTTTTCAAATGCAATGGCTGTCCATTTTTATAGAATTGATATTTTCATTATATAATATCCAATAACTCATATATTTAAGAAATTCAACATTATTAACATATAATAGAGATTTTTTTTTATACCTACATCATTTTTCCTCAAAGGCCATTCTCTCTGTCTCTGTCTCTCTCTCTCTCTCTCTCTCTCTCTTTTAATATACTTTATTGATTTCTTACAGAGAGGAAGAGAGAGGGACAGAGAGTTAGAATCATCGATGAGAGAGAATCATCGATCAGCTGCCTCTTGCACACCCCCTACTGAGGATGTGCCTGCAACCAAGGCACATGTCCTTGACTGGAATTGAACCCTGGACCTTTCAGTCTGCAGGCCAATGCTCTATCCACTGAGCCAAACCGGTTTCGGCAAGGCCATGCTTTTGAACTGGGAATTAGCAAATCATTCATGTTTTATGGCCATATATGCTTCTAAAATTTCAGAAATCACAGAAGTTAAAGAAGAAAAGACCTTTAAAATGGCCACTAAATCAAGCTTATGACATTCTGTCATAGCTAATAGAATGGAGAGAGGCAGGGAGATGGATCTCTATTGTAAGGAAATGTCTATAAAAGTTATAATGCTGTGTTGAAATATGAAATAATTTCATGTATAGTCAAGTACTAAATTTGTTTTCAATCTCCAAATTCAAATCATTTTACTTTTAAATTTTTATTAGCTACATAAAAATAATCGTTTCCCTAATAACTAGAAAAATTATATATTAAAAAAAATCTAAACATCCAACTAGATTTCTGGAATTCTTTCACTCTGCAATCTAAAAGATTTGTTCCAAATAGTAATTATATTTTATGTTTATCTGGAATGGTGCATACATTTATAAGCTGAAGTGCATATATCAGTATAATGCAAATGGAATTAAATGGTAGTTCACACAGCATAAAGTGGATTCAAGAGATTATACTTAAGGGAAAAGGTTAGAAAAGAAACCATTTATTTGTAAATCCTATTATTTTAGCTGAAATTTTAAGTTGTATCATGTGACATACAAAAGTTGATGCAATCACTTCTAAGATAATAATTCCCACTTCTGTAGAGTGAATAGCTCAGTAAAAGCTACTTAGACACCATTTCATTCTATCCTCATGATACCATAGAAGTTTGTGTATAGGCATGTTTGTGATAGTTATGCTCAACACTTTCAGTGATATGGTTACAGTGTAGTTGTACTATTACATTAAATATTCCTATCTCTGACTTATGTCATTTCCCATAAGCAGATTATGTCATCCCCTTCTCTTAGATGACACTCTTGTCTAGGTCTTAATTTGGTCAGTAAAACTGTGAGCCTGAGTGTGAAGGCATGAATCACAGATACAACTGGCCACTGGAGATCTCTCCTTCATTCTAGCTGTGTCAACTCTAACTCACTACTTAACCTTTCTAAGCTTCAATATTTCTTTTTAATTTGGAGATCTGAGTGGTGATATATTTTCATATTATTTTGATGCGAAATTGCATAAATACCTGCAAATTAATGTATAGCAGTAAATGGTAGAAAACTTTGACACTTAGCTAAAAGAAAGTTACTTTAGGTTATCCTCTACCGTTTAAACTTTCAGAAAACAATAGAAAATAATCCCCATATATGCATTCAACAAGTATAAATATTACCGATAAAATAAATATCATTGTAATCATATTGTAATAAGAAAATATTAATTATCATTATACAGTATTCTTCTGCTTCATCTGAACTTAAAAATAAATTATAAAAGCACATATTTAATTTACAGTGCAGTTATCATAGCTAACAAGTGGATGATTACTTAAATTCAGTTAATATCTCATGCATTTTTAAATTTTACTGTTTTTATTAATTATGTATGTTTAGTTTGTTATGGTTAGGATTTTCAAATAAGGTCTTCATATTATCATTTTTATGTTTCCTAAGCCTATTTTTGTGCAACTTTTTGAGAAAATGTTTATGTGTAAAGAAAAGTAGAAATGAATAAGTCAATGAAAATCTGCTTACTTGGAATTTAGTCTAAACTATATGTCTGTCTACTCATATATACCCCTAAACTATTGTAAAACAAATTGCAGAGGTCCTAACACACCCCCTAAAAATTCATAACACATCTCAAAGAAAGGATATTCTTCAATGTATTTTATACCACAAACACCTTACACTAATAATTATTTATAATATCTAATACTCTAGTTCTTTTTAATATTTCTAAGGTGTTGGTATCTAGCTGGGGGAAAGGCAGAGAGGTAAAAGCTGGACAGTGAGTGATTAAAAAAAGAAAAAAACCACATAAGCATCTGCCTCTACGTTGGTTACCACAGCACCCACATGCATTTGTTACTATAACCAAATGTGAGACAAAATATTTAAAAACAGCTTGAAAATGAGGTATTTGACAACTGCACATCATTCAGGGTAATGGATAATGAGAAGGTAAAAGACAGCCATCATTGGTGAAAATAACACTAAACATACTGAATGTATATCTTGACTTCTTCAGGGAGAATGATCAGAAGTAATTAGAGAAACAGTTATTTTTTGGAGGATGGGATCATAGATTAAAAAAAAAAAAAAAAGTTTAGCTAAAACTGGTTTGGCTCAATAGATAGAGTGTTGGCCTGCGGACTGAAAGGTCCCAGGTTTGATTCCGGTCAAAGGCATGTACCTTGGTTGCAGGCACATCCCCAGTGGGGGGTGTGCAGGAGGCGACTGTTCAATGTTTTCTCATCAATGTTTCTGGCTTTCTATCTCTCTCCCTTTCTCTCTGTAAAAAAATCAATAAAATATATGTTAATAAAAAAAAAAGTTTAGTAACCTATCTGGAAGAGCAGCCATTATATAAAACTAGTGTCCCAGTGCATGGATTCATGCACATTGAAAGGAAATTAATTACAAGAAATATTTTAATATTGCTATCTGTGTCTTGCTAATGAAAAGATAATAGGATTCTACCAAGTCTCCTATCTACCTACTCTAGGATTTCTGTGAGGATCAAATGAGATGAGGCACAGGAAAATGCTTCACAAACATTTAGTTAAACTGTAAAATGTTTGCACCTGGCTTTAAAGCAAATCAGGTTCCTGGGCTGAAGAAACTCTAAGGATGCTAGTCACTAGGAAGAGGAAGCCAGGCATTGTTATGGGACATCATTACCTGGCGCTGACAGCCATCGTTGCTGGGCTGAGCTGTGGGCACATTTTGTGTCATGAGGTCTTGGCAGTGTTGGCTGTGATTTGGTGAAGTGTCACTCTGGGGTGATGGTGGAACTGTGTTCCACTTGGGAGAAGCTGAGTGTTGGTTTGTTGATGCAAGGTCTGTGGTGCCTTTAATTTTTAAATGGCCAGTGGATGTGATGGCAGCTCCTGCACTGAGTGCCTGTCCCCTGGTGGTCAATGCACGTCATAGCTACTTAGCCTTTTATATATATAGATAAGAGTCCATGGGCCTAAGAAGTTTCTGATTTTATTTCTGAGAATCCTCTCTGGAATACTCATCTCTGAAATGCTGTAAAATGGCCTGGCAAGGATGAGTCCAGTAACAAAAATCCTTGTTAGGATTCCACAGACTAGTGCTCATCAGTTATCCCTCATGGACTTACTTGTGGAATGGAGGGGTGCACACTGAAAACTTGGGAGAACGAAGGTGAGTTACAAAGGTAGTTTCTTAAATGCTGTATATCATGGTTTAATTTGTAAATAAGGTACAATAAGGAATTGAAGGGGCAGAAAAGTTAGGAAGACTGAGAGACATGGGGGAAAAGTGGGTTTCTAAAGACAATTTTAAAATAAATTTGATCCATTATGCTCATGTTTAGGACGGGTGTTCTTCCCCCCTGGGCATATAGCACAATACAATTTCTTAAACATTGTTGGAAGTGTCAGTGCATGGTGACGGCTGCTGATGTATTACACTAATACTTTTTTAGAGTGACAGCACTCTTGATGATGAATTATACTAATATTGCAGTTTATCACATGAGCAGTACTCTGATGATGCATTGCAGCAATATATCATCACAGCGGTTGTGTTTATTTTCTCTCTCACTAATCTATGTCAAGTCAAAAATCCTGTTAAAGGCAAATCTTTGAGTCCAGTGTGGCTTTCAGTCTGTTTGTTTGTTTGGGGGGGGGGGGGGGGAACTCTTTGAAAAAGGGTATGACACTTTTAGTTACTATAAACAATGCAAAGGACTATAAAAATAATCATTATTTTGTTTTAGCTTTTAACATTTGCATTTCAACACCTTGCTTTTAAAAATTAGAGCATATACTATGTAATGAAATTTTGTTTTATATTGATAAAATTGAATCTTATGCCCACTGTATCTACAATAGAACACACTGAATAAGGCTAAAGAGAGAAACAATGTAATTCCAGGAGCTATGATGAAGAAAATTAGGTCAAATAGTTTGTATTAATTGTCTTAGTTTAAGAAAGCTAAAAGCTACCCATTGTGCAGTGAAGGATTAGCACTTGAATGAACTGCATTTTTTTCCCCCAGTAAGCAGAAAACTTTGATATAGAATACTATGAGCTTAAGAAAAGGAGAAAGAGTGACTTAATTCTGGGAAATGAAAAAACTCAGGTTTATTGGTGTGTGTATTGGGGACAGAGCAGTAGAGGGGAAAAAATGAAAATTAGTGAGGATTGGAAATCTCTGTTAGCAAGAAATTAGACTCATTGATAGAGGCACCAAAGAAGGTATGATTGGAAGTTTAAGGTTGATCATCAAGGGGGGCTGTAAAGTGTGTATTTATAAACTAGAGGGAGGTCTGGTGCATAAAATTCATGCATGGAAAGTAGGAGTCCCTCAGCCTGACCTGCACCCTCTCCAATCCAGGAGCCCTCAGGAGATGTCCTACTGATGCTTAGGCCCGAGTGGGCCTAAACCACAGTCTGGCCTCCCTCTGCAGGAGGCCACCCCCATCACCCCTCTACTGCTGCCACTGCCAGTTGCCACAGCCACCAAAGTGTTTTCATCAACACAGTCTCCAGTCCCTTCACCACAAAAAAATGACAACTTTCTTTAGGTATTTTCAAGATATGCATTTCATAGGATATGATCTTCCTTCCTTCCTTCCTTCCTTCCTTCCTTCCTTCCTTCCTCCCTCCCTCCCTCCCTCCCTCCCTCCCTCCCTCCCTCCCTCCTTCTTTCTTTCTTTCTTTCTTTCTTTCTTTCTTTCTTTCTTTCTTTCTTTCTTTCTCTCTCTCTCTCTCTCTCTCTCTCTCTCTCTCTCTCTCTCTCTCTCTCTCTCTTTCTTTCTTTCGTTCTTTCTCACTGAGGATATGTTTCCATTGATTTTTAAGAGAGTGTGGAAGAGAGGGAGAGACAGAGAGAAACATCAATGTGAGAGGGACATTTCAATTGGTTGCCTTCTGCATGAGCCCTGATCTGGGCCCCATCCAGTAAGAGCCTGTAACCTAGGTACATGCCCTTGACCAGAATAGAACTTGGACACTGCAGTCAGCAGGCCGGAGCTCTATCCACTGAGCCAAACCGGCTAGGGCAGGATATGACATTTCTTATTCCCTCCAGCAGCAGACCTCCTTTTTTTTTTCTCCAGGAATGTGGTGGAAAAACCCTAGATCACCTTCTTGGATTCTTATTACCCAAGTTACTGCAAGTGGCAGCATATAGGGACCTTAGCCAATGAGTAGTCAGAAAAAGTGTTTCCTCTTGCCCTCTGTGGGCCTGCTAGCTTGCCTGGTAACTGTCTGCGGACACCAATGCCTGGCAGCCAGGCCCTGCTATGTGTCTGTAGGCCTGCTCGCTCACTCACCCGGGTACCACCTTTCTGTGATAGAAGCCTGTGGGCCAACAGTGCAGGACACAGAGGTGCTCCATGCACTTCCTGGTGACTGGTCTAATGTCTGCTTGTGATGGCCCTAGGCTATTATTAGTATAAATGGACATGACCGAAATGGCTTTTGACTAAGAACTAGTCAGTATACTGTGTGTGTGTGTGTGTGTGTGTGTGTGTGTGTGTCTGGGGGTGAGAGCACATACCAGGTAATCTTGGTGTACAAAGTATAAATACCAGTTTTTGTAACACTCACTAATGACAACCTCTTACCCACATTCACTTTGTTGTGTTGGTTGTATTGCATATTATATATGATACTAGGAAGTGAAAATCATCAGATCACAAACCATGCAGAATAATATGTAAATGAAATCATTTAAATATGGAGAACAGAGAGCTGATATTTAAAGGATAATAATTCTTCAATTAAAAAAACTAATTCTATACACTTTTAAAAATTAATGGACATCTCAAAATTCAGATTCAATAATTTTATATTACACAGAAGTAGAACATTTCAAGACCAAATAGTATCATAATCTTGATACCCTTGATAATAATTCTATATTCTTCTATATACAAAAAAAATCCCAATAAGGACAAAAAAATATATGTATTAGAAAGTATATGTAAGGTAGCCATTTCAATTATATTTGTTTTCTTGATTTGATTTAGCAAATAACAAATTTAAATATTTATCTAAGTTTGTGGTAGATGAACATTTTACTATTTCATATTTTTTGTCTTCTATAAAATGACAATCCCATAAAGCTCACTATTTAATTTTATGATGAAATCAGTGAGTAGGTGTGATTTAAGAGGAGAAGAAAGAATTACTTAATTCTGGGAAATGAAAAAAAAAAAAGGCAGGTTTATATTGGAGACAGGGCAGGAGAGAAAAACAATGAAAATTAGTGAGGATTGGAAATCTCTGTTAGCAAGATATTAGACTCCTTCATAGAGGCACCAAAGGCAGATGCATCATGTATTTATTAATTTAGGAGAATTTCTACAGGACAACTAACAAAATGTAAAAGCCATGGATCTTACAGTTAACACAGTTGTAATATATTTGTAGAGCCAAAATAATGATAATAAAAAAAAACTTTGCTGAATAAAGTTCTATAAAGTTCACATTGCAATAGTGTATGAAGTTCTCTTTCTATTGACCCTGGAAATAAGGTAGCACATGATTTAAGATCCTGGGCTTTGAATCCAACAATTCTGTGTTGGAATCTTAGCTTATTCATTTATCATATAGTTGGTCTTGTGCTAGTTAAGTATGTAAATCTCTTAATATCTCTAACAATCATTTTTTTTTTATATTGGGATCCTACCCATGCACAAATTTTGTGCATCGGGCCTCTAGTCTACAATAATTTGTTCTCCCATTTGGAATAGAGCACAAGGCTTGGAGTTGAAGAGGTGACAGGATTGGAATGAAGAGAAATAGAGCATTTTCATAAAAAAATAAAGATGTATCTAGTTTTTAAAGGGATTCACACACAGCACACTAGAAAGGAATTTTCTCCAAAAGATTTCTGAAGGTAGGAAAGAGAGGTGGGGAATAAACACTAAGAATTATGGGTCTTTGATGTCTTCAATAAAATGTAGTACAGTTTACATTCAATACTCTTTTGTATCAGTTTCAGTGATCAGAGAAGCACACATCATACAATTGGCTGCCTTTTTAGGAGACAAACAAGTACAAACAAGACAAGCCTTTAAGGTGCCTACTGTCCCATGTGTTCATGTGAGTGTGAACAATGACCAGTGTGAACTACATGGCAGAGGGCCTGTCCCCAGTTCTGAACTAAGTGTGTGTGTGTGTGTGTGTGTGTGTGTGTGTATGTGTGTGTGTGTGTGTGTGTGTGTGTGTGTGTGTGTGAAATTGTGAAATCACACACACAACTGCACAGAAGAAGGAGCATAGGGAGTCACAATAAACAATTTCCTATGTGGTAAGATTTTTTTTAAAAATTTAATTTTAATTTTAAGGTATATATACATACAAACCAGGGAGGCTGGATTCCTTGATAGTAGCTCAAAATCAACTGCTAGTTTGGCTGATGACAAATTATTGCAAATTGAGGCACAAACTTATACAAGTTCTTCAACCTTCCTGGGACTTAGTATCCTCATTTATATGATAACATAAGCAATACCTATAATATAGAACCTTTGGGGGATATGTTAAATAATATAAAATTAATGAAATACAGGTTTAGTAAATGTGTGTATGCTTTTGTGGGTGAATAAAATAATTTCTTTTTTTTTTTTTTTAATACATTTTATTGATTTTTTACAGAGAGGAAGGGAGAGGGATAGAAAGTTAGAAACACCAATGAGAGAGAATCATCGATCAGCTGCCTCTTGCACACCCCCTAGTGGGGATGTGCCCGCAACCAAGGTACATGCCCTTTGACCCGAATCAAACCTGGGACCTTTCAGTCCACAGGCAGACGCTCTATCCACTGAGGCACGCTGGTCTCGGCGATAAAATAATTTCTATTTCTTATAGCAAAGTTGCTATGTTACACCAAAAACAGTAAGCTATTACACGTAATAACTGCAAATGTGAACCAGGACACAAGGTATATTTTTCAAAATTATTTATGACAATTTGGAATAATTTATTTTCTAGTCACTAAAAGTGAAGGTACAAATCAGATAAAGTATTTGAAGAAGTTTATTAGTAAATATAAACAATTGTCTATTCTCCTAGAATACAGTGTCTAAATATATATATATATATATATATATGTATATATATATATATATAATAAAATAATTTAACTAGAAAAATGTAATCCTTTATTTAGTTTGAGAACTTTTATTTAGTGTGAAAAGCTATAGAATTACAATTGACAATTATTATCTAACCATGGCCTGCCTAAAGATTTTGGTAATGTACATAATCTCAGACTTGAAAGATTTTGGCCAATTATTATTTTGTGGTATACTTAAAAATAAAAATTATTTCTAAAGAATAACCTCATATATATGCAGGCAATTTCTTAATCTCAAAGTTAATTCTCCCTAAGCAGCTCCTAAAATGTTAATTGTCAGGTAATTAAAAATAAAATATTAGTGGTGAAAGAGTAATCCTACTAACAAAAATCTTTGATTAATTAAATAAAAATATTTACGCTTATGTTTTTAAAATAACAGGCTTTGCATATTACAGGTAAACATATATGTAAAAAACTCTTTTGATGTCCATACCTCTAGTTAAACAAATTTCAAAATTTTGGAGTATTCATTTTAGGAGTGAATAACTATTATATAATCTAAAACTTAAGCTTAAGTATTTATGCAAATTAAATTACATTTATAAAGTTATGAGGTCATTTATTCTTCTTCCTTTTACTGAAATACACTATATATATTGTATATATATAGTGTATTTATATATATATTTATAAATATTTATAAATATATATATATTTCTTTTCTAGAGGATAAATTGATTTTTAATTACATTAGAAAAGGCATAAGTTAAACATAAGTGAAGGCTATGTTTTATGGTCCCATATCATAAGAGATCATAGAATGTTTGGTTTTGAAGGGACTTTTGCACCATTAATCCAGGCTTTCCACTTCACAGGGGAAGAAACAGAAGTGCTGGGGGAAAGTCCACTGGCCTTGGGCACAGCCAGAGTGCCAATCAGGCCTGTTTGCTTTCAGGCTGTGAAGAAAAGTGCTCATTGTGTTAGATGGAAATTTCTGGAATATTTACAAAGTTGTAATCAGAAGCCTTTGGATGATGGAGTGTTTGTGGAAGAAGGGTGTGTGTGTGTGGGGAGGGATGCAGGGGACGGTGGGCTGTTTTTCTCTAATGCCAGTGGGTTTCATTGCAGCTCCACGAAGGATGCTGCGCTGCTGTGCGTTTCCTGACTGCCAGCGGCACCTGCAGCCACTGCAAGAGACAGGGGAATGTCAACTAACTGTTTTTGAAATTCATTAATTTCCCATGAAATGAGCTCTCAACTAAACTGATCAACAGTAACAAACAGAAGCAAATGAATAGATAGCTCTGAGTTTTAAAGTGAACATTAAACAATGATGGTACTTTATTTTTTAATATATGGATTTTTTCTATATTTCAAAAAATTGAGTTATATGTAAGGTGAGAGGCAGTGATAAACGTAACTCTTAGTAAAATGCTATTCATGCCATAGGTCTCTGTGGGGCAGTAAGCACTCCTCCCATCTTGCGTCATGCGGATTAGAGATTGTATTTATTTATTTGTTTATTTATTTTTAATTCTTTATTGTTTAAAGTATTACATATGAATGCTTTTCCTCCCTTGACCTCCCGCCGCTTGTTCCACCCCCTCCCCCCAGCATATGCCCTCACACCCCTAGTGTCTATGTCCATAGGTGATGTTTATATGCATACATATAAATCCTTTGGTTGATCTCTCACCCTCCTCCCCATTCCTCTCCCACCCCTTCGCCTTCTCTCTGAGACTGGATGGTCTGTTTGATGCTTCTATGTCTCTTGATCTATTTTAGTTCATCAGTTTATGTTGTTCATTATATTCCACATATGTGTGAGATCATGTGATATTTATCTTTCTCCAGCTGGCTTATTTTCCTTAGCATAATGGTCTCCAGTTTCATCCATGCTGTTGCAAACGACGAGTTCCTTCTTTTTTACCACAGCATAGTATTCCATTGTACTGATGTACCATTGTTCTGAAAGCCATTCATCTGCTGATGGGCACTTAGGCTGTTTGCAAATCTTAGCTATTGTAAATTGTGCTGCTATGAACATAGGGGTGCATATATCTTTTCTGATTGGTGTATCTGGTTTCTTGGAATATATTCCTAGGAGTGGGATTACTGGGTCAAGAGAGATCCATTTTTAATTTTTTGAGGAAACTCCATACTGTTCTCCACAGTGGCTGCACCAGTCTGCATTCCCACCAGCAGGGCAGGAGCATTCCTTTTTCTCAGCATCCTCTCCAGCACTTGAGTTGCTTATTGATTCGTTGATGATAGCCATTCTGACAGGTGTGTGCCAGAGGCTAAAGCAAACAGCAATTATATATTAATGCAAAAAAACCACTTGGAAGAACAATGGACTTTGATATTCAGCAGGGCTGAAAATCAGCATAATATTGCCCTGCTGTGGGCTGAAAGGCTCAAGGCAATTCCCTAACCTGATAATCCTTTCACTGTTTACCAAACTTTACCTTTTGATATGCCTGTATGCATTGCTAGAATATAAATGTGTATTCAAGTAAATGCTAGTAAATAGCAGACCAGGCCAGAGATCACTGTGTCTCTTCAAGAAACAGGCTCCACCTGGCCCCCAATGCCTTCTAAATTCATATTTCCTGTACAGCATTTTCATTTGTGTGTCAGCGCCCCCCGCCCCCTTCAGATCCTGAACCCTGCCATGAAGGTCATGGCAGGTGTGAAATGGTACCTTATGGTCATTTTGATTTGCATCTCCTGGATGACTAGTGAGTTTGAGCATGTTTAGATATGTCTCTTGGCCTTCTACATGTCCTCTTTGGTAAGGGGTCTATTTAGATATTTTGCCCATTTTTTAATTGGATTGTTTATCTTCCTTTCGTTAAGTTTTATGACTTCCCTATAAATTTTGGATTTTAAACCCCTTTCAGATAGAATAACATTAGCAAATATGTTCTTCCATGCAGTGGGCTTTCTCCTTGGTTTGTTGATGGTCTCCTTTGTTGTGCAGAAGCTTTTTATTTTGAGGTAGTCCCATTTGTTTACTTTCTCCTGAGTTTCTATTATCCCAGGAACTATATTAGTAAAAATTTTGCTATGATATATGTCTGATATTTTGCTGCCTATGGATCCTTCTAAGATTTTTATGGTTTTCTGTCTTACATTTTAAGACATCATATTTAGATGAAAGAAAGAAGCACAGCTCCAGTGTTACATTTGACACCAACATCGCAGCTTCGCATTAAGTGAGAACTCAGAGGTGACCTCAATTGCAGAAGGTCTGTAGCAGTCACATTTGGAGGCAGCACACCACTGTTCAAAGTTTGAGTGACACATTAATGAGATTAGACAGAGAGAAAAGGCCTCGTCACTTTTTTCCCATGAGGCCTCATTTTGGTTCTGTGTTTTCCAAGCTTTTTTTTCAATTCTTTTCTGTATCATTCCCCAAATTGTGTTACTATCCAGATTGCAGGTTATTATTATTTAGTTTATGTGTTTCTAATTCTGGAGCCTACAGAGGTCCTTATTCTTAGAGCCAAATCATCCAAACCAGGCTTCCTTCTGAGGTGCCTTAGTGAATTATACCCACTTATCACGCTGTGATTTTCTCTCCAAGGATTTCTGGAGGGCACTTACACATTTCTTAAAGACTCTGTTTGCTTGAGACCACTATGCTTGCTCCTTTCCGTTAGAAAGCCTGCTGGTAATTGGCACGTGCTCCAGCTCAGGGTCAGCCAAAGAGCCTCAGCCAGCCAGCACAAAGGCTTGAACTTATCTGAGTGTCCTCCTGCCGTGGTCCCTTTTTTCTTCACAGACAGAACTGGGAGCGCACCACAGAATTTGCCTAAAACTCTGTTTTTGACTCCTATCCATATCTTGACCTCCAGGATCAGAACTGCTTATTACATAAAAAAGGCCCCAGTTTGATTTACTGAAATGCCAATGGCATGACTTCATTTCTGTGAGCAGCAGAGATCAGTTCAAATCGAATTTTACTGCCACTCATATACGGATAGCGTGAAAGTAGGCCAATGATAGCATATTGAATTCTTAAATGATACAGAAAATGAAGTGATCAAAACATTGTTTGGGGTGATTGTTAAACCCACTGAGTAGAAATGCTATTGAATTTCCGCAGGAGAAAGTGTTGCAGCACACTCGGAAAGACACAATGATAAGCAGGGAATCAGAGTGCAGACAATTAAACATGCCTACTCATAATAAATTTGCTCTCAAGTAGCTCTAAGCAGGCTTTCTTCCTTTAGTCCTCTTAATAGCTGATTTTCTGGTCAGGTGCACTATTGATCCATTTGCACTGAAGCCATTTCTTCCTCATTAGCTTTTCCAAACTTTTCTTTGCCTCAATTTTCCACAGATAACAAAAGCCTCACAAGATTATAGAAGACCTGTTGCTTAGCAACAATCCCATTCCTGTAACTGTAATAGTAGAAACCAGAATGTCTCCTTTTTCTGTGAAGTCAGATGTTTTCTTATTTCTAATGCTTATCCCATTTAATCACCAAAATAAGGTATTTAGTTATTTATAATTATATCTTTCCTACATGAATGGTTTCTATTTTGGTAATTGTGCATAGCTGTATGGAGAGAGTGGTTTATAGCCTTTACAAATATATCCAGAAACTTATTCCTGGTTTAAAAAAAAAAATACTAGCAAGAAAAAAAATGCCTCCTGTTTTTTTATTCTCAAAATCTCTTTTCACACCTGAAAGGAGAAATTTTGGCACTTCTTGTAGCAGTAATAGCTCCCTGGCATTATGTTCTCAAGGATTTGGGAGTTTGGAAGTTTTCAGGTAGATGAATTTCCTGTAGGAAGCTCTGTAACAGGCGAAAGTTACCTTTATAAGTCCTCTGACTTTCACGCACACCTGTACACTAATTATAACACTTGTGCCAGCTGGGTGAAAAGTATCCTATGTGTTTTGTGTGTAGTGTTTTAATGAAATTTACAAGTATGCATAAATATAACTTTATATGATGTTTTATAATTACAATATATTTTTGTACAAACAACCCAGGAGTGGGATATAGAACTAATACAAAAATAAATAAATATAACATTTAACAGCTATTTTATCAAAGTAAAATATATTATGTATTTGAAATATCACATCTATCATGGACACAGGTCAAAATATCTAGTATATTCTCTTACCTTATTGCAAAATAAATATCAAGGAACTTAAGTCTTAGAATTTGGCCTAGAATTATTATACTAATACCCTTGGCATTATGGACTTGAACACAACTGACTGGAATGTAGAACAATTTAGAAAGTGTTTTAATAAATTAATTATGAGGGATAAAGACAGAAGATCATGTAAGGTTCCAGGCGCAGGAAACAGAGTCAAAGATTACGGGAAGTTAAAAGAGGAAGTTTATTCCACACTGATGAGAGAGATGCATTATAAAAGAGGGTAGAAAAACCTGGAATGGAGGAGGAGGAGGACCCCGCTGAGCTGTCTCACAAGGGGACAACAGCAATGCGTGCAGAGGTGAACAAGCCTTTTGAGGGGAAGAATGGGAAGGGGTGGGGCCCGGGGCACTCTGCACACACTGATTGGTGGTTCAATGTCTCCGGAATGTCCCTGCCTCAGACGCAGGTTAAGTCATAATCTGCCCACCAGTTGGGGGAAGGAAGGATCTATCAGATCATTAAATAATTTAGGAGATAAATCAATCATAAAAGTATAACTATCCTTGATTTGTATTTGGTGGGAGATTCTATATGTGAAAATATAGATTTCTCTAATAAAATTGTTTAAATTTTTTCTCCTTTAATCAAATACAGTGACAGTTTACCTATCCATCCATCCATCCATCTATCCATCCATCCATCCATTCGAGATAGGGTATGTGGCAAAACAGCTCAATATAGGAAACATCTTTTGCTAAATAGAGACCTCTCTGCCTGTGGAGCAGACTATTCTCTGCCTCACTACTTCACTGATAATCTCACTTTCACTTTTAAACTCTATGCTGGCTCGATTTTGAATTCTTTCTTGCACAAAGCCAAGAACCCACAGTGGGTCTTGGGCCCTCAGGTCCCCCCAACCCTGGAACAGCTGCATCATCTCCGTGTCTAGTTATTTTATTTTCACACCACCGGGACTAGGTGAGAGAGGGCATACACGGTTCTGCTCTTGTGGGATGCCTCACTTAAATCACTTCTTAGAATTGACCAAAGACCATAGAATAATTATTCTCAGAATCTTATCATTATTTATTAAATGTAGTGGCATTTTGAAAGAGAAAGGGGATAAAATATGTGTTTCATGGCAAGGTCTAGATGGAATTTCTCATCCTCATTTTAGATATAAAGACTAGATCAATTTTGTTATCAATATTAAAAGAATATATATATATCTGAGGCTTAACTGCATTTACCCCTCTCTTCACTGCTCCTGTTACTAGGTGACCAAGGGCACATGTATACTATTGTGCATGAAATAGTTGCTCATGTCAGATACTTTCCTTGTGTGTTGTATGGAGGAAATACATTGGAATACACAGAACTCACTGGCAACAGAGAATGGTATAACTGAATGCTGATAACCATGATTCTGGACATTGGATCTAATAAGATGTGTTCCTCCGATGATATATTAGTTTCCTAGGTATGTTGTAACAAAGTGACACAACTTGGAGACTTAAAACAACAATAGAAATTGTTCTTTAGCATTTCTGGAGGCTAGAGATCCCAAATCAAGGTGTCGGCAGGGTGGTGCTCTCTCTGAAGTCTCTATAGGAGAATCCTTTCTTGCCTTTCTAGCTTGTGAAAGCCACAACTATCTCCGGATTTATAGAAATATCACTCCAATAGCTGCTTCCATTTTCACATGATGCTCTCCCTGTGTCTCTGAGTTCACATGACCATGTTGACATTTATAGGCATGACATTTATATAGCTTTGCCAATAAACTGCATTTAACAGTCCAAGTCTTTCCTCCCCTGATGGATAGGGAAGGCTAAGGCAGTGTACACACATGCCCAGTAAAAGTTTGAGTGATTTGGGAAGGCACTTTTCCCATACATTATACCTGGAAACAGGTGATTGGACAGAATAGGCGTTAAGCCCTGCTAACATGATTTTATTCCAATGAGACATATGTCTTATTTTAAATCTGTGTTGTTTCAGTAACCAAATGTGTGGTAGTTTTTCACATCAGAGATTGAAAGCTCACACAGACACTGATGCTAAGTAGAATTAATTCAATAATGTACACTTCAAAGAATGAGTACTTTGTAGATTTCAGGCCTACCTCATATTATTGTGCTTCATTTTATTGCACTTCACATAAGTTATGATTTTTAAAAATTGAAGGCAAGACCCTCCACCAACAAAAAGATTATGATTTGCTTTGTTGAGGTTCTGACTTTATTGCATTGGTCTGGAACTCAACCTGTAGTGTCTCTGAAGTATGCCTGCATATAATTGTATGAGGGTGCTTAAATTATTTTGTAGAAATAAAATAAAAATCAACAACCTATCCTTTAGAACTATAATATTCAAAGTTTTATTTTAGAGCACATAGATAGAAACATAAAAAAGGATTCTGGAAAAGAAGAGAATGACAAAACCAGGCTTCTTCAGGAGGTTGGGAAAATCTGAAACTACATATTAGAAAATGTGGTCAGGGAATATACTATATAGCTGCCATTTCCAAATACTCACCCCAGCATGAGTGATGACCTGGGAAGGAGTTTTCAATGATCTCTTACACAGGGAGTCATTTAGAAAAATATTAACTTATTCACTCCAAATAATTTGTTCTCTATCAGCAGACTACACATTTTTGTTCATAAGATATCAGCAACACTTCACCATTATAATTGTTAGTATCCTTATTATAATGTTACACAAGGGATTGAAATTGAACTGAACGTTTCTGGAGGTCATTTAATTATGTTGCATCTCCATTTCTTTATCTGTATCTATAGTTATTCCTGTTGAAGCTCTAGTGTTGTTTACATACAGAAATGAATTTTACCATTTTGCATTCATTTGTTAGCATGTAGATAAATTCAAATGTTTCCAGATGAGTGTACTCAATTTATAGATTTCTCTTGAAAGGTTGTCCTTTCAAAATGGTCATTAGTATAGCAAATATAGAAATAAATTATATCATTTTGTGTCATCCCTAACCAGAGCTATTAGGATAAAAAAGGATAGATCAATGTGTATTCATGTAGAAATAATCTACTCGTATTTTATCATCTTTTTTCTGAAATTCTTATGAATTTTGAATAAACCTTTACAGCTTAGGATGTTCCAGATCATCAAATTACTAAAATTTATGGCAACTGGATGTTCACCTCAGATAACAAGAACACCAGGCCTAGCTTTCTTGCTTTTCTTACCCTATTTCCTAGCTAAAGATGTTTCCTCTAGTGTAATATATAAATATTATAATTTTTGGAGTAGAATATTTATTACACACTTCATTTAAAAAAAATATATTTTTATTGATGTTGAGAGTAAGAGAGAGGAAGGGAGAAAGAGAGAAGCATTGATGTGAGAGCACAAGCTGGCTCCTTCACGGCCCCTACCAGGGATTGCAACCTGAGCGTGTGGTCTAAATGGGAATCAAATCAGCAACTTTTTGATGTGTGCATGGGATGATGTCTAACAACTGAGTCATACAGGCCAGGACTACATACACTTTAATATTCAATATACTTTCATCAGATGCTGGCTATTCATAGAAATGAATGCACTTTTTTTGCACTTTTACTAAATTAAAACATTCATGCATGAAGTACAAGTGCAGATATAGTAGGTAGTAGAAGAAAAACATGAGTTACACACAAGAATTAAATTCCTTTTATTTTTTAAGAAGAAGATGCACAAAGTATTGCTTTGATCACACACCCAACTAGTTGCCTAAAAGATTAAGGCTAAGTTATGCATTCATATTTCCAGAAAGAAATGAATGGATAAATATGATAGAATGAACCACAAACTTATGGATTTTCTAGGTCTTTGCCAATCTAGTATGCATTTATATTTTAAATTCCACATTGGAGACTCACAATTGAACAGGTTTGCAATTGACATATACCAGGCTAGTTCTAGTGCAAGGATTTTATAAGAAGTTTAAATTGATTTTCTAGTATTTGTTATATCTAGTAAACTTTAATATGTAACCATAATTTATCTATAAAACATTTATTTTTACATCAATAGTGCCATAATTTTCATTTATCTTACTGCCTGTGTACTGCCTGTGAGTATTAAAGGTATATAGAAATATTAATAAAACTGTTAAAATTCTAAAAACTTATTAATAATGCATTAATATGCCTAGATACTGATTATACTGTCAGTGTACTGTGGAGGGTTTAGAATCCTCTAGGTAATTTGTTTTGCTGAAAACATATAGCTTAAAATTCAAACCACTAATGTATTAAACTAACCATCATCACTTTTAAAAAGTAAATTCTCTATAAAACTTGAATGTGTGAAAGTTTCAAAGTAGAACTATTAGCATGCTTTCAAAAGTTATTAAAGAATTTCCTCATTGCTTATACTTTATAATGACTTTGAATTTTAATTTAGAATAACAGTCATTGAATAAATATATCACATTTTAATTGCACACAGGACCGTTTCATTGAGAATTGGGAAACTTGATGTTCACACCCAAGAAACTTTCTTTCTGATGAAATGAGCAAGGCTAACCTACAAAAGTCTAGTAGAGAAGAATGTCTTTATGTGGTGACTTTTATATGTATTTTCAATGTATTAAATCAGAGGAATCTGAGAGGTTCAATGTGATGGGACTTTTACTGATCCTTAAAAGTAAGAAAACATTAGCAAGCCTAACCTGGGCCAGTGTGCAAGATGGTTAGAGTGTCTGACTGTGCACCAAAGGATGAAGTGTTCCATTCCTGGTCAAGAACATGCACCTGGGTTGTGAGTTCACTCCTCAACCTTGGTCAGGGCATGTGCAAGAAGCAACCAGTTGGGGTGTCTCTCTCAAATCCATGTTTGTTTCTCTCTCTCGCCCTCTCTCTCACTTTCTCTGAAAAGTAATGGAAATAATATCCTCATGTAAGGATTAACAACAACAATAAAAGTAATAACAAATCTCAAAATCAAAACTTAATAAGAATATGCCAATCCAGATAGGCCTATGGTAATACAGAGATCTGCTTCATCAAAGGGAATTATGTGTTTTAGAAGTTCATGAAAAATAATTTAGGTAGCTTTATGGAGGGTACCTAAAGTAAGACAGGTTCTTAAGTTATTTTGGAAGCATTGGTTTATTGAATGACCTGAATTTAGAGAGGGCGAATATATTATAATATTAATATATGACATTAATTCTGTGCATTACTATGGTGATATTACTGTATGAATATTAGTTAAACACAATATTTAGTAGCAATGGACATTAATCTATAATAGTATATAATGTACTAAATATAATATTAATAAATAATATATAATGATGTAACAGAACTTACTTTTTCAATAATTGTAAACTCGAACTTTACCCATTTCCTATTCCTTACCTATATTTGGAAGAATTATAAATAACTGCACCTTTCCATTTGATTTCAGTATAATTAGCATTCTTGGTTTTGTGTTTGTATAATGGCCTCACCAATCTGCTTTGGTGATTTGCGAAGACTTGGAATTGCGTGTGTGGAGTGTACATGTGTGTGCATGCATTTTGGATGGTGTTTTGATGTTTGGGAGGTTCTTTAGTACACAGAATAAAGTCCTCAACTGGGACCTTAAATTCCCCCTAGAATGAAGCTCTCTTAAGTGGGATGGTTTATAATGCCTCTTGGCTGGTTCATTCTCTATTTGGTGAAAGAGGCCAAACCAGGCCTACCTCCCCCTGTTCTGTACCACAGGTCACTGTAGCCACAGCATATAACCCTCAAATGTTTAGTCCAGATACAAATCTGTGTGCCTTTCAAATTCAAAAAGGTAGGACATGCTCATCTATTGGTTCTCTTATGACATTGCTTAATTTGCTTGGAGTGTTTGAAGTAGTATGGTCCATTAATAGTCTAGCTAAAATTCTAACTACAAAATGTCTGTATCTTTAAGATCTTCAAGCCACTTCTTAGACATTGCTGATGCCACCACAATTGTCTTTTGATGACATGTGGAAATAATTTTCCTGTAATATTGAGATAAAAACTATTATTTTTCCAAATTGGGGACTCAGACAAAATTCTAGTATTGTGTATATTCTATTTGTGTAAAACTAGGTTTATAGTTACACTAACAAGGAATACTTACATATTCTTAAACATATTAAAATAAGAACTTTGATTTGTGATGCTATTTATTATGGATTGAAAGAAAAAAGTATTATCTCTTATTCTGGAATACTTCCTCAGTTGTTTTTTGTATTTCATTTTTAAATTTTTTGACAAATATAGAGGATTCTTGTAGTATGACTCTCAATTTGGAGTTGCCTGACATTTCCTCATGGTTGATTATGATCACTTTTCTTGACAAATTGTCATAGAGGTGATCTGGTGTCTTTTCTGTGCTTCATACTGGGGGGTACATCATTTCTCTTATTATTGGTGATGTCAACTTTGTTACCTGGTTGAGGAGTTTCAGAATTCAACACAGAAAAGTTACTATTTTTACTTTTTTGACTAGTAAGTATTGTGCAGGTATATACTCTTGAAACAAATGAACATCCTTTTCTTCATTCAATTTTCACCCATTCATTTTACATTCATTGATTTCCATTGTCTGAATCATTTATTATTATTATGTTTGCCTAGTGGGGATTTTCCAACTTCACTTTTTAAAAAAATATATTGTCTGTTAGCATTGTAAGAAAAAACTAAGAAGTGAACAAGAAGTTTTCATTCTTTTTCATGTTTTTATTTATATAAAATGTAACTCATGAATTCTAACTTGATTGCTGGGATGTTCCAACTATCAACAATTTATCTAGTATAAGTACCTTCAAACTGGCTCCTATAATTTTTAGCATATTTCTATTTGAGCACCTTTTTAATTTCTAGCACAGTATATTATAGGTTTGTTTTGTGCTTCCACTTACCAAGCCCAGAATTGGTCATTTCTTCATGGAGTCCTATTTCTTTTACTAATAAAATTATTTGGGAACTTGATTTTGACACTAGGTTTGCTAAGCATTATTGGGTATTTATTACTTCTGGACCTTTACAATGAAATAGAAAATGTATGTAGGTGTGTATGTGTGTGTGCAAATATTGTTTTGTATTGGTTGTGTTTGTGCATTATCTAATCTACCCATCCATCCATCCATCCATCATCTAATCTCTATTTGTCTTCAGGATAAATACAACTGTGTATTTAGAGCAAATTCTTCTTAAAACTGACAATAATATATTGTAAGGACAATAAAAACATTAATGCATTAAAAGAACATTAATGCAATTATAAAAGGATGTTCTAAAGTCTAATCTCATCATCCACAGCAGATGTCCTATAATGTTACTACAAACACTGAAGCATTGTTCCTAAGAGAAATACTAGCTAAAGTTGCTAAAAGCCTCTGGTCAATTTTCAACAGCTGATCAATGAATAATCTTGTTTTATGTATCTTTCTGTTTAAAGACACTTTTAAACATTGAACTCACAGCCAATAACTCTATGAGATGGTATTTTCTCTGTAAAATCTATCACAACCTTCTTACATTTGAGAACAGATAGCCAGCACCAGAGAAGTGCACTTTGGGGTCATTTTAAACAGCAAAATCACAAAGAAGCAAAAAAAAAAAAAATTTTGTTAAAATGGCGCTAAATAGGATGTGAAAAAGACAGCTGTGTATGGGATAAGGGTTGAAACAAGAAGGAAAATCATTGTCTTATTAGACTTTACCTAGGAAATGGCCAACTAGGCAAATACAATTTTTGTCACTCTATGCATGTCTGTGAATAACTAAGAAAGCACTCTAAGTATTGATTTTGGGGTTACAAAGACATTTCATTAAGTAGAAGTCTAAAATATAGAATTTGCAAATAATGAAGATCCATTTTACATTTCTACATCAGATTTTATATGATTTTTAGCTGCATGTATAGCAAAATTGTTACAAATAAGAAGAATAGACAAAATAAACTGTTACTCTGTGGAGGTACTTATTGTAACAGATTAAGCCTCTACGATGGTTAATTTTAGTTGTAAACTTGTCGAGGTTATTAAGCCCAGATGTTTGGCCAAGCGCCAGTCTAGCTGTTGCTATGAGAGCATTTTTTTTTAACTTTTATTTCATTTTATTTTATTTTTTTCTTGATATGGAATGTTTCACAAATTTGTGTGCCATCCTTGCTCAGGGGCCAGGCTAATCTTCTGTGTATCATTCCAATTTTAGTATGTGTGATGCAGAAGTGATCACTGAAGGCATTTTTTAGATGTGATTACCATTTAAAACAAAAGACTGAGTAAACATATTACTTTCCACAATGGGCAGGGGGGTGGGGGGAGACTAATCTTAGACAGTTGAAAGTCTTAAAAGAAAAAAATGGAGGCCCCTGACGGACTTCTCCCTCCAGATTGCTCTCAGACTTGAGCCGCAAAATTTCTCTGTCCTGAGTGTACAGCCTGCAGGCATATCATGCAGATCTCAGGCTTGTTAGCTCCCACCATCATGTGAACTGGTTCCTTACAATAAATCTTTACACACACACACACACACACACACACACACACACACACACACACACATATACAGATATTCTAATGGCTTGGTTTTAATGGATGACCCTGACTAATACAAGGTTATTATCAGCATCAGTTACCATGTTTAAGAACCCACTTTACATGCAGTGTGCTAAAATATTTGTGGATATTCTCCATGATAAACACACAAATGGAATAGACAAAATAAATTGCAGATAATGTGAAAGTTTAAAAAATAAGTTAACTCTAAGGATTTAATTATTCAATTTCAGATTGACTCCCACATCTGAAGTGGTACAGTGAAGACAAGATGGCCAGAAATAACTGTCTCCCTCTCTTCTAGCTCTGAGATTACCTCAGATTAGCTAATCAAACATTTAGTACACAAAAGAATTTATGATCTGTAAAATGATGCAATATCGATGACCTTATATTTACCACTAGAGGCCTGGTGCACAAAATTTGTGCATGGGGAGAGGGGTATCCCTCAGCTCAGCCTGCACCCTCTCCAATCTGAGATCCATCAAGGGATGTCCAATTGTCCATTTACGCCCAATCCTACTAGAAGGATTGGTCCTGAACAGGCAGTCAGACATCCCTCACAATCCAGGACTGCTGGATCCCAACTGCTCGCTGGCATGCCTTCCTGATTGCCCCTAACTGCTTCTGTCTGCCAGCATGATCACTCCCTAACCACTCCCCTGCCAGCCTGATTGATGCCTAACTGCTCCCTTGTCAGCCTGATTGCCCCTAATTGTCCTTACCTGCAGGCTCAGTCACCCCCAACTTCCCTCCTTTGCTGGTCTGGTCACCCCTCAGCAGGCTTGATAACCCCCCAACTGCCCTCCCTTGCAGGCCTGGTCCCTCCCAACTATCCTCCCCTGTTGGCCATCTTGTGGCTACCATCTTATGTCCCCATGGGGGCAACTATCATGTGTGTTGGAGTGATGGTCATATTACTCTTTTATTATATAGGATAGTGCTTGGTGTAGGGATCCTAGAAATTTATTTTTACTAAGCTGTGATAGGATCATTATTCAAGGGGTGGTGAAATTATGAACTTTTGCTCAGAAAAGGCTAAGAAACAGGAAATGGTTATTAGCATCCAATTTTATGCTATGATTTATTTAACTATCAGAGGCTTGGTGCAGGAAATTCATAATTCATCCCTAGGCCTGGCCAGTGAACAGGGCCAATTGTGGCCAGGCCGATCAAGGCCGGGCTGATCAGGGCCCGAAAGCCCTGGAAAGGTTGGGAGAGAAGAAAAGAGTCACCTGGCCAGGTGTAGGAGGAATGAATTCCAGATGTCAATGCCTCCATTTTCGGTGCCCCACCACCATGAGGTTCCCCACCTCCCCCTCTTTCCCTTGCTGCCACAAAGTCACTGTGACAAGCAGGCAGCAGCTACTTAGGACCTGCTGGCCCAGGGAAGGGACAGGGCATGGGAGGTTGGCTGCCAGGCCTGAGGAGTGAACTGGGCCTCGGCCCTCATGGGAAAGGGGCTGTGCCCACCAACACCCATCCCCAGTTCCCTGTCCCATCCCAAAGCAGGCACAGCCTCAATCAGACAATGAGGACCTGCAGGCTGGGGGGAGGGACTGCAGGAGGTTGGCTGGCCAGGGAAGTTGTCTGTGGGAGCACACTGACTTCTGCATTGAGCAACTGCCCCCTGGTGGTCCGTGCACATCATAGTGAATGGTTGTTCTGGTCGCTTAGGCTTTTATATATAGATGGTGTAATTGTGAAACATTTCCTCTGATCTGTCAAAGGATATGTATCAGTGATATCAATTTGTATTAGTGCTGATTTCTTGTAGGAGGGTGACCTACTAATACAATATGATTTATAGTCCTCGAATTGTTACCTTCGTGTCTAAAATTGTTACCACTTACAAGTGAGCTTTTAAAATCCATTGATTGACTTTAATGCAGAATACACCTTCCTGGTTTATAATAGCTTGCTTGTAAGTGAAGGTGATCACCCACACAAACAGACTGCACACTAGCTATTAATCATGAGCAAGCATGGGACTACAATCCTGAAATTCGAGTGCACATCACTCATGTTGTAATCACCTGTCCAGAAGCAAGGAATGGCACCAGCTGGCACAATGCATGGTGAGTAATATGCACTTGAATAATGGCTGCTAAACTCTGGTTATGAATTTGAGGTCAATTAACCATAGGAGTCCTTTGTAACAGTATGTTCTGGGGTTGACAATAGGAATGGACAGAGGCATTGAACATTTTTAATTGGTAGATATCAGTCAAATATTAAAATAATTCATGGCAAAAGGTAAACTGCTATATAGAATGTAGGCTCTGAAATGATAATCAAAATCTTTCCTATATTTAAGGGTCTCCAGAAAACAACTACAAACATCGGTGTCTAAAAATAAATGTTTGCAAAACAAACTTATACTTGCAGAAAATGAGCAACTGGTTGTCTAAGAATGTGTGCAAGCTTAAAGTATGCGTGCATAGCATCAACTTAGAGTTGTCACCAATTCAAAGCCAACACGAGTCCCCAATTTGGGGTGTTGTTAGGGGGCAAAGAATTTATTTAGTGCAAACAGCTCAGTTGTTGAATAACATGGCTGTGAGAAAGCTCAATGGTGATAAAGCTCAATCATGATGCAGCACTTTTGTGAAACAGCGTTGGTGAGGTGGCTAAGGGTAGGTGGCCTCAGTTTTACAGTTGCAGCAGTACAACTCATCCCCAGTGTTGCACTGAGCTCTGAAGTTATATTGATAGCTTCAGCTGATGCTGCAAGGCCAGCTGGGGAAACACGGAAACTAAGTGTGCTCCACTGACTGAAACAGAGGTGAAGCTGCCTCATGTACAGAGTTACCAGTCCCAGTGATCCTCGGTTTGTTCTTATGTAGATGAAGACTCCAAATCTTCACAGTTTGATTGGTCCAAAAAGCACTATTTTAATTGTTTGGAATGGAACTGCTTTGATTGGACAATAAAGATGCAAACATGGAGTTTCAATTAAATAGCGAAAGTCTCAGTCTCACTGGTCAAAATGTCTACTCTAAGAGTTCTCTTGTCCTAACTGGTTTGGCTCAGTGGATAGAGCATTGGCCTGTGGACTGAAGGGTCCCAGGTTTGATTCCAGTCAAGGGCATGTATCTTGGTTGTGAGCACATCTCCAGCAGGGAGTTTGCAGGAAGCAGCTGATTGATGTTTCTCTCTCCTCGACGTCTTTAACTCTCTATCCCTCTCCCTTCCTCTCTGTAAAAAAATCAAATACACACACACACACACACACACACACACACACACACACACACACACATATATATATATATATATTTAAAAAGAGTCCTCTTATGAGGAGCTCTTACAGTTGAAGAAACACAGTGGAGGAGGCTTGACACCCAAGCCTGTGGCTTTCCCCTGAAGTGCAACATATGTGAAGGGTCTCTTTAAATAATGGCTGCTAGACTCTGGTTATGAATTTGAGCCCAATTAACTATAAGGAGTCCTTTATAACATATTCTTCTTGGGGTTGACAATAGGTATGGACAGAGGCATTGAACATTTTTCATTGAGCTTAGGTAAGGTAATTAATTTGGGAAGCAAGATATGAAGTATGTTTGGGAAGAATTATGCAGAAGGAGAAATTATAGAGTATGATATGATAAAATAACAGACAAATTACAATAAATTATAAAACACACTTAAAGGCAATGTGTGGAATCTGTAAAATATGAAAACATACTAGAGAAAGATTGAATTTAACAAAAGTCTTAGAGGTTGGATTTGACATTCTCTTTTTCAAATGCAACTCATAAAAAAATGATAGGGTAAATGTGACTTTTAATACGTGCATAAGTCTGCACACATAGACAAATCTATATAGAATTGAACTGGTGCTTTGTTCCTCACCAATGCTTGAAATTCATCTTTATCCAGTGTAACTTAGGCAATGCTATTCCTCATGAGAGACTGACTTTAAAACCCATATTTTTTATAAGCTAGACTATGGTGTTTTACTGCTTAAATTAGATCAGTGCTTTTCAACAGAGTGTGCAGCAAGAAATTTTAAAACATGCAATATCTATTTAGGCAGGGGCACTGGCCTCTTTTCCTTTAGATTGTCAGATTTAAAAATGGCAACAGCCAACACAACGATAGTTGCCCAGTGTGAAAGAATCAAAATTACACTTTTTTTTTTGTCAGATCAGCAAAATATATATTTTTTGGTGTGCCACAGAATTTTAATTAGTTTATGTTTGCTGTGAGAAGGAAAAGATTGGAAATTGCTGAATTGATTAATCTTGGTTCTATCCCAATTCTTAGGAAAGTAAAAATCATTTTTCTTCATTTCAATATTTTCCTTCACAATTTTTATGAAAATGTTGACTTTCTACTTTCTCTGGTAGTGAGAAATGACTGATATCCAAACAAATGAATAAACAAATTGTGTTATCCCAAATCAAGGTGAAGTCCTACCTCTGTGCCTATAGATGTGAATTTATTGGAAAACATGATCTTTGTGGATTAGGAAGTTCAGATGCCATTATTAGAGGCTATCTGAACATAATGCATATATGAAATTTATATACACTCAGACCCACAGAGAGGAAACATAGTGTGAAAACAGGAGAATGTGTATAAGCCATGGAACATCGGAGGCAATCAGAAGCTCAGATAGACTCATGGAACTGATCCTCCCCACCCTCTTCCCTCAGAAGGAACCAATCCTGCTGAAACCTTGGTTTCAGACTAGTTTTCACCACTGTGAGACAATACCCTTCTGATGCTTATCAGCCCAGTTTTTGGTGCTTTGATATGGCAGCCTCAGAAACATTTTCAAGGTGTTTGTGTGAATGTGTCTGTACAAATTACTAGTAAAGAAACTATTTTAATGTTAAATATAACTTTTAAAATGATGATTTCTGAGTTATCTGCAATAGAATCTCTCTATCAATCTTCCGTACATGTTAGTAAATGTTTTTAACATGGCTTATGGAAAGGATGTCAAGGATTCTAGGGGGGAAAAATATTTTTCTGTTGAAAATAAAAACTAGAAAATACAGCCTAATGTTATGTGAAAGTTTGGAGTCTATTTAAGTTATGTAATCTCCTTATATCATTCTATCTCTGAACAAGTCTCCAGATAATGATTCTTAAAAATAGTCATTGTGCTAACACATCTTCATCTGTTGTTTTCACTAAATTCCTTCCCAAGCTCTTACATAATTAAATCTGCAGAAGAACCTCTATTCTCTCAGCAGCTATTTCTGGAACTATGTCAATATTGCTTTGTATATAATGATTCAAAGTTTTGTTCATTATCTTCTATTTTTACCGCCCCCCCCCCCCCAACATCCTGGAAGGAAATATCTTTTACATGTCTAGTATTATTCTTTCAAAAAGGTATTTAAGCTTTATTTTTTAACAATGGAAACACTTTCCATTTTAAAATATATATTTTTTATTGATTTTTTTTTACAGAGAGGAAGAGAGAGGAATAGAGAGTTAGAAACATTGATGAGAGAGAATCATCAATCAGCTGCCTCCTGCAGACTCCCCACTGGGCAAGTGCCTACAACCAAGGTACATGCCCTTGACCGGAATAGAACCTGGGACCTTTCAGTCCCCAGGCCAATGCTCTATCCACAGAGCCAAACCAGTTTCGACCATTTTTCATTTTTAAAGTATTGATTTTCTATTACCAACAAATACCTAGCATCATTTTACTTCAGCATAATTTTTAATTAACATATCCCTGGTTATGTGGTACTACCATCTTACTAGTTTTTGTTTTTGTTAATTTTTACTTCCCAATTTTACACTGAATTCTCATATTTTTTTTTTGCATAAAAGCACTTACAAGTGTTTGTTAATTTGTTCTTTGGTGCTGTGGCAGCAATCATGGAGGTAGTAAATGGTAAGCAGATGTGGTGGGCTGAATAATGGTCTCCAAGGATATCTAGGTATTAATCCCTAGAACCTATGCATGTTACCTTATATGACAAGGTGACTTTGCAGGGTTCAGGTTAAAGACTGAGAAATGGGGAGATTATCCTGGACTATCTGGTGGGCCATGAATACAATCACAATCACAGTGTCCTTATAAAAAGGAAATATATGCAGAGTTGACTACACACTAAAGAGAGGAAGATGATATGGGAAGGCTGCTCTGGCCTGGGACATGAGAAGGAGCCAGGGGCCAAGGAATGCAAGTAATGGAGCTCCTGAAGCTGGCACCGCAGAGACTGATTCTACTCCAGACCTTGCAGAAGGCAATCCACTCTACCAACACTCTGGTTTGGGACTATTGGAACCATTTTATGACTTCTGGCTTTTAGAGTGTAAGAGAATGAATTTGTTTTTATTTGAAACATCAAATGTGTGTTATTTTAACCCATTAATCTGTGGCAAATTGTTACACAACCATAGAAAAATTAATACAGCTAGGCTCCTCGGGAGGTGACCCTAGGTATTTATGAAGAATGTGGGAGCTCCCTGAGCAGCAGACCATTGGGCCATCTGCTATGTGGGTTCATTTGCATTAGAAAAATGGATGTGAAGGGAGAGGAGGCCTGTGACTTGAAGGATAAAACTGAGGCAGGGAGAACTGGAAGAGCAAGAATGGAATAATGGTTATATTATTGCTTAGACTTTGTAATGGCAATCCTTCCTTATCCTTCTCCTCTCTGAGTCCCCTATGAAAACAGTTTTTATTGGCTCCTACGAGAGTTCCTTTAAAGCACAGATATGAGTGAGCTAAGGGTGTATCACCTGGATGCTCAAGTGACAAAGTGCAATACAGAGTAGAAGAGCTTACTCTGTCCCCTGGGCCATGAAAATAAGCTTGGTCTAGCCTAATAAAAGTCAGAGTGAAAAAAGATTCTCTCTGTTATCATAAGACAGCTGCATTGGTACTTCAGAGGACCCTTCATTGCTGCTAAATCCGTATATTGATGGTAGGTGCCATCATGATGATGGTGAAGCATTGCTTGAAAGTGGATGCCCAGGCAGCAAGCAAGCATCCAGATGGGACCTGGATCTAAATAATCTGGGAAGTCTTCTCAGGAACTCAAGTGAGTCAGACATAACAACTCCAAGTAATAAATCCATAGATTTTAGTGGGAATATAAAAGTACTGTGTTATCTATATGGGATTAGAGCATGTTACTGAGACTCATTCTAAGCTAATTAACCCCTCTTCAGACTTAAGAATTTGAGTATAATGGATTTTCACTTGTCTAGAATCACAAAGATTCCTTCCTTAAAGGTTGCTTGGTAGGACACAGAGTCTTTTTCAATCATTTCTAGGTACTAGTCAAAAAATCGTCAGTGTTGGTAGTACATTCTAAATCTGTGAAGTTAAAACAATTAAAGGAATGGGCTGTCAAGATTCTGATAAAGTGTGACTAAGGTTAAGGAGCATTTGCTGGTTAATGAGGAATTATTTACACACAGAAAGATGCTTCAGCAAACTATGGATACCAACACACATACACACAAACACACACACACACACACACACACACACACACACACGTTTATATAGAAAGACAATCAGGAATGACCAGTAAATTTTCCAAGAGATGAAAAATATTTAAAACCTATAGGACTATAAAATATAATATTGAAACCATCTTTACAAATGGTAGGAAAAAAGTTGTATCTGTGCCTGAAATTTGCATTTCTATGAACAAAAGAATCCACCTGTACTGTCTTCCGTTCTCTTCAATTTACAGAATCAAAGAAAATGAAAATTACAGAACCATAAAATGAAATAATTTCAAAATATAAGACAAAACCGAACATACTATTGAAAAGACCCCCAGCAATATTTCGTTCATTTTAAAGACTCATACTTTCTCCTGACATGTCTATTATTCATCAAACCATTCATTAAACCATTGCAACTCTTTCAAACTCTTTGAAAGTCAAATTCTTGCACCATAAAAAGAAAGTAACTTCTAGATCACTGGATTATAAGGTAAAATAAATAATCACTGTGTATAAAAACACTTTGTTTTTAAAATTCCTTTATGAAGTTCTATAGGTAAATTTTGTGTTTGTAAACATTCTACATTTTTTAAGTAACATGTTGCTTTCATACCCAAAATAACACTTTGACCAACTTTCCCTTGAAAATGTTGGAAATCCAATTTCTAAAAATTATCTATCAATACTATAGGGCCTTTTAGTATAGTTTCTAAAAGTTATTATATCACCCTACCTTAAGAGTTGCAGATAACATTTTTAAAATAGAATAGTTTTTATTTTAATGAATATATGATATGTTATGTATACCTCTGATGAATTTATACTAATAACAATATAGATTAATATTGAAATGTTCTCTAAATATTTTGTTCTTAGAAATTTAAATCTATATTTTACTTATTCACTCAACAAATACATTAATGAATAATCATATACCATCTACTGCTTTAGGTATAAACACAAACAAAAACAAATACAATAATAATAAATGGTTGCTCTCATAAAGATTACAGTTTAGAAAGAGGACATAAAAAAAAACCAAGTAATCAGTTAAGCCAACTATTTATAAACTGAAGCACAATTAAGAAATTAGTATTTTTTAAAAAGTTTATGAAGGAAACTATTTTAGATAAAGTAGTAAAAATATCTCTGAATTGTTAACATAAAAACTTAGGTTAATAAAAATATAACCACTAATAGATTAGGAAAAATATTTTTCATGGATTGGGAACAGAAAATGTAAAATATTTTAAAATAGAAAAGAGATTGTTATATTCAAGGATATGAAAGCAAACAAAATCAAGTGTCTTCAATTTGGTTGTTAGGACAAATAATTTTAAAAAAGCACATGAACATGCAAAACCTTAGTCATCTTAATAAAATATTTATATTTTGGTTTATGGGTAATAAAAAGCCATTGAATAATTTTTAGCAGTAAAATAATAACTTTTTAAAAGATTTGTATTTAAACAACAAAACAAATTTGGGGCTACTATGAGGAAAATGGATTGGCACTGTGACTGTGATTCAAGATTGCCATCAGGATCAATTGAAAAGTTGTACTAGGAATGATCTAGGTATCCTATATAATAAAAGGCTAACATGCAAATTGTCCCCTTGACCAGGAGTTTGACCTAGAGTTTGACCGGAGCAGGCCTGACCACCAACCACACATGGCCCCAACCCCTAGCCAACCTGGCCCTTTCTCACCTATGAAGGAATTTATGCACCAGGCCTCTAGTTTGATAATAATGTCTGAGGTCAGAATTTGACCATTGAGTTTGAAATAAGTGGTTGAATTTAGATCGTACTATATAAGTAGAAAATATACAATTCAGTTATGGAGTGAGTGTACTGAAGTGAGAGAAAGGAACACATCAAGATTGATCTTTTAGCTTATTGACTGACATAGTTGAAAGAATCTAGTACCATTTACTAACACAGGGGTGAGTGAAAATAATATCTGTGTGTATATATGTGAAATAAGAGATAAACTTGAACTTTCTAAAATCCAAATATGGAAGCAATGTAAATAATCTAAAAATGAGTAAAGAAGGCACCTGAATATGGAATGTCAAGCATGAAGATGATATATGCATTTGGAAAGTGCTGACTCCAGATTGGCTCACCAATGCAGACAGGGAAGAGAAGGGCATGTGGGCAACCTCTAGGGTGGTCCATTTTATTTAAAATTGCTAATAATAGAGTATATTTGAATTCTAAGGAAAGTCTTTACAAATAGAAGACTGCTTGAGTATATAGGAAAGAGTAAGGATTACCAAATTACTTTTAATTTTTATTATGAAAAGTTTTAAACATAAACAAAAGTAAAAAGACTAGGAAATAATCTTCCATGTCTTTCTAATCCAGTTTCAAGTTTTCAACAGTGGATACCTTGTTTCACTCATACTGTCTATGCTTTCTGCCTTTTCCCATTTCCAGCTGTTATTATTTATTCTATAAATATCCAAAAGGATGAAATGTTAAGAAAGTAAGCAAAAATAAGATCTAGAATATAATAGACCTGCCCAGATTAGTGCCTGATTCCCGTTTGTTTTAAAATACTAGTAGGGTCCATGGGTGGAAGCGTAAAATTATAGAACAAATCTAAAGTAGCTACTACAGGGAGTAGGAGCAATTATTTAGTATCTTTGAAAAGGTTACTTCTATTATATTATTTATATACAAATAACTTTTTCACTATGAAAAATAAAAATAACAAAGAAAAACCCCCCAGCATTGACGCATTTAGTAATAAGGAGTGTGTGTGTGTGTGTGTGTGTGTGTGTGTGTGTGTGTGTGTGTGAAAAGCCTACTGTCTATAGTACAAATATAGATTTAAAAAAGAGTTAATAATTGAATTTTCTAAAAATTTATCTGGCTTCTCTGAGAGTTTAATTATGTTAAAACAGTTCTATAAATTTCAATTAACCTCTGTCATAATTACTTTCTTAACACTTATTATAAATTAAATTGGCATTTACTTGTCTTTCATAAACATAATCACTCTTCTAAAAATTAATTATTAGAAAATTCTTTACTAACCTTTTTTTAAGTGACTCTAATAAGGTCACATTGAGACTTTAAAGTAATGAGATATAATCATGGATATAGAGATATGTAGATAAATAGTTGGGTTGAGGTAGACAAGAGGGGGTTATATATGTCATAGTGACAACAATAAAATGAAGTTACTTATAAAATATATATATAATACATAAAGGAATATCTGTATATTCAAGATGTATTATTGTGAGAACAAAGGGCATTAATTAAGCAGTATTATTGATTCCTAAAGGCACCATTATCCTAGTTTTAATTCCTTCAGCCCCTGTATTAGATCTGTAAAGGAGTTTCAAAATTAGATAATCATCCTAACATGACTACCTTCATGTTACTGATTGGGGCTCCTGGCTGGGAAGTTGGTTTTTCTTGTCAATGCAGAAAAGATTTTAGGGTCAAAGTTTGGTTTATTGAAGATACACCCCAAATGAGAAGCAGGCCAGTGGAGATAGACAATGGCCCTGAACTCCTGGATTATAGGGTTTAAATGAGGGATTTTATGGGTGGAGACTTTTATTTGCATTCAGGCATGATTGACAGAAAAAAAGTTATATAAATATATTTTTTCTGTACATGCCTTACTCATATGCATACAGAAAAGTCCTTTGTGTGTGTGTGGGGGGGGGGGAGGCGGCGCAACACTCAATGCAAATTTTATTATAATTAGATAAGGATCCTAGTAAAGTCACATTGAAGTCATGTCATTTTCCTCTGAGTTTGAGCCAAGAACCAGCTGGTACTGAACCTGCCTGTTGACTGTCTATTAGCTGCTGGGCTTCCCATAGCAAGGTGGTCTGTAGTCAATCTAGGTCTGATCCCAGTTAGGACCTCACAGGCCCCACACCATCCACTGATGTCTAACTTCCTAACACCTTAGTGCATCACATTCCTTTTATATTCTGAAGACCCTAAGGTTTTGCTGCACCTTAGTTATGGTGAGACTAGCCATAGATATAGCTAAGAATAAGTCAGCATCATAAGAAATTTTAAAATCATCCACATAGCAGGTTTGGCTCAGTGAATGGAGCATAAGCTTGCGGACTCAAGGGTCTCAAGTTGATTCCTGTCAAGGGCATGTACCTTGGTTGCAGGCCCATCCCCAGTGGGGGGTGTACAGGAGGCAGCTGATTGATGCTTCTCTCTCATCAATGTTTCTAGCTTTCTATCCCTCTCCTTTTCTCTCCATAAAAAATCAATAAAATATATATTTTTAAAAATAATACCATCTGGATCAGTCAACTTCCACTTTCTTCCTTACACATACAATCCAATCAAATACACCTTGCCTCATCTCATCACCCATGGGACACCTAACACAGGCATACAAAAGCAGTAGCATTTTCAGTTTTTTTGAGGAAACTCCACGCTGTTCTCCACAGTGGTTGCACCAGTCTGCATTCCCACCAGCAGTGCACGAGGGTTCCTTTTTCTCCACAACCTCACCAACACTTGTCCTTTATTGATTTGTTGATGTTGGCCATTCTGACAGGTGTGAGATGGTACCGCATTGTTGTTTTGATTTGCATCTCTTGGATAATTAGTGACTTTGAGCATGTTTTCATGTGTCTGTTGGCCTTCCTTCTGTCTTCTTTTGAAAATATTCAATTTAGGTCCATTGCCCATTTTTAATTGGATCATTCATCTTCCTTTTATTTAGTTGTATAAGCTGTCTGTAGATGTTGGAGATTAAACCTTTATCAGTGGTAACATTTGCAAATATGTTCTCCCACACAGTGGGCTTTCTTGTTTTGTTGATGGTTTCTTTTGCTGTAAAAAAGCTTTTTATTTTGATGTAGTCCCATTTGTTTATTTTCTCTTTAGCTTCCATTGCCCTAGGGGTAGTATCAGTGAAGAAGTTCTTTTGGCATATATCTGAGATTTTGCTGCCCATGGATGCTTCTAGTATTTTTATGGTTTCCCATCTTATGTTTAAGTCCTGTATCCATTTTGAGTTTATTTTTGTGTATGGTATAAGTTGGTGATCTAGTTTTATTCTTTTGCATGTATCTGTCCAATTTTCCCAACACCATTTATTGAAGAGACTGTCTTGACTCCATTGTATATTCGTGCCTCCTTTGTCAAATATTAATTAAGCATAGTGATTTGGGTTGATACCTGGGTTCTCCATTCTATTCCATTGATCTATCTGTCTGTTCTTGTGCCAGTACCAGGCTATTTTGAGAATAGTGGCTTTGTAATACAGTTTGAAGTCTGGTATTGAGATCCCTCCTACTTTACTCTTCTTTCTCAGGATTGCTGTGGCTATTTGGGGTCTTTTATTGTCCCAAATGAACTTCTGGAAAGTTCTTTCTAGGTCAGTGAAATATGCCATTGGTGTTTTAATGGGGAGTGCATTGAACCTATAGATTGCTTTAGGAAGTATGGACATTTTGATGATGTTGATTCTACTAATCCATGAACATGGTATGTTCTTCCATCTCTTTACATCTTCCTCTATCTCTATTTTCAGTGTCGTATAGTTTTCCGCATACAGGTCCTTTATTTCCTTAGTTAAATTTATTCCTAGGTATCTTAATTTTTTTGGTGCAATGGTAAATGGAATTGCTTTTTTAGTCTCTGTTTCTGTAATTTCACTGTTGGTGTATAGAAATGCTATGGATTTCTTGGCATTAATCTTGTATCCTGCTACATTGCCAAATTCATTTATTAAGTCAATTAGTTTTTTAATGGAGTCTTTTGGGTTTTTTATGTACAATATCATGTCATCTGCAAATAAGGATAACTTTACTTCTTCTTTTCCAATTTGGATGCCTTTTATTTCCTCCTCTTGTCTAATTGCAATGGCTAGTACTTCCAATACTATGTCAAACAGGAGTGGCAAGAGTGGGCATCCCTGTCTTGTTCCTGTTCTTAGAGGGAATGGTTTTAGTTTTTGCCCATTGAGTATGATGTTAGCTGTGGGTTTATCATATATAGCTTTTATTATGTTGAGGTATGATCCTTGTACTCCCACCTTGTTGAGAGTTTTTATCAGGAAAGGGTGTTGGATTTTATCAAATGCTTTTTCTGCATCAATTGATATGACTATATGATTTTTATCTTTCAATTTGTTTATGTGATGTATCACGTTTATTGATTTGCGGATATTGTACCATCCTTGCATTCCTGGAATAAATCCTACTTGGTCATGGTACATGATCTTTGTGATGCTCTGCTGGAGCTGATTTGCTAGAATTTTGTTGAGGATTTTGGCATCTATGTTCATGAGGGATATTGGCCTGTAATTCTCTTTCATTGAGTTGTCTTTATCTGGTTTTGGTATTAGGGTGATGCTGGCTTCATAGAAGGAGTTTGGAAGTGTTCCTTCCTCTTGGATTTTTTGGAATAGTCTGAGGAGGATAGGTTTTATTTATTCCTTAAATGTTTGGTAAAACTCTCCTGTGAAGCCATCTGGCCCTGGGCTTTTGTTTCCTAGAAGCTTTTTGATGACTGTTTCAATTTCTTCCCAAGTTACTGTTCTATTGAGATTTATAGATTCTTCCTGATTGAGTTTTGGTAGGGTGTATTTCTCTAGGAATATGTCCATTTCCTCCATGTTGTTCAGTTTGTTAGAATAGAGTTTTGTAACAATCTGTTGTATTTCAGTGGGGTCTGTTGCTATTTCACCTCTTTAATTTCTGATTTTGTTTATTTGAGTCCTCTCTCTTTGTTTCTTGGTTAGCCTGGCTAGAGGTTCATCTATCTTGTTTATCCTTTCAAAGAACCACCGCTTGGTTTTGTTGATCTTTTGTATTGTTTCTTTGGTCTCTATGTTGTTTATCTCCACTCTGATTTTTGTCATTTCCTTCCTTCTGCTTACACTGGGCTTTTCTTGTTGCTCTTTGTCTAACTCTTTGAGTTGTAGACTTAGATCATTAGTTACCATTTTTTCTAGTTTTTTTGCAATAGGCTTGTAGGGATATGAATTTCCCTCTCAAAACTGCTTTTGCTGTGCCATAGATTTTGGATTGTTGTGTTTTCATTGTCATTTGTTTCCAGGATGTTTTTAATTTCTTCCTTGATTTCTCTGGTAACCCACTCCTTGTTTAATAACATGCTGTTTAGTCTCCATGTGTTTGACTTCTTTGGATTATTTTTATTGTAGTTAATTTCCAGTTTTATGCCACTATGATCTGAGAAGATGCTTGATATGATTTCTATCTTCTTGAACTTGAAGAGACTTTGCCTATGTCCCAAAATGTGGTCTATCTTTGAGAATGTCCCATGTGCACTTGAGAAGAATGTATATTCTGTGGCTTTGGGGTAGAATGTTCTGAAGATGTCAATTCCATCTGGTCTAGTGAGTCATTTAGGATTGATATTTCTTTGCTGATTTTTTGTTTAGTTAATTTGTCAAAGGGTGACAGTGGGGTATAAAAATCTCCTACTATGATTGTATTGCTATTAATCTCTCCCTTAATGTCATCCAGCAGTTTTTTTTAATGTATTTGGGTGCTCCCGTATTGGGTGCATATATGTTTACCAGAGTTATTTCTTCTTGTTGGATTGCTCCCTTTAGTATTATGCTCCCTTCATTATCTCTTGTTATGTCCTTCACTCTGAGATCTAATTTGTCAGATATAAGTATTGCTATTCCAGCTTTTTTTTCATTTCCATTCGCCTGGAAAACCTTTTTCCATCGCTTCACCCTCAGTCTGTGTGCGTCTTTTTTTCTGAGGTGGGTTTCTTGTAGACAACAGATGTATGGGTCTTGTTTTCTTATCCAATCTGTTACCCTATGTCTTTTGATTGGAGCATTTAATCCATTTACATTTAAGGTTATTATTGATAGATACTCATTTGACACCATTTTTATTCTATATCCGTGTTCCTTCTTCGCTTCCTATTTCTTTATTTTTACATTAGACCCTTTAGCATTTCTTGCATTGCTGGTTTGGTGGAGATAAATTCCTTCAGTCTTTTTTTGTCTGTGAAGCTCCTGATTTCCCCTTCAATTTTGATTGATAGCCTTGCTGGGTACAGTATTCTTGGATTCAGACCCTTCCTTTGCATGACTTTGTATATTTCATCCCATTCCCTTCTGGCCTGATAAGTTTCTGTTGAGAAATCAGTTGCTAGCCTGATGGGGGTTCCTTTGTATGTAACTTTCTGCCTCTTTCTGGCTGCTTTTAAGATTCTTACTTTGTCGTTGTTGTTTGCCAATTTAATTATAATGTGCCTAGGCGTCTGTCTTCTGGGATTCATTTTGCTTGGGACTCTGTGAGCATCTTGGATTTGTGTGGGTTTTTTCTTCGCTATCTCAGCAAAGTTTTCTGTCATTATTTCTTGAAATACTTTTTCCATGTCCACCTCAGTTTCCTTTCCTTCTGGAACCCCTATTATTCTAATATTATTTTGTTTTGTATTGTCCCAAAGTTCCCGTAGGCTCTCCTCCTGCTTTTTAATCTTTTTTTCTAGAAGCTGCTCTAATTGGGTATTTTTTTCCAACTTGTCTTCTAGCTCACTGATGCGGTCCTCTGCTTCATCTAGTCTACTCTTGCTGCTTTCTATTGAGTTCTTCATGGTAGCAATGTCATTTTTCATTTCTTCTTGGTTCTTTTTCAATTCCTCTTGGTTCTTCTTCAATTCCTCATGGTTCTTCCTCATTTCTTCTTGGTTATTGTCAAATTTCTCTTCCATTCTTTTTAGCCATCCTATGATCATTACTCTGAATTCTTGCTCTGGTAGGTTGCTTGCCTCTAACTCGTTTACTTCCTTTTCTGGTGATGCCTGCTTTTCTTTCATGTGCGGGCTATTTCTTTGTCTCTCCATGGTCTCCCTTTTCAGGATGTCTGGTTATGTGGTGTTCCTTCTCCTGCGCTGATTTAAAGGCACAAAATACACTACCAGGTACAACACAAGAGGCACTTAACAGGAATATATTTATGATATTAATAACCTCTAATAAAGGTGACCACTAGACAAAGGCAAATTAGGGGATAGAAGAGAAGGAAGAAAGGTAAAAATATTGGGTCGGCAGCTAAGTAATTGCGGGTTTCACACACATATGGTTCAGTTGAATTTTTAGGTTTGCAGACGTAGTACAAATGTAAAACACATTTTGTTATTTGGTAGTTGGCTATTCAGCTGTTAATCAGTGAAAAAAGTTTTTTGATCTGTTTTGTAGTTTTCGTTTGGCGTTCGTTGAAAAATGGAAAATCAAAAGGAACATTTTCGTCATATTTTGCTTTTTTATTTCCACAAGGGAAAAACGCATTGCAAGCTCATAAAAAGTTATGTGCTGTTTATGGTGACGAAGCCTTAAAAGAACGGCAGTGTCAAAATTGGTTTGCCAAATTTCGTTCTGGTGATTTTTCACTCAAAGATGAAAAACGCTCTGGTCGTCCAGTTGAAGTTGATGACGCCCTAATCAAAGCAATAATCAATTCGGACTGTCACAGTACAACACGTGAGATTGCAGAGAAGCTTCATGTATCACATACATGCATTGAAAATCACTTAAAACAACTTGGCTATGTTCAAAAACTCGATACATGGGTTCCTCACGAACTGAAAGAATCACAGTTAACGCAATGCATTAGCAGCTGCGATTTGCTAAAGAAACGTAATGAAAATGATCCATTTTTAAAACGACTGATAACTGGCGATGAAAAATGGGTTGTTTACAACAATATCAAGCGGAAAAGATCGTGGAGCAGGCCAGGTGAACCAACTCAAACAACATCAAAAGCTGATATTCATCAAAAGAAGGTTTTGTTATCAGTTTGGTGGGATTACAAAGGAATTGTCTACTTTGAACTCTTACCACCCAACCGAATAATCAATTCTGATGTCTACATTGAACAACTAACGAAATTAAACAATGCAGTTGAAGAAAAGCGGCCCGAATTGACAAATCGAAAAGGTGTTGTATTCCATCATGACAATGCAAGGCCACACACATCTTTGGTCACTCGGCAAAAATTAATGGAGCTTGGTTGGGACGTTTTGTCACATCCACCATATAGTCCTGACCTTGCACCATCTGATTACTTTTTGTTTCGATCTTTACAAAACTCCTTGAATGGTAAAAATTTCAATAATGATGATGATGTCAAATCGTACCTGATTCAGTTTTTTGCTAATAAAAACCAGAAGTTTTTTGAACGTGGGATTATGATGCTGCCTGAAAGATGGTAAAAGGTCATTGATCAAAATGGGCAATACATTACAGAATAAAGTTATTTAGTTCCATGAAAAAATTGTCTTAGATTTTCTTTAAAAAATCCGCAAGTACTTAGTTGCCGACCCAATAAAATAAGAAAAAATTAAAAGTAAATAAATAATTAAAGAGGGATAAAGAGATAGAAAAAGAAGAAAAAAAGTAATGACAAAATGAAGTTGGAAAACAAGGAAAAAAGAGAAAGAGAGAGAGAGAGAGAGAGAGAGAGAGAGAGAAGAAGCAGACTAAGAGAAATGGGAAACAAACTATATATATATATATATATATATATATATATATATATGGAGAAAATTCCCATATAACAACCACTAATTCCAGCCAATGCCAGCAACAATACTTGGAGATTAATACAAACTACAATATTCACTATTATTGAGTAAGGCTATGATATACAGAAGTAAAAAACAAACAAAAACAAAGGATTTAAAAAAAATACAAAGCAACAATAACAACACAGGAATACACATAACAATTTCCCTAAAAAGCATAAAAATTCACAATAATCAACATTCACGCAAACAATGACAAAAGGATAGAGAGGAGAACAGTTTTTTGTTTTTGTTTTTTGTTTTGTTTTTTTAACTAGTTAATATAGTGCATAGAGTGGTATTTATACACTTGGATCAGGGGTTGGAACTTAGGTCTATAAGTATAGTGAGAGCTTTAGCAGGGGGTATACTGAAAGAATAGAGGAAAAACTAAAGCCAGAAAGGGATAGGATAAACCGGAGACTAAAAGGGTTAAGTTTAATACAAGAGTGATGGTGTAAAGTTCAAGTTGAGATAGAGTTGAACGATGCTATAGTAGAGATTAAAATACAATGAAGATGACTCCCAATGTAAAATAAAGAAAAAATAAAATGGTACTGGAGAGAGAGAGAGAAAAAAAGAATAAAAAGGATACAAAAATTGCAAAAAAGCAGTAGTAATAGTGATGATTGAGATTGAAAATGTAATAATTGAAAAGGTAAAATCAAGTAAGGAAAAAAGAAAAAAATTGTTTCTTAGGTAAAAGAAGTAAAAAATGAAAATTAAATAAAAGATGTAAAAAATGAAAATAAAATAAAGAATAGTAAAATTAGCATAAAAATGTCCAGTAGTGGTCATGCACTTCCTCTGATATTGTATTTGGCATGCCTGATTCTCAGACCAGACAATCTTGCAGTTCCCAGTGTTCCACTGCACCTCAGTTTTGTAAGGTAGTCCTTAATTTTAAGTAGGCTGTATCTTAGTTATTTGTGTCCATTTATTTTTTATTAAAAGTAAAGAAAAAAATGGCAGTTTATAATTCAGCCCTTAGGTGGCAGTGTTTCTGGTTTGACCTCCCAGTCTTTTTGGTTGCTATGGCCTTCTTTCTCTATGGCTCTAGCTGGCAGAGTGCCAGCTGGCTCCCAGACTATCTCTTCTGTCTCTGATTCCCCGTTTCCAGGAAGGCAATTTCCCCCTGCAATCTCCCCGGATATGCCCAACTGGGCAGTCCTTCCCTAGTATTCAGAAGCAAGAGGGTGAAGAGGATCAGGTGCCAAGGTGTCCAGATGTTCCGCCCTTGGCGGGACAGCCCCCATTCTTAACAATCTGTCCCATGTCCCTTGGCATTTTAAAAAAAAGTCCCGCTTCTGGGACGATTACAGTAAACCCAGCACTGGGTGTCGCCAGGCAGGATTCTCGCTGCAGCGCAGCTTTCTTTGGGTGCAGCTCTGCTCGGGTGGCCGCAAGGGCGCTCCCCGGCTACAGTGGAGACGGGGCCGGAGCTTCGCGGCTAGTTGCTGCCTGCGCCATGGGACCCAGAACCTTCACGCTATCCCCGCAAACTCTGACCTTTCCGTGGGTGATTGAAGGACTCCCTTGAATCCACGTGTTTGCACTCATTGGGGTGTCACAGCAGCTCTCTGGTCTCCTCTGCTGTAGGATTTCCAGGCCTCAGAGAAGATCCTCCTTTCCTGGTAAGATGGTGCAGCCTTCCCTCTGAGCCTGTAGCTCCGGGAGAGGTCATCGCCGAGGCAGTGCTGGCTGCTTGCTCAGGAAATCCTGTCCAGCGGACCCTTCCTTACCTTCCTTGAGAGTTCTGCTGCCCCTTAGCTGCCAATCAATTTCCCTGAGCAACTCAGACGCTGCTTTTATCTGTTCTGGGGCCAGGGTCAGAACAAGTCCATCTGTTCGGTCACCATCTTCTTCTCCTCACTCTCACTTTCCATTTTAAAAGATAGCCTGACAGGGTAGTGTAGTCTTGGTTGTTGGTTCTTGCTTTTCATCTCTTGGAGTATTTCATCTTGATCCCCTCTGGTTTGAAATGTTTCTGTTGAGCTGACATTATGGCAGCCCCTGTGTAGGTAACTAGGTGTCTTTCTCTTGTTGACAGAAATGTTGTCCCACTTCAAACAGGAGCTCTTATGTTTCTCTTTTGTTTTTAACTCTGCCATTCTAATTAAGCTGTGTCTTAGTGTGGGCCTTTTGCTTTCAACTCGATTAGGACTCTCTGTGCTTCCTGGACTTGTGTGTCTTTTTTCTTCACCAGGTTAGTAAAGTTTCCCCCACTATTTCTTCAAATAGGTTCTCAATCCCTTGCTCTCTCTTTCTTCTCCCTCTGGTATCCCTATGATGTTATGATTGATGTTATAGCAGAAGTCTTTTATACTTTCCTCATTGTTTTAAATTCTTTTTTCTTTGTGTTGTTCTGCTTGGGTGTTCTTTGTTAACTTGTCCTTTAAATTGCTTCATCTAACCTGCTGTGATTTCTTCTAGTGTATTCTTCATTTCAGACTGGTTATTTTTGTTGTTGGTTTCTCTGTCCTTTTATATACTTACTACCTCCTTGTCTAAGTCTTCTTTGAGCATCCTCAAAATCATTTTTTAAAACGCTATTTGTAAATTGCATACATTGGTATATTGCATGCTTCCATTTCATTTAGTTCTTTTTCTGGGAATTGATCCTGTTCTTTCATTTAGGGCATTTTTCTTCATCTTTTCATTTTGGTTGCCTCTCTGGATTTGTTTCTGTGTGTTAGGTAGATTTGCTATATCCCCAGTCTTGGTAGGGAGGGCTTATGCACTATTGTAGTTTCCTGTGGGGCTTAGTGGTGCAATCTCCTTGATCACCTGAGCTAGATGTTCCAGGAATTTCCCTTGTGTGGGTTATTTTAGCCCTTCTGTTGCAGTTGAGTCTTGACTGCTGTTGGCCCAACCATGGTGGAATTGACCCATGGGATGGCTGACTCTGAGGACTGACTCCAACTACAAGGTATGACTTGCTATGTGGGGGCTAACCATAAAAGCGGAATTTGCCCCAGCAGGACCTGGTGCCTGCCAAGATGGCCCTTTGGATGTGCCACTTGTGAAACTAGTTGAGTCATGCTTTGTTGTGGTCTGAAGCCCACCACCAGCTGTGTTGGTTCTGGGCTCTTTGGGACTCCAGTGGCAGGTCAATGTCAGATTCTGCCTGTGATGGGACTGGGCTACCTGTTTGAAGGTATAAGGAGATCCACAGTTTGTGGCTGCCTCTGCTAGGCCTGGATGCACATGGAAGGGGCCAGGCTGTGTATCAAGGCTGGCTTCCATCAGTACCGAGTCCAGGGACAGGTCAGCAAAAGGCTCCAGGCACCAGGAGATCAGCCTCCATGCCATCTGCCTGTTAGGCTCAGTCACTGGAGAGCCTCTGGCAGTATGTGAGTTGTATGCATAGATTCTCAGTGAGTCACAAAGCGAGGGCCAGTAGTATTCACCAGTGGTGTTCACAGATTCAAACTCAGCAGCAGGGCTTTGTCTGAGGCCTTCAACAATAGTCTCAGGTCACCACGGCCAGCCGCCACCTGTCTGGACCTGTGAAGCTTTTTATTGGGATGGGGTCTCAGGGAGTAGTCAGAGTGAGGCCAGCAGCGTTCCATCAGACTAGAACAGACTAAGAGTTGGCCATGTGGAGGGAGGGCTCTGCACATAAATAAAGGTGCCAGCTGTGCAAGGGAAGAATGGCCTTCACTCCAGAGAGAGCCACAAAACTCAATTTCTCTCTGTCCATCTCTGCCACCCACTGAGTCTGCCCAGATCTCCTCCAGAGCCTTCCAAGAAAGTCTCCACTAGAGGCCCAGGCCAGCCTAGTCTCCCACAGAGTGCAGGCTTGGCAGAGCAGGGCCACAGGGAATTGGTAGGAGAGGGCTGATGCTTGCCTTCAGGCCAGTGGTCAGTAAACTGCAGCTCACTAGCCACATGTGGCTCTTTGGCCCCTTGTGTGGCTCTTCCACAAAAATGCCATGGCCTGGGCGAGTCTATTTTAAAGAACTGGCATTAGAAGAAGTTTAAGTTTAAAAAATTTGGCTCTCAAAAGAAATTTCAATCATTGTACTATTGATATTTGGCTCTGTTGACCACTGCCCCAGGCTGATGCCATATGGAGGGGAATTCTTGACCCAGGAAAGATGGCATGTGTGGGTGATGCTGGAGATGAATTCAGCACAAGGACCTTAGCAGCTGTCCTTCCATCCTCTCTCTCTGTATCACTCTAGTCTGCTCTAAGCTTTCATGCCTCTGCCAGAGCCCTGGAAGAGTACCAGCAAATGAGATTTTGTGCACTGGCCCTTTAAGTGGGCACTAGACCCATCCCCAACCTCTATCTCTCACCTGGCGGATGAAATTCCCACTGAATTTCACAGTGGATGTTAGGTGGGAACCTCTTTCAGGGTCTGGTGCTCCAGGCTAGGTATCCCAGTGTGGCTAAGACACCTTGCTCTTCAGGGGAAAATCAGAAATGCCCTGGAGATATTCCTGTGGATTCTGTAATGCCACACGTGGGCCAGCTTTTATGTCTCCATACTTCCTACCACTTGGGATATGACTTTGTCTGTGGTACTTAGTTATAAGACTTTTTTCAGCTAGCCCTCAATTGGTTCTGCAGGTGGATTGTTCTATTATGTAGTTTGTCCTTTGTATTTGGTCCTGGGAGGAGTAAGTGTACCTTTCATCTCCTCCCCTGCCATCTTGCCTCCCCTCCATCCATCTGTGTATCTTCTGTGGTGAGGTGTCTGTTCAGACCTTTCACCCATTTTTAAATTGGGTTCTTTGTTTTCTTATTGTTGAGGATTAAGAGGTTTGTTTTGTTTTTTAAAATATATATCTGGGTGCCAGTTCTTTTTCAGATATGTATTTTGAAAACACTTTCTCCTAGACTGTGGCTTATGTTAAAATTGGTTAGAAGACTTACATCCACAAAAATGCCATCCTCTCTGCTCTCTCCTGTTCCCTCTACAATCAGGGGCTTCTCTCTCTGCTTCCAGGAGCAGCCTGGTGAGTCCCCACCTCGAGCCTACTTTCTCTGTTCCTGGTGGGAAGGTAATTTCTGGATAGAGGAGAAATGTTGCTGAGAGTGGCCTCCCCTGGCAGCCTCAGACCAAGGAGACTCTGACTTGACTTTGAATGAGGTGATGGCTCTTCCCCTCATTGCCACCGAGCAGAGCCCAGCTCAGAGACGCTGGCTGTGCTGGGAGTGAGGGCTGGGCTGCCACAAGACTGGGGCAGAGGTCACCGCTGGAGAACCTCTGTGGTTTGGGTGCTGTGACCTGCCCCAAAGCCTCAAGCCTGATGCTCTGACCACTGGCATCTTCTGTGAGGTGCCTTCTGCTCACACAAGCTGAAGTGGGTCCTGCTGTGGCAATTGAGAACTTCCCCTGGAGAGAGCACGTTCATGGTGGGTGGTCTCCATGACTGGCTGAGCCTCCTTAGATCTGCTTTCTCTCCACTCTTAGAGGGAGAGTGAGGAGCAGGCCAGGATGTGCAGGCCCAACCTTCCAGTGCCCTGGACGGCTGCTCAGCTCAGGGGAGTTACAGATCAGGAAGGAGATGGTGTGGGCTAGGGGCTGGGTAGGGGAGAGAAGGGTTGGGACTTACAGAGGCAGGGTGGATAGGACCTTCCAACTGGACATGACACTTCCTCCTCCACTTCCTCTTCTCCTCCACTCCCAGTCCTTCCTCCTTCCTTCTCCCTCCCTAAGGTCTCAGCACTAGGTCTCAGCATCCATGCTTTCCCAAACAAGGTTCAAAGTGAACAAGGTGGCTCAGTTGGTTGGGCATTGTCCCATGCACCGAACAGTTACTGGTTCGATTTCTGGTCAGGGCACATGCCCAGGTTACAAGCTTGATCTTGGGTAGGGGGCATGCAGTAGGCATGTTTCACTCTGAGATCAATGTCTGTCTGTCTCTCTCTCTCTCTCTCTCTCTTCCTCCACCTTTTTCTCTAAAATATATTTTTGAAAGTGGTAAGTTGACCCAGGTAGTAGGAAACTTTCCCAACACCTTAAAATCGTGAATTTCTACTTCTAGAGAACTGTCATAAATAAATAAAGATGCAGGTGTTCCCTTCAACAGGATGATGGGAGTAAAAAATCAGAAATGGCTCATGGCCCACAGCAGGAACTTCGGAAATTCTGATGTGGGGACACAGAAAATGCTGAGGAGGAGGAGGACTGACTGGCACTGTCCACCCCTAGGGAAATGAAGTTCCAGAAGGGCACATGACTAGAATCCTCCCAGACCAACACCTATAAGTGCACATACACATGCACATGTGAACACACACATGCACTCACACATGTATGTATGAGCATGGGAAACACAGGTACACACGTGCACTTGTGGACATTGTGCACACACAGGGAAAGGACTGGAACTGTGAGCATCCCTATCAGGGCTCTTCTCCCTGGAAGGATTTTGTTCTTTACTTGATTCTGAATTGTTTTAGAATTAATTATCTATATAATAAAAACCTACACAACGGTTATACCAGAACGACCAGTAGTTATGATATGCACTGACCAACAGGGGGCAAATATTCAATGCAGGAGCTTCCCCCTGGTAGTCAGTGCACTCCCACAGGGGGAGCCCTGCTGAGCCAGAAGCTGGCTCATGGCTGACAAACACAGCATCTGTGGTGGCGGGAGCACTAAGGAGCAGTGAGCAGGCAGGAGGTACAGAGTGAGGGGTTCCAGACTGTGATAAGGAATGTCTGCCTACTGGCTTAGGTCCAATACCCACAGTGGTCGGGCCTAAGCCAGCAGGCGGACATCCCCTGAGGGGTTCCAGACTGCAAGAGGGCACAGTCCAGGCTGAGGGAGCCTTCCCCCCACAGTGCACGAATTTTGTGCAATAGGCCTCAAATTGTATTATAAAAATACCTTTTGTTTCTGTCAGAAATCCTTTAAAAATAAAACTATGTACTTAGATGAGTGATGAATGAATAACACTGAACATATGACTTTCATATTTTAGAACTATCAGTCATACATGCATTATAAAAAAAGACATTGCCTCAAGAAGAACATGAGAGCTTTGCAAGCCCCACCCCACAGGTGATCATCAGGAATGGCTTGGTGGGTATCTCTCAGATTCTGTCTTTCTCATTCTGTTTGTCTGTTGAAGATGCGTGTCTGAAAGTTGAAATCACATGTATGGGGTCGAGCAGGTAGGACCCTGGATGCAGACAGTGGGTCCACATGTCTCACATGAGAGGACACCAGAGATCCTTATATCTGAACACACAGAGACCCCTGCACCCACTTGAGCAGTTGCTCAGCTACCCTCTTCCACGTGGGCCAGGATTGGTGGATCCTATGTCCTCTCCATGGACATTAGAGGTTTTACCAAATTCCAGGCTATTTCATCAGTGCTCTGATGGGCAGTCCCAAAAATCCATCTCTGAACAACTGTGCAAGGATTTCTGTGGGTCACCCCTAGGGGGAGCACTGCCAGGTGCAGGTGTGCCCTGTGTGACTTGGGCAGGTGCTGCACACTGTTCTCCCAGACAGTGGCCTTTCCCTCCTCTCCAGGGGATCTGCTGGGGCTTCTGCTGCCTCACTTTGTCCCCAGTGTGGTCACCACCAGCCCAGAGACCTGCCAGTCTGAGGTGACAGTGCTCTCCCCGCACTGTCCACAGTGTGTCCCCATCAGGGAGGTGGGCCCTCTCTGACATGGAGAGGCCTGTGCACTGCCTCATTGCAGGTGCATGTGTCTGCCCTTTGTCCCTTTAGAAAACTCCTTTCCAGAGTTCTCTGCACCACAGGGAGGTTACACCTTTCTCTGGCCTTGGGTTGTAAGGAATGCTTTGCAGCTTGAGGTTTCTCTTCCCAGATTTCTGCATGTTTCCTGTTGTTTGTGGGGCACAGGAAGAGCCAGGCCTTGCCTGACTGGGTTCTGGCCCTGGGGCCACATTGAGCACAGAGCCTCTAACCCAGGATGATGCACACACTTACTAAAAGGGCTTATTTTATTTTATTATTATTTTTGTTTTTACATCTGATCTCTAATCCGTGTGGGATATCCCTTACAAATAACAAAAATGCTATTTCAGATAAACACAAACAAAAATATGTGAGCAGACAGAAAAAGGCACTAAGATTCCATGTATAGGAATGTCCAGTACAGATAACAGAGCAGATAGAAAGCGGGCAAGGGGTCTCCAGGAGCAGGAGGAGTGCGGAGTGAGTACTGTTGGTGCAGGGATTCCCTTTGGGAAGATGGAACATCCTGCAACTAGACGGTGATGATCTTGCCCGCATCGTGAGTGTATAATACTTCAGGCTCAGGAATGACACCATTTAAAATACAAATAATAATTTTATTTATTTACGAAGTTGAATCACCCCAGAAAGACACAAAGCATAAAATAAGAAAGAAGAATAGAGAAAGGAAAAAAGACTCTAAAATACTGCAGAGAATAAAATTTTAAAAATAAACAATTGAATAACCGCATGAAGAAAAGTAAACCATAAAAAGGAAGGAAAATAGCAGAAAAAGGTCAATGAAAGGCTGTAGCACCAGTTTTCCTGAGGGGAGAGGGCCAGCAGTCTGGGCCAGCAGCTCTGGAGCTGGCCCTGCTGGGTTTCAGGAGGCAGCTCCTCCTCTGAGGCAGGACCCTGGACAGGTTCCAGGGAGGGCTCCTCATCCACGGGGGGTTGGGGCCTCAGTCTTGTCTGCAGGTTCCTCCCAGGCCGGCCCCAGCTCCACAGCTGCCACTGGAGATGCTGATGGAGGTGGTTGGACCCCTGGAGGTGCCCATGCCTCCAGCTCTTCATCTGACTCCTCATCAGACGCCTCTGTCTGGACTTCAGGTGTTTCTGCAGGAGCCTCCTCTGCCTCCTGGGCCGGTGCTGGGTTGTGAGAGGAGAAGAGATCACCCACATGCCTGCATTTCCTTGTGTCCCCTTACCCCCCTCCATTCCCTAGGATAGAACACAGGCCAGAGCCTTCCAGAGAAGCCACAGCCCAGGACCCACCACAGGATGCCCTCCTCGCTGACAGTCCAGCAGATGGGTTGTCTGAGGCTGGGCTTTGGCCCTGGCCAGTCTCTGGGGGTGCTCCCTGTGTGTCTGGCACCTCCACCCCACCCCTCATCCCCCACCCCCAATTCTATTCCCACCTTCTCACCCTTAGGCTCTGCCTCTTCGGGCTCTAGGTACTCTGGTCCGGTGTGATTGTCATTGGCATTTGGCCCCATGTAGGCACATGCTGGGGACCTCCTGCTGAGCATGGGAGAATCCAGGATGGAGCTTAAAACTCTCCTCGGCCTTGGAGTCCTGATTGGAGGCCTCCAGAGCCTGTACTCCTTCGGGGGAGGAAGCCACTCTGTCCACTCGAGTGCTCTCCTTCTCTCTTCACCCAGCTGACGAAGTACGTTTGGGCCCTGCGCTGGCCCTCGGTCCTATGACCCAGCTGCCCCTCAGTGGTGAAGGCGGTGCCGGGGTCTTCATTGACTTGCTGATGTCCCTGTAGGACCCTTTGACAGCTCTGCAATGATAGTGACCGGCAGTTGATCCAGTGGACAAAAGAAGCAGCAACTAGGGCTCTAGTTGCTGCTGCTTTTGCCCATTGGACCTT